>NC_091153.1:22355826-22480826 GCF_040958095.1 Procambarus clarkii
CTTAACCAGAAGAGTCTTCTGAAGAGAGCTGCCAGAGCCCTGCTGCTGCTGCCGCCAGCCCGCCCCTGGAGTAATCTGCAGGATAACGGAGGGTACAGTCTGGTATTATTTTGTCCCTTTGAGAGGAAAAATGCAGTGATTCCCTAGATGGGTAGCATGGAGGAGGATAATGTGGCGTCTTTGGTTAACTCACACACACACACACGAACACGCACACACACACACACACACGCACACGCACACACACACATTGGACATATACTGTTTCTGATATATGTAAATGATCTCCCAGAGGGTATTGACTCGTTTCTCTCAATGTTTGCTGATGATGCCAAAATTATGAGGAGGATTGAAACAGAGGATGATAGTAGGAGGCTACAAGATGACCTAAACATACTGAGTGAACGGTCCAACAAATGGCTGTTGAAGTTCAACCCGAGTAAATTCAAAGTAATGAAACTAGGCAGTGGAAACAGGAGGCCAAACACCGGATACAGAATAGGAGATGAAGTACTTAATGAAACGGACAGAGAGAAAGATCTGGGAGTTGATATCACACCAAACCTGTCTCCTGAAGCCCACATAAAAAGAATAACGTCTGTGGCATATGCAAGGCTGGCCAACATCAGAACAGCGTTCAGGAACCTGTGTAAGGAATCATTCAGAATCTTGTACACCACATATGTAACACCAATCCTGGAGTATGCGGCCCCAGCATGAAGCCCGTACCTTGTCAAGAGTAGTAGGGTGTAAGCGCCACAGGTGATATTTTTTTTCTGGCCGAGGACCCCTGTGGGGTGTAAGCGCTACAGGTGATATTTTTTTTCTGGCCGAGGACCCCTGTGGGGTGTAAGCGCCACAGGTGATATTTTTTTTCTAGCCGAGGACCCCTGTGGACTGTAAGCGCCACAGGTGATATTTTTTTTCGGGTCCAATATCCCGTGTAGCGCTTGGGGGTTTTCAGGTGAATTTGGGGAGTCACAGATTTTGGATTAAGGATTTCTTATGAGTGAGTAATTTCCGAGATTTTAGAAGTATGGAATTCTTATGAGAAAAATAATTTCCGAGACTTAGAAGTTTGTTAAGGCCTTATGGGAGAAATTCAAATATCGTGTGAAGCGCTTTAGGGTTTCCATGAGAACTCTACGGACATATTTTACATGTTTTCAACTTACAAAAATCGTCTATGTAAGCCATTGTTTTCATGTAAATTTAGAAAATCACCTGTGCTGACCAAGGTTTTCAGGTCTCGTACCTCACATCACCTCCCTCCCCCCTTACCTCTCAATCTCTCGCGTCACCTTTATTTACCTTAGGCCCTGCCAGCCAGACGCTTCTTGTAGGTCGCCTCTTATCATATCTTATCTTATCTTCTCCATAATATCTGGACCGTCCCTCCTCTCTCTCTCTCTCCTCTTCATATTATTCCCTCTTCCTATTTTTCTAACATACTAATGTTTTATTCCTTTTTCATTAACCAGTCAGTTTTATACAAATCAACCGAAGCATCTCAATGTAACCTTTAATACTGAAACTGCCTCCGAGACTAACTAAGCTGGCCCCAGCTACCTGCCCCAGGCTATCTGCCCGAGGCAATCATCACCTGATTACCTGCCCTGTCATCTACCAGTCATTGTCAGCGTTCGCCACCGTAATAATTTATATATATATACATTAGGCGTTAATAAAACTTATTTATTTATTTATAATTTATTTAGTCATATAATTCTTAGTTTACACAATTTATAATAAAAGAGTTTATTCCCAGTATTCGCCAATCATTCTCGCTATTAATAAAACAGCCAAACGCTCACTCAGGGGCACACTATCGTTATTATGCTCATTCAGGGGCCCCTCAGATCGCCTAAGGCCAAAGTCTCAGAGGCCTACACTTTCAGTCAGCATTCAATCTTCATCCTGTTCACAAGGTTCCCCCAGTCTAGTCATATCATCATGTCAGTGTGTCCTCTGTGCCTGTCTCCTCTCAACAACGAAATCGTGCATGTGTGTCAAACTCAGTGTTTAACATGCCTAGGTGAAATGTCTATCAACGCTCTTCAAGAATGCAGACTGTACTGTATAGGATGCAACGGGCCTACACTGCCTGGACATTTTGACGTAACCTGTACCAGCTGTGGACAGCTCTATTGTGCAAATCGTAAGTACAGCTTTTTCTCGCACATTCAATAAACTTTCAAAGAAAATATATATCTGAAACACACATACATACATACAGACAGTCAATATATATATATATATATATTATTCTTATTTCAGTTCATGGTTCTACTTCCTGCCCTTACTGTCGTTGGTCCGTTAACCGGGAACCTCCCACCGATGCCAGAAACGTCATTGAACCTCCACCCAAACGCCGTCGCATCATAAATAACCGTACGTTTTCACAATAATTTTCGTAATTTTAAAAAGTTAATAATTGTATATTTTAACAAGCGTATAAATAAGTAATAAGTACTCATACAGAAAAATGTTTCCATTACAGGAGTTCCTATTCGTGATCAAGAGAATCTCATACTTGGGGGAATCAACATCCCAGCTCGTAAGTAATAGTATTATTTATCTGTAATTCAGTTTTTCCTTATATTTAGACTTTTTGTATTTCCTTTTAATAATAATAAATCCTCTTATTTACACGATATTTTCCTCTTAAAGTTACAAATATTGTTTTCCTATTAAGGTTTTCAAATCCTCTTAATGTTTTTCAAATTTGCTTCCCTCTTAATGTTTATTCATTGCTAATATTATATTACAGAATCGCCCCTGGATTCAACCCAACCCTCTGAGTGGAGCACGCCTGTACGCAGTCAACCCCAGCTGTCCCAAGAGCTAGAAGAAGATGCACCAGACGGCCACCTGCAGGCATCTTCGGATGAAGAAGAAGAAGACAATCAACCCCCTGTTCACGACATATCAGATGAAGATGTCAACGCTCCAGATTCCCCAGAGGTACTTAACTTAGATAACGTTTTTCCGCGAGTGTTAGAAGTCATACACCATTTCGAAGGATCATTCTCGAGACATTCTTTCTCCATTCCCGGTCATTTAGACGCTGACCCCAGCGTATATATAAATAGGTATAGGGAATTTTTTATAGAATATATAGACAATCAGTTCAGACAAATACAGGAAGAATTCCCTCCCTCATTTCACATTTACCCTGACGTAAGCCTAATTTTGCAAAAACTTAATCATGCCGACGATCAATATGAAATATTAGACGAAGTATTTTCAATTAGAGGCGAAACTCAGCCTGTTACACAGGAAGAGGTGGAAGTTCTTGTAAATTCATGGGTTGACGAAATGTCTGCTAAAATTGACGAATGCCTAAAAAATGTCCAATCCTCAAGTGTAGGAATTCATTCCATGTCAGGCTTTGCCATTAATTTTTCATATATTCGCCACCCTATGCACCTTGGATCTTACGTACCATATCCTGCGAAATTAAAGGGTAAAGAATCAGTATTTAATCCTGAAAGTGAAGGAGATGAGTGTTTGTTACAGTGCATTGCGGCGTATAAAAACTTAGCATTGGGCAGGACTATGAATAACGTTAGAAAATATTACAAAAACCTTCGATGGTGTAGAAGATTCGTAGTATGGGCAGATGAAATCAGATTCCCCGTATCATTTGATAACCTTAAGAAAATAGAGAAGCTTAACAAAATTTCTATTTATATTTATACAATAACTCATGAAAGTAACAGATACTATCTTAGTTTAGCTAGGAAAAACCAGGAAAAGTATGTCGATAAAGTTCCTTTGTTGTTATTAGAAGGCAAGCATCTCTGTCTGATCAAGGATTTTGATAAATTTGTAAAGAGTATTAACCATAATCGGTATAAAATTCCTGACACTCATAAATTCTGCAAAATTTGTCTTTTGCATGCTCCCTTAGATGAAATTCAGGCTCACGAAGAGTCATGCACTGTATCCCAAGTATTTTCGTTCTATAGTCAAAATGATAAAATCAGTTTTAAAAATTACGGTAGGACCTATAGCCCAACTCACACCGCCTATTACGATTTTGAATGTCTATTAGACCGTCAAAATCCTAGAGGCATGGTGGAATGTAAGCATAAAGCAATTGCTTATGCTTACATGATTTTAGACAGGGAATTCAATGTCGTAGAAACGTATTCATACGTAGGCCCAGACGCGGTCAATCATTTTATTACAAAGCTAGAAGCCTCATGGAAAGCTATCCAAGCTCAGCTCCCCAACTTCCCTAAGAACTTGTCTAGAGAACAGGAAAGAATGTTTCAAAGACAAAATACATGTCAATTGTGCCATCAAACTTTCAAGGATAAGAAAGATAAACATAGACATCATAATCATGCTATTCAGGAAAATAATTACTTAGGTGCTTATTGTGCTCGTTGCAATTTACAATGTAAAAATGCTCGTAGATACTTGACCACATTTTCCCATAATGCTGCCTATGATCTTGGAATTATACTTAAAGAACTGTCCAAAAATCCTCACCGCGATGTAGAAATTCTAACCAAGGAAGGATTGAAATTTATGCAAGTTATCATAGGTAAACTTAAATTCCTAGATAGCCTAGCTCTCCTTAATGGGTCATTAGGAACCTTAGCAAGCGAGCACGTTGCCAGTAAGAAACCCACCAAGTACACTGAACACATACTAAATGGCGTATCCGATGAAGCTAAAGCTCTGTTAATTAAAGGTAAACAAAGCCTATGTTATGATTATATTTCTTCCATGGACGTGTTAGACGAACCTCAGCTCCCTTCGCGAGATAAGTTTTACAATGTTTTACATGACTCTCCACTGTCTGAAGAAGATTATAACAATGCTCTTAAAGTGTTTAATTTAGGGAACTGTACAAACATCAAGGATTACCTCATGTTATATTTAAAAGTTGACGTGGGAATGCTAGTTGATATATTTACACTTTGGCGAACATCACTGAAAGAAATTTATGAACTAGATATTGTTTTCTATGTATCACTTCCTAGTTACGCTTGGGACGCGTTCTTATTTAAATCAAAAGTTGTACTTGACTATGTCTATGATCAGAATATATATGATTTGTTGAGAAGGAATCT
Source organism: Procambarus clarkii (assembly GCF_040958095.1). Taxonomy (NCBI): domain Eukaryota; kingdom Metazoa; phylum Arthropoda; class Malacostraca; order Decapoda; family Cambaridae; genus Procambarus; species Procambarus clarkii. The sequence goes on from NC_091153.1 coordinate 22,360,914, forward strand.
TAGAGGGGGGTTCACATCTTCCATTAGACAATTTACACAGGCTGTTAACGAGCCCACTACATCTAACCCTAGCTCTGATGACGATACTCACATTTTGTACCTCGACTTTAACAGCCTATATGCAGCGTGCATGGCTGAGGTACTTCCCCAGGGAGGGATTAGACAATTAACTGACCTTGAGCGGGATACCTTATTAGGGCAAGGGTTACAACATATCCCCTGTAATCAAGACAAAGGTTATTGGAATTTATGCGATACAAAACATGTATCTCCTGAGGTAGCCAGGTATACTGATGATCTGCCCCTTGTACTGTCTCATACTAATATAACGGAGGAGTTTTTGTCAGAGTACAGTAAGAAAACCCTTAATGATGAAAAACGTAAGCTCCCACCTAAAAATACTAAGTTAATTGCATCCCACTTGCCCCAAAACAACTACTTAGTAAGCCTTGATTTCCTGCAATTGCTATTAAAACTTGGACTAGAAGTTGAACGAGTAAAAACAATCTATGAATTTAAACAGGCTCCCTATTTAAAAGATTTTATTTCAACCAACATTCGAGAACGAGCCAATACCACCTGTAAAGTTAAAGAAAAAGCTTTTAAACTCATAAGTAATAGTCTGTACGGGAAATCAATGACAAATATATCTAGATATGCTAATACTCACCATCTAGTAACGACAAAACATTCATTCTTAACTCATGCAAGAAACCCTTTGTATAAACGAGCTGTCTCTTTAGGTCAAGATAGGGTTCTCTGTACAGTAATGAAAGACATCCTTAAAGTTACCACTCCTTCTTACATGGGATATCAGATCTTACAGATAGCCAAGAGGCGTTTATACGAGTTCTGGTATAATGTAGTTAAAGCCCATTATGGGGAGAGAGCTAGACTAATTTATACGGATACAGACTCATTCATATTTACTCTGACCTGTAAAGATGCTTTCCAAGAAATGACTAAAGCTCCTCTAGTAGATTATATGGATTTCAGTAATTTTGACAAAGATCATCCCATGTATTCTGCTACTCGCAAAGGTGAATTAGGACTCCTCAAGTCAGAAGTAAAGCAGAAAATTATAACTGAATTAATTGCACTCAAGCCTAAAACTTATTCTCTCCTAACCCTTGATAATGAACATTTATGTAAATGTAAAGGGATTCCTTATCACCAACAAAAGAAAATAACACATGCATCTTTTCAGAACACATTAGAGACAAATACAACTTTTAATTTTGTATCCCGATCCATTCGTAATGTTAACGGACAGATATGCACGTGTAAAACAACTAAGCGCGGTCTGTCAGCTTTTGATGACAAGAGATACCTCATTAGTCCCACAGAGTCATTAGCTTACGGTCACCCAGACATTCCAGAGCGTGAGGTACAGGAAGAGGTACAGGTAGAGGAAGAGGTACAGGTACAGGAAGAGGAAGAGGTACAGGTAGAGGAAGAGGTTCAGGTAGAGGAAGAGGTGCAGGTAGGGGATCCAGTAATTGTAGATAATCCCCAACCAAGACGTCAATTGTTCCCCATTTTTAATCTTTGGGAAAGGCGGGATAGAGTCGCTCAGCAATTATTCCCTAACACCAACTAAGTCTGATACTGTATTGTCTATGTATTATCTATAACTATATTCTATTGACTATGATATTGTATTGGCTATGATTTGTTACTGTATTTGATATGAAAAATGACTATATTCAAATGTCTATAATAATGTATATTCTATGATATTATTACTGTATTTGATATGAAATGACTATGATATGACTATGATTTATTTTGTTACTGTATTGGATATGATTTGTTACTGTATTTGATATGTTATGACTATGATTTAAAGTCTATGATAATGTATATTCTATGATTTTATTACTGTATTTGATATGTTCAAATTGCTATTTTAAGACTATGATTTATTTGTTACTGTACTGGCTATGATTTTATTACTGTATTTGATATGTTATGACTATGATTTTATTGGCTATGATATTGTATATTCTATGATTTTATTACTGTATTGGATATGTTATGACTATGATTTTATTGGCTATGATATTGTATATTCTATGATTTTATTACTGTATTGGATATGTTATGACTATGATTTTATTGGCTATGATATTGTATATTCTATGATTTTATTACTGTATTGGATATGTTATGACTATGATTTTATTGGTTATGTTTAAAATAAAAACTCGAATGTAGATTTCGTTTAAATACTCCTTTCATTATATATTTGTAGTTAGTCTATTGAATCCTAGCAACATGGAAGGGCAGAAAAAAGTTATTACTGAATCCCAGTTGAATATATTTAGTGAACCGTCAAGAATTATTATTGCTGGATTTTCAAATGGTGGGAAGAGCTATTTATGTGCTAAAATGATAGAGGAATATCAGCAGAACTTTGCAAAAATAATTATCTGTGGAAGCGGGTATAAAGAGTAGAGAACTAATCCACTCATTAAACATAAGATATCTTTTTACTCTGAAATTGTAAACCCTTTAGATGATCGTGATCCAGAGGACACATCTCATATATTAGTTGTTTATGATGACTTGTATGTTGAATCTACAAACTCTAAAATAGTAAGTGATATATTTACTAAGGGACGGCATGAGAACATCTCTGTTATTTTTATAACCCAAAATATATTTTTCAGTGGGAAATTTTCTAGATCTATAAGTTTAAATGCTTCTCATTTTATTCTGCTTAAATCAAGAGACTTGTCCCAGATAGAAACATTAGGCAGACAAATATTCGGAAAACAAGATGCCAAGAAATTTTTCGATATATATAAGAAAGTGATTTCTCGACAGTATGGGTATTTACTTGTTGACTTGGGCGTTAAAACACCTGAATCCATAATATTTAGGGGAAATATTGTAAATGAACCCCCATATGAAATAGTGTATCAATGGTGAACATTACACAAACTCTTAATAAGATATACAATGACCCCAAGTCCATAGGTGGGTTTGGTGGCGTTTTAAAATTGTATAAGGCTGCAAAGAAAACAATCCCTGAAATAACTATAAAAGATGTGAAAGACTATTTAAAAACGTCTAATGCATATACCTTACATCTATTAAAAAAACGTAAATTTAAACGAAGACGTATCTTAGCACCTACACCTAAAGCTTTCTTTACCAGTGACTTGGCTGATATGACATTGTTAGCTAAGCACAACAATGATATTAAATATTTATTAGTTTGTGTTGATATATTTTCAAGGTTTGCACATGTAGTTCCACTATCCACTAAATCAGGTCAGAGTGTAAGTGAAGCCATGAAAGCTGTTCTGGATTTACCTTCATCAAAAGGTGTAAGGAAGCTTAACACTGATAAGGGCGGTGAATTCTATAATAAATATATGAAACGATTGTTAGACAGTAAAAACATTGATCTGTACAGTGTATTTTCTCAGGAAACTAAAGCCAGCATTGCAGAGAGATTTATAAGAACATTGAAAACTAAGATATATAAATATTTAACGGCTTATAACACCTTAACCTATATAAATGTTTTACCTGATATGGTTAAAACGTATAATAGAACACCACATAGAGGATTAAAGGGGAAAATACCTATTGATGTACATGTTTTATCTTTGCCTCAAGATGTGACTAGGCAATTTAAGCTCATGTATAAAGGAGAGCAGCAGACTAAGCCACGCATCAGTAATCATCTGTCTGTAGGAGATACAATACGGCTTGCCTTATCTAATCGTATTTCAAAGTTCAAAAGAGGTTTTCATCAGCAGAACACTAAGGAAATATTTACAATTGCTCAAATTGATACTAAACAACCCGTGCCTTTATATTATCTAAAGGACTTAAATAATAGACTTATAGAAGGCGGATTTTATAGAGAGGAGTTGACTCCCACCTACTTGTCAGATACATTTGAAATTGAGAGAATTATAAGTAAACGTAAAGTTGGTAATACTACTTTATATAAAGTTAGATACGTCGGTTACGACAGTTCATTTGATAAGTGGGTGAATTCAGATGACGTGAAGAAACTATGAAGAAGCAGCCCTTAGTTAGCAAGTATCGTGGATTTATTGAACTATTAGCTAGATTAGGTTATAATTCTAGGAAAAAGTTAATTAAGACTCTTAAAAAGGAACATATACTTTGCTTATCAGAAATATTTAATAATTTCTTAACAAATAAAATTGAAGTTGGGAAGCCTATTTTAAAGAGACTTTCTAAATATAGAGCTCTACTCCATACATTAGCCTGTAAGAAGAAGGCTATTTCACTCAAGAAAGACATATTAACATGTAAAAGAGGAGGTAATTTATTGGGTATTTTACTTCCCATAGCTATAAATTTCATTTCAAGGCTATTTAATAAGGAATAATGAAAGAATTCTATCTTGTACCACGAAAAGCTATTGATCAACAGAAGCCTACGGCAGTAAGTGTTGAGAAGCCTACGATGACAGTGAGAACAAATCCTGTTATACAACACTTGATAGACTTAAGATTAAAGCTTAAGGATTATGATTTTGCTGTCTCCTTGTTAAATTATTTTAATACAACTGGACTTGTAAAGTGGGATGAGGAAGGAAACATTACATCGCCAGTTACTGGGATCAATATTGTTGATGACGTTATAGGCAGGATGTGCACTCCGAAATTGTTATTCCCAGAAGATAAACTGCCAATAGCAAAGTTGTTTTTCTCTTTGACCTCTACACCTAAGAATTTATTTAGAAATGTAGATGCGAAAAATCAAGTGTTTTCTCCTCCAAGTTTGAAGAGGAAGATCAAGGCTGGAGATGAAGGAGAGTCTACCTGGATATCATATTAAGGTGAGTTTCTGTTTATTTTTATCATTTACTATTAGTCTACAGGATGGATAGTTACGTTATATATGCAGCGAGTAACTCTGATACTGATGTATTTAAAAACAATGCTCCCAATGCTTTTGAAAATAGATTACATAATCAGCTGCCTTTAGACCCGAATAAAGCTTATGAGGTGTGCCTGAAGAATATATTCCTGCCTCCATCTTATTTCGCTGTTAGGAGGAATGACCCGGAAAGTTTTATTTCAGTTCAACTTCTAGTGTCTAATAAAAATTTATCTGATTTGAGTACGGTGAATACATCTTTCACTTTAAAGTCGGATATTTTAGCCAGTGATAATTGCATAGAGTTAACGACTATTTTAAATAGAGAAATTTCTACTATATTTTCAAAAGGTTCACTGAGTTTTATAGGATCCGTACTTAATTATAATTTCCCAGATCACAGGGACGTTTATATGAAATATGATTCGAGTATTAATCGAATTAAGTTTAATGCAGCATTTAGTGAGAAGTTGTTAAAATTATTTATTACAAAGGATGGAAAATTAGTTGTTCGAATTTCTTTATCTTTCGGTCGAAATATATGTAAAGTTATTGGAGCTGAAGTAGGTAAAGCCTATGATATTTTTATTATGAATAAGCTACCTAATAACAGGTTATCTGTACAAGATACTTGCTATTATCATCCTAGGCCAGGAGGCCGTATAGATTTCTTGTGTGTATATTGTGATAAGGTGCAGCCCACCATGTTTGGTAATCAGATTGTAAATATCTTGGATGTTGTTTCGTTTCAAAGTAATGTAACACACAGGAAATTATATAAACCTTTAAATACGACTAATATTGATGGCATCAGTATTAGATTAACAGATCAAGATGGGGAGCCTGTATATTTTGAAAAGGATGGATGTACGATTGCAGTATTACATATTAGACCCGTTGATATATAATGGCATGAGTAGAGGGAGTTTATCATTCTCTCTTGGCCTGTTTAAACATGAGGGTCGGGTTTGTACCGCTGTCTGTGGACGAGGTAGGGCGATTTATCGCTCCTCGAGGGAAGAGAGGTGGAGCACTGGGCGATATTACTGTTTTTGATAGAAGACATTTAAGAGGAGGTGGAATATTAAGTTTCTTAACTGGTCTAGCTCGTAGAGCAACTCCTTTCCTATTAAAAACTATTATGCCAGCTGCATTGACACTGGGACAGAATGTTTTGCAGGATATAAATGCAGGCCAAGGTACTTTGAAAGATTCAATTAGAAAACGCGGTATGGAAACATCGAAAAGTATAGGTCCTAAATTGTTAGCAGGTGGCAGAATAACGAAAAGAAAAACGAAAAGACCTGCCTATATAAAGAAAATGGATAGATATAAAGACGTGTTTTCATAAAAACAGTACTAGTTGTATGCTAGACGCAGACATGATGAGTGTAAATGCTCCTAGTGCAGCATTGCAAGTTCCTTTAGAAAATTATACAGCTGCTATAAGCGATGGCTTTCCTAAAGTTAATCCGCATAGAATGGTTGAAAGTACGATATTTTCAAGACAGACACAGGATATTTTACCTGTGAATTCAAGTATTAACAATAAATTTAAAGACTCTTATATTGAATTTCGTATCCCAGGAGTTAAGGGACAATTTATTGATCTTTCGAGCTTGACGCTAGAACTGATGGTTGAATTAACGGGACCTGACGGAATTACGGCTTTAGCGGATATTAAAAATGTATCAATAGTCAATGGTTTGTCCCAGACAATGTTTAAAGCTGTAACTGTTTATTTAAATGAGCAAGTGGTGGAAACTAATTCACTATTTTCATATTTATCATATGTAAAGCTAATGACGACGCTTTCTGAATGTAAAGCTGAAAGATTTAAAGAACTGACGTATTTCTATAATGATGTTTTTCCTGAAAAATATGATGTAGATTATTTTAAGAATGCCTCAGAAGACCTTAAATCTAGATTTGTAAAGTTAAAAACTGAGGGAGTAAATTGTTGCTTTAAACTGCTATTGGACATTACAACTTTGAGCGAATATCTTTTGGATGGAATTGATATTCGTTTGAGATTAGAACTTAACAGTGATCCGTGGGTTATAAACAGTATTGAATCTGGATATAAGTTTAACATAAAACTAGCTAGAATGTGGATTGATCGGATAACTCCATTTGCATCTGGATTGGAGGCTATTAATAGAGCTCTGGCTGAACAAAATACGCCAGTTACATATACGTTTGATAAGACACTCCACAAGACGTTCATTCTTGGTAATGGGCAGCAGAGATTAAGTATTGATTGGAGGCTATTAATAGAGCTCTGGCTGAACAAAATACGCCAGTTACATATACGTTTGATAAGACACTCCACAAGACGTTCATTCTTGGTAATGGGCAGCAGAGATTAAGTATTGACCAGCCATGGGGGAGCATTATCCCAGATAAATTATTTATTATGATGATGGATATGGAAGCAATATCAGGAGCGTATACACTTAATCCACTTTATTTCGATCACTGCGATTTACCTAATGTATATATTACACGTGATGGGACAAACTTATTTAATATAACTTGCAAGTTCCCGAATAAATGTTCGAAACTATACTACGAGACTCAAAATACAGTAGGCTTTAATGCTTGCAATACCTTGACATATAATTCATTTATAAAAGGAAGAACGTTACTGGCATTTAGACTAACGCCTGAGGAATTGAGAGATACCCTTCCTATAGAGGCTTCGGGTAACCTGAGAATTACATTTGAATTTGCTGTTCCAGCGAAATCAAATAAAGTTATTATTTTATTCGGAATTACAACGGGAGTATTGAGAATTTATTCCGATAGGCGAGTTGTGTGTGATACAAGAGCATGAACTGCAAACAAATTAATACGGCATTGAACGATATGAAAGGTAGTAAAGCTAAATATATTGGATGCTATTTAGCGACGGATATATATAGAATAATGAAGCAAATACGGGATAAACCGATTATGTTTATAATAAATACCTTAGGAAGAGACTCTAAGGAAGTAATGGGTCACTGGATTGCTGTATATAAATCTAAACGGAAAATAGTTATACTCGATTCATATGGAATAAATGTGTATTCGCCATACATTTCGGAGTTTTTAAATTATTATAAAGACTGTGATGTATACACGTTTACAGAGAGACTTCAGAGTTTAAATACTTACGTATGCGGGCTATATGCGATGTTTTTCTGTTACCATCTTTCAAACAAGGATCTAAAAACTGCAATAAAGCTATTTGAAAGTAGTTTTACTTATGGAGAATATATGCAGAATGATAGGAACGTAATGAGGCTATCTTATGCTTTATTTAAAAATATGCCGAGCTGCTATGAAACGCTGTGTTATGATAAGAGCGATATTTGTTGGAAAATGTGCTTGGAGACGACTGGCTGAATGAGGCTATAACAAATTATCTAACGGAAAATGGTGAGTACATTTGTTTAGAGGTTTTATGTGTCTGATAAATATTGTACATGTGTAAATGCTATCTGAAACTGTTATTCTTTATTTACAGAGATGAAGAGTGAATAGGACGGATATTATACAAGCGGATTGAGGAGCGAGCTTCTTAGAACTTCGGGCTAACTGAATAGTTTATTATAAATTGTGTAAACTAAGAATTAGATGACTAAATAAATTATAAATAAATAAATAAGTTTTATTAACGCCTAATGTATATATATAAATTATTACGGTGGCGAACGCTGACAATGACTGGTAGATGACAGGGCAGGTAATCAGGTGATGATTGCCTCGGGCAGATAGCCTGGGGCAGGTAGCTGGGGCCAGCTTAGTTAGTCTCGGAGGCAGTTTCAGTATTAAAGGTTACATTGAGATGCTTCGGTTGATTTGTATAAAACTGACTGGTTAATGAAAAAGGAATAAAACATTAGTATGTCAGAAAAATAGGAAGAGGGAATAATATGAAGAGGAGAGAGAGAGAGAGAGGAGGGACGGTCCAGATATTACGGAGAAGATAAGATAAGATATGATAAGAGGCGACCTACAAGAAGCGTCTGGCTGGCAGGGCCTAAGGTAAATAAAGGTGACGCGAGAGATTGAGAGGTAAGGGGGGAGGGAGGTGATGTGAGGTACGAGACCTGAAAACCTTGGTCAGCACAGGTGATTTTCTAAATTTACATGAAAACAATGGCCTACATAGACGATTTTTGTAAGTTGAAAACATGTAAAATATGTCCGTAGAGTTCTCATGGAAACCCTAAAGCGCTACACACGATATTTGAATTTCTCCCATAAGGCCTTAACAAACTTCTAAGTCTCGGAAATTATTTTTCTCATAAGAATTCCATACTTCTAAAATCTCGGAAATTACTCACTCATAAGAAATCCTTAATCCAAAATCTGTGACTCCCCAAATTCACCTGAAAACCCCCAAGCGCTACACGGGATATTGGACCTGAAAAAAAATATCACCTGTGGCGCTTACACCCCACAGGGGTCCTCGGCCAGAAAAAAAATATCACCTGTGGCGCTTACACCCCACAGGGGTCCTCGGCCAGAAAAAAAATATCACCTGTGGCGCTTACACCCCACAGGGGTCCTCGGCCAGAAAAAAAATATCACCTGTGGCGCTTACACCCCACAGGGGTCCTCGGCCAGAAAAAAAATATCACCTGTGGCGCTTACACCCTACTACTGTCAAGCACAAGACTAAGCTGGAAAAAGTCCAAAGGTATGCCACTAGACTAGTCCCAGAACTAAGAGGCATGAGTTACGAGGAAAGGCTGCGGGAAATGCACCTTACGACAATGGAAGACAGAGGAGTAAGTGGAGACATGATCACAACCTACAAAATCCTCATGGGAATCGACCGGGTAAACAAGGATAAACTATTCAACACTGGTGGTATACGAACAAGGCGACACAGGTGGAAACTGAGTACACAAATGAGCCACAGGGACGTTAGAAGGAACTTTTTCAGTGTCAGAGTAGTTAACGGATGGAATGCATTAGGCAGTGATGTGGTGGAGGCTGACTCCATACACAGTTTTAAATGTAGATATGATAGAGCCCAGTAGGCTCAGGAATCTGTACACCAGTTGATTGACAGTTGAGAGGCGGGACCAAAGAGCCAAAGCTCAACCTCCGCAAGCACAAAAGGTGAGTACAAAGAGGTGAGTACACACACACACACACCTGTCCCCCCTCCCCCTTCATCCCATACCCTCCCTATCCCTCCTCCCCCCCTCACCCCGTATCCTCCATGTCCCCCCCTATCTCCTTAACCCACACCCTACCTGTCCCCCCTTCCCTTAAACCCGCACATCCCACCCCAAAATCCTCTGAGACCCTGCAAACCACCTCACAGATCTTCTCACCCAGGGAACAGCTTCCCACACCAGCAGAATGCTCGCCAAGAAAGGGACAAGAAAATGAACAGAAGAAAGTGAGCTTCAAGGCGATGTACACTAACATAGATGGGATTACAAATAAAACAAGTGAACTCGGAGAATGGGCGCTAGAAGAAAACCCAGACATAATAGCACTCACAGAAACAAAGCTAACTAAAATCATAACAAATGCAGTGTTTCCACAGGGCTACTGTGTAGTGAGGAAAGAGAGAGAAGGGAGAGGAGGAGGTGGTGCAGCTTTGCTACTAAGCGAAGGTTGGAGTTTTGAAGAGATGGTAATTCAGAACTGTGAAGGTTTCAGTGACTACATATCAGGCACCATAGCAACTGGAGGACAGAAAATTATAGTAGTAGTCATATATAACCCCCCACCGATTGTCAGAAGACCCAGACAGGAATATGATAGAAACAACTTGGCCATCATCAATATAATAGAAAGAGCAGCTTCTGTGGCTAGCAGCAACGGATCCAGACTACTAATCATGGGAGACTTCAACCATGGGAAGATAGATTGGGGGAACAGAGATCCACATGGAGGCCCAGACACATGGAGAGTTAAGCTGCTGGATGTGGCAACAAGAAACTTTCTAAGTTAACACGTCAAGGGACCGACAAGAATGAGAGGAGGGGATGAACCAGCCTTGCTTGATCTGATATTTACCCTAAATGAGTCGGATATAAGGGAAGTTAAGTTGGAAGCCCTCTTGTGAATGAGTGATCATAGTGTATTGAGCCTTGAGTACCTGGTTGAGCTAGGAATTATCACCCCCAAAAAAGAACTGGGAAACAAAGGGCTAGCGTATCGAAAGGGAAACTATGAGGAGATGAATAAATTCCTATAGAATATACATTGAGACACAGAACTCGGAACCAAGTCCGTACAAGACATGATGGACTATGTCACCCAAAAATGTCAGAAGGCTGTAAGCAGGTTTGTCCCAGCCCGACAGGAAAAAACAGAGAAGCAAAGGAAGAATCCGTGGTTTAATAGGGAATGTATGAAAGCAAAGGAGCTAAACAAAACGGCATGGAGGAACTTCCGTAATAACAGAACACCAGAAAATAGAGAGAGATACCAGAGAACCAGGAACGAGTATGTTCGTGTGAGAAGAGCAGCTGAGAAAAGGTATGAAAATTATATAGCTAATAAAGCCAAGACCGAATCAAAGCTACTACACAGTCACATCAGGAGGAAGACAACTGTGAAGGAACAGGTGATGCAACTTAGGGTGGGCGAGGACAGGTACACAGAGAATGACAAAGAGGTGTGTGAAGAACTCCACAAAAAGTTCCAGGTCTTTACAATAGAACAGGGAGATGTCACGGCGCTAGGAGAGGTGACAGCAAACCAGGTGACCTTGGATAGGTTCGAAATTACAAGAGATTAGGTCAAGAAGCACCTATTGGAGCTGGATGTGGGAAAAGCTGTTGGGCAGGACAGAATCTCACCATGGGTATTGAAAGAATGTGCAGGAGCACTTTGCTTGCCACTCTCCATATTGTATAGTAGGTCGCTGGAAACGGGAGACCTACCAGAAATATGGAAGACTGCTAATGTAGTACCAATATACAAAAAATGGTGACAGACAAGAGGCACTGAACTACAGGCCAGTGTCCTTAACTTGTATACCATGCAAGGTGATGGAGAAGATTGTGAGAAAAAAACTAGTAACACATCTGGAGAGACGAGACTTCGTGACAACCCATCAACATGGGTTCAGGGAGGGTAAATCTTGCCTTACAGGCTTGATAGAATTCTACGATCAGGTGACATAGATTAAGCAAGAAAGAGAAGGATGGGCGGAGTGCATTTTTTTGGACTGTCGGAAAGCCTTTGACACAGTACCCCATAAAAGGTTGATGCATAAGCTGGAGAAACAGGCAGGAGTAACTGGTAGGGCGCTCCAGTGGATAAGGGAGTACCTAAGCAATAGGAAGCAGAGAGTTACAGTGAGGGGTGAGACCTCAGAATGGCGTGAAGTCACCAGTGGAGTCCTACAGGGCTCTGTACTTGGACCTATCCTGTTTGTGATATACGTAAATGATCTCCCAGAGGGCATAGACTCATTCCTCTCAATGTTTGCTGACGACGCCAAAATTATGAGAGGGATTAAGACAGAGGAAGACAGCTTGAGGCTTCAAGAAGACCTGGAGAAGCTGCAGGAATGGTCGAACAAATGGCTGTTAGAGTTTAACCCAAGCAAATGTAATGTAATGAAGATAGGGGTAGGAAGCAGGGGTCCAGATACAAGGTATCATTTGGGAGATGAAATACTTCAAGAGTCAGAGAGAGAGAAAGACCTGGGGGTTGATATCACGCCAGACCTGTCCCCTGCAGCTCATATCAAGAGGATAACATCAGCAGGATATGCCAGGTTGGCTAACACAAGAACAGCCTTTAGAAACTTGTGTAAGGAATCTTTCAGAACATTGTATACCACATATGTCAGACCAATCCTGGAGTATGCGGCTCCAGCATGGAGTCCATATCTAGTCAAGGATAAGACTAAACTGGAAAAGGTTCAAAGGTTTGCCACTAGGCTAGTACCCGAGCTGAGAGGTATGAGCTACGAGGAGAGACTACGGGAATTAAACCTCACTTCGTTGGAAGACAGAGGAGTTAGGGGGAACATGATCACCACATTCAAGATTCTCAAGGGAAACAACAGGGTTGATAAAGACAGGCTATTTAACACAAGGGGCACACGCACTAGGGGACACAGGTGGAAACTGAGTGCCCAAATGAGCCACAGAGATATTAGAAAGAACTTTTTTAGTGTCAGAGTGGTTGACAAATGGAATGAATTAGGAAGTAATGTGGTGGAGGCTGACTCCATACACAGTTTCAAGTGTAGATATGATAGAGCCCAATAGGCTCATGAACCTGTACACCTGTTGATTGACGGTTGAGAGGCGGGACCAAAGAGCCAGAGCTCAACCCCCGCAAGCACAACTAGGTGAGTACAACTAGATGAGTCCACATACACGCACACACACACACACAAACACACAAACACACACACACACACACACACACACACACACACACACACACACACACACACACACACACACACACACACACACACACACACACACACACCAACACACAAACACACACACACACAAACACAAACACACACACACACAATATCCAACACACATGATGCATGCATAATTCAAGAAGGGAGAGGTGGAGGGAGGGTGAGAAGGAGGGAGGGAGAGAAGGAAAGCTGGAAAGAGGGACGAAGGATGTGAAAAGAGAGGGAGGTGATGAGAGGGAGGGAGGAGGAAGAGGTGTCAAAAGGTAGGGAGAAGCAGATGGGTGATGAGAGGCGGACGGAGGGAGAATGAGACGGATGAAGAGAGAGAGAGAGGTATACTGAAGGAGAATAGGAGAAGGTGAAGGAGGGAGGAAGAAGGTGAGGAAGGCAAGGAAGGAGAGCTGGGGGAAGGGATAGGGAGGATAGCCCAAGAGAGACCCAGACAGCCTCCACCACACAAGAAGTAACGTACCTGCGGATGTGTTTCCTGTGGCGGATTACGTCCCACGAGGCGCAGACCAGCAGGGCGGTGAGGGCGTGCTCTTTACACAGGGTGCCCGCGCCCGCCAGCGCTCCTGCACGCCGCAGCCACCCCCACCCTCCCACTCCTGCTTCGCTACCTCCCCCTCCAACACCCCCTCCTCCTCCTCCTGTTCCTGTTCCATCCCCCTGTACAGCCTCCACCACGCTGCCTGCTGCACCTTTTCTGTTGCTCTCCCAGCTAGATGGCATCACGTTGGCGCCTGTGCCGTCAACATAAAGGGCTAATCCTCTTCTTCCTTCCCATACTGCTGTTCCTCCTCCTCCAGCTGTTCCTCCTCCTCCTCCAGCTGATCCTCCAGCTGCAGCTGCTGCTGCTGCTGCTCCTCCGTCACTCTCTTCTGCGTTGGATGACTCTTCACAGTCGCCCTCTATCGCCCTAGTGGAAAGAAACAGGATTATTCTGTTTAAGTATGTTATTCTCTCTGTTTTTGTATTTTCCTAAGCAATTTTTTTACGTGTTTCCCCACCAACCACTTGGGCTGGACAGTAGAGCGACGGTCTCGCTTCATGCAGGTCGGCGTTCAATCCCCGACCGTCCATAAGTGGTCGGGCACCATTCCTTTCCCCCCGACCGATCTCTAAACCTTATCCTGACCCCTTCCCAGGGCTGTTGGACTTGCATATTTAACAATCGATTGACAAGTTTTCATACGGATTAATAACAATCGGTAATTTCTTGAATTTTTTATGGCTATATGATATTGTTAGGCCTATGTTAGGGTTGGGATGCTGTCTTAGTTACGTGGTTGATTTAGGGTCGTTTCCAGTAGACATGAGAGTTAATGAAACACGCTGTGAGTCGTAGTTTCGTACAGAGTCAAGCTGATACAAACGCTACTGGAGTTGTCCGTATTTCGAACAAGCACATTGGCACTTAAACGCCCCTTGTGTTCTGATATTTCGTACAAGCACATTGGTACTCAGACGACCCCGTGTGCTGATATTTCGAACAAGCACATTGGCACTCAGACGACCCTGTGTTCTGGTATTTGGTACAAGCACATTGTCATTCAGACGCGACCCTGTGTTCTGATTATGGCTGAAATTGTTCTTCCATGTCAGCTCCAGCGGACAGAGTCGAACTGAACGCAAGACTCTCCTCCATATGCACTCAGTGAGCTGCTTGCACTACGCTCCAGCACTTGTCAGCAGAGACTCGAATGTACCATGTTTCTGGCTCTACCATTATTGCAATCCATCATCACACTTGCTCGGCCATTCAGCGATCGACCCCAAAGACGCATATATCAATTTTTAACAGTCTTTTAAAAATTTATAGTTTCTTATATAAATTATTATAAGATGTTAGAATTTGGTGTATAATTAAGCCTATATTAGGGTAGGTGTGTAGGTTCTGGTATTTATTTGTAGTTATAGTACATGAGTGAAGCATTTATAGAGGAGCGATTCGAACAGAGAACGTCAGCGAAGCACTGTTCGGAAAAAGTTGGAACGTCATCAGCTGAGCCGTGCAGCCCGTCGTCATAAACAATGACCAAATCCATGTTAATCTAGCGGATTTGGTGGCTGGATTAACGAGCATTTAGCCTTTATGGGGTTTGGGCTGGCATATGGATTCGGAGAGTTGGGACTAAACATAGGAAGTGAACGAAGCACTCTTTGGGAATAGTTCAAACGCCATCAGTTGGGAGTCGTGTGTTTCGTATTCATTAACTTGGGCGGACGGTGGCTGAATAAACAATCATTTAGCCAGTGTTGATGAGGTCGTGTTGCGTTGTTGTTTTAGATGCACCTACTATGAAAAAAGTTCCAAGTAGCACGGGCTATGGTGAGCCCGTAGTGGACTTACCTGGCAATGGAGCGGGGCTGTAACTTTTTCTCGTGTTGCGTTACTGCCTCGCATGTTCTGGTTGAGCGTTGGGCCTAAGGCCTCTCATCCTCGGGAGGGTCGTTTAGGCCACCACAAGAGTTTACTTGACCAGCCATCAAGTACACTTCATTGTCCAGTACACCCGGGGGCATTGTCTTGAACTATAGGTTACTTTTAGTGTACATACACCGAGAAGGTGGAGACACTTGTCTGTGTAGACAGACTAACTCATCCTCGAGCTGTGTTCATCCACGCTGCCACCGACCACAAAGACCCATTGGTATATTTCAACTTATTATATTACTCACATTTTTATTCGAACATAGTCTCCCCAGCTTGGCACCTTCTTAAGATAATTACTTACTTTAATAAGTATTAATGTATATTATAGTTTATTGTATAGTTTGGCATAGGTTGGGTTAGGCAAGGTAGTTTTGTTGACCAAACTACACACTAGAAAGTGAAAGGACGACGACGTTTCAGTCCGTCCTGAACCATTTTCAAGCCGATTGTGAGAATGGTCCAAGACGGTCCGAAACCTCGTCGTCCCTTCACTTTCTAGTGTGTGTGGTTTGGTCAACATATTTCAGCCACGTTATTGTGACTCCTCATCTGCAAGGTGGTTTTAATACGTGGGTGAAGCATCTTGAGGTTATCTTGAGATTATTTCAGGGCGTTAGTGTCCCCTTTGCCCGGTCTTCGACCAGGCCTCCACCCCCAGGAAGCAGCCTGTGACAGCTAACTAATACCCAGGTAACTATTTTACTGCTAGGTAACAGGGGCATATGGTGAAAAAAACCCTGCCCATTGTTTCTCGCCGGCGCCCGGGATCGAACCCTGGACCACAGGATCACAAGTCGAGCGTGCTGTCCGCTCGGCCGACCGGCTCCCGGCATATAGAGAGGTGTGATTCGAATCCTGGAAGAGAGCGTATTTATGCCCAATAACAGCTCGAATGTAATCATTTGAGCCGCGTGGAAAGTGTCTTTCAATCACAAACAGTGGGTGTGGATTAACGAGCAGTTGGCCATTGTTTATGAGGGTGGGGGGGGGGGGGGCAGGTATATAAGGACACGCATATACTATTCTGTCAATGTATTGTCTGGATTGCCTTGTTGGCCACCATGGGGTTCAGACATGCTCGCCTGATCTGCCAGTTGCTGCCTGGAGTTGCGAAGGGGCGGGTGCAGTTTGGCGTGTCGGCGCCATGGGGGCTCCCCCATGTTTCAGTCCCTGTTGTGCGTGCCCAGTCTATAGGTGTCGAGTTTTCTGCTTGAGCGGGATATCCTGAGATGGGATTGGTGCTGTGTGACATGCTGCGGGTCCCTGTGGGGGATATTTATGGCGTTGAGCTGGTGACTGCCTGTAGGGTGATTGTTGTTGTTGTTGTTGTTGTTGAGTTAGGGGCGACGACGATCGTGGGATCGGATGCGCCCCGGCGTACCCGTGAAGGGTGAATCGCAAAGCCAGGAAAGGCAAAATGCTAAGCCAAAACGCGAAACGAGTGACGCCAAGCACTAGAAACTAATATGCCACACGGCAAAGCTACGCACAAAGGGAGAGGCAAAAGCACATAATAGAACAGGGCAAACAAACAGCCAGAAGGGCACACAGCATGTCAGAGCAAATACACAAGAAATCAGAGCACATACTTGCCCGGGAACTTGGTCCCGGGAATCTTACATTGAACGCCTCCCAGAGCACCCATTGCCAAGGGTCTCGTCCATCCACTGGGGACGCCATAACATCCGGAACCGGGGCATCAAACACCTGCAAACTGGGGACCCAGATGGTAGAACTCATGAGGCGAGAAGTCGCCACTCGCCCCCACAGGAAGGGAACTTGCTCCCCACGAAAGCACTCAGGTCCGTCAGACAGCAGTAACTCGGCAATCTTCGACCAGTGACCCAGTGGCATCACAGACGCCGGCAACACGTCCCCCAGGGCCTCAACGCGCACCCGCACCACAGGGGTACTTGCGGCCCCGGGCACACCACCAGACGACAGCAGGGAACCCGGACGGCGCGCATCCTTCCGTAACGTCACCACCAGGCCACGCCCAGCACCATCTCTGGCAGCGGAAGCCACCACCCCCCACTGTGGAGAGTCCCCCGGCGGAGAAAAAACCGAAGGCACGTCCGAGACACAGGCATCAGCACCGGCAGGCACATGGACCTCCGCCACCACGAACCGCGGAGACAACGACGCATCCGTATCTACACTGTCAACATCCGAAGCCCCACAGTCACTGAAGTCACCAGCGTCGGCCCAGGAAGAAGACGAACGCCGGGAACGTTTGGGCACCGGCCGGATATCGTCAGAGCCGGTAAGTGACCCAGAAACACGGGTACCACGAGCCGAAGGAACCGACGCCAGGACGGCAGCAGCCTCTACCACAGGGGGAACCGGGCCACACACAGCAGGAGGCTCCGCAGCCACCCCAGCACCAAGCACATCCGGGACCCAAGTCACGGACACAGGGCCAGGCGCAGCATCAGAAGACGAGGGAGAAGACAGCGACGTCACACAGGGCGCTCCAGGAAGGCCCACGGGAGCAGCTGGGACAGCGACAGGATCAGGCAGACCAATCGACGGTACCTCAAGAACCGGAGGAGGGACGGCAACAATCGGAGGAACGGCAGGCGCCGCCGGGGAAGCTGCAGCAGCGAACGGGACGCTCACCTCCTCAACCCCGGAGTCCTCCTCCAGAGGGAGCGGCGGGAAATCCTCCTCACGGAACAAGTTCACAGGAGCGACCGGATCAGCAGTACACCCGGCAGCCTGATGCCCCAACAAGCCACACCGGAAGCAAGTACAGGGTTGCCGGGCATAAAACACACGCACGTAGTACCCCAACAGCCGGACAGATCTCGGTATGTCCAACCTCAGTCGCATCCCGAGGGTCCGAATGTTGGTCTGCACACCCGAATACGTGCCAGACGACAGGGAGTTCATCCGCACACTGACGACGGAGCCGTACCTCTGGAAGAATCGCCGGAGGAGACTCCATGGGGGCGCCATGAACACTGACATACGTCACAGCACCACTACGGTCTGAAATGGTCACAGACCCGGTGCCGTCCTGTAACTGCAAAGTACGTCCCTCGTACCTCCGGAAGAAAGCACGGTACACCGCCTCACCCACAAACTTGATAACAACACGGTGAGCAGTTACCAGCTCAATGCCATATACGTCCCCAACCTAGACACGAATCATGTCACTCAACACCACGTCCACCAGCGGGTAACCAGCACGGCCAGTAAACTCCAATCCGATGGAGTTTAACCACACGACAGCGGGAATAGGGCCGCCCATCGCAAACCACGCCACGTCTCCACCACCAGGAACAGCAGGGAGGGTAAACACCCCCACACCCCCTGCCGGCAAAAACGGCAACGACCACAAACTGCCGGAGCGGACAAGTGACACGTCCTCACTCAACGGCAGCGCAGGTGGAACTCCTAGGGTGATTGTTAAACTAACGACAGAGGAGGTGTATAGGGCGTTTTTACGTCGTTACGAGGGGCAGATATTGCCCCTGCTCGAAGATGCAGGCACTGTGACTGTCTCCGATCACAGTGGTGCCGTCACTTATGTAAGAGTGCATGGGGTGTTCCTGGAATTTCCGAAGGGGCTGCTGAGGCGGTATTTCGGCCAGTTTGGAGCGGTCGTCAGTGTACTCTCTCGGGACCTGCTCTCATCGGGTCCACTAAAGGGTGTGCGGTCAAATATTCGCACCCTAGGATTGAGGCTGCAGGCAGACATTCCATCTCAAGTGAAGCTTCTGGGGTGTTCTGTTCGGGTGTTTTATGCTCGTCAACCCCGTACGTGTTATCGTTATGGCCTCTTGGGCCATCATGCTGCTGGATGCTCTGAACCTGCCGTCCCGCCCGTCAACCTCTTCCATGAGGAGGATTTCCCGCGGTTCCCTGTGGAGGAGGATTCGGTGGCTGTGGATGTGGATGACTCTTTAGCTGCTGCCGTGCCATGTGTGTCGCCTCCTGCTGATGTCGCCCAACCTCCATAGGCTGTGTTGCCTGGTGGGGTTGCCTTTCCTCAGGAGGTTGTGTCGCCGTGGGATGTTCGTCCTGCCCCCGGTAGGTGTCCTGGATACTCCTGTGGTTCTTCCGGCTCCAGTCTTCACGGCTCCCCCGTCTTTCTGTTCTTATCTGTGGTGCCTGTCACTGCACCCTCGCCATGTGCCCAGGCTGTGCTGGGTGGTGGGGTGGCTGTGGGGCCTCCTACTGAGCTCGACCTGGTTCCCCATATGGTTGAGGATGCTGCCATCCTGCGGAGAGCATTAGTTCGCCCGGCTTGTGTTGACTTGGTCTCTGGGTCAACATCTGGCACTGATGATGTGCGGCTGGTGCCCAAGCGTTCCCGGAGATCTTCTGATTGGGCTGATGCGGGAGAATTCGATGATGGTGGGTCTTCCAGTGACAGTGGTGAGGTTCCGGTTGTGTCGCATTCCTCGGTAGTGGCGGAGGTCCATGTGCCTGCGGCTGCCAGTGTCAATGTTTCTTCTAGTGAGGTGCTTGTGGAGCTTGCTTCCGGTGCTTCGGCTGCGTCGGATGGTTCCAGTTCTGCGTGGGGGGTGGTTCCTCCTGCTGGTGAGCGTAGTGACCTGGTGGTGGCGTTAAAGAAGACTACTCGCTCTGGGGGGTTCCATGGCCCCAGTTTTGTCCCCTGGTTCATCAGCGGCGGTTTTGCCACTTCTCGAGTCTCCGGCCATCTCTACTGGGTCTACTGCGGTGTCGGGTGTGGGGTTGCCGTCTCGGCAGCCTTCGTTGTCTTCGCCTGTGCGTCCGGCGGCGGGGCCGTCTCGGAGGTCTGCATCCGCTTCTTTTGTGTCTTCTGCCTCCCTTCACTCTGCCTTACCTCATTATGCGACTTCTGCCACCCAGCTCCGGGTGCTGCCATTTCCACCTGATCTGGTGGTTCCCGAGTTTATGCACACCCCCCTGAAGCAGGGGGATTGTTGTCCTGCCGACAGGGAGTACTTAGTGTGGGAAGCTTATAAGCAGGAATATCCTCTGCATGATTTTCCTGGGAAATATTCGCCTCCCACTGACGAGTTTCCTCCTTTTAAGTGATTTTTTTTGTGTGTGTGCTATGTGTTGTGTCCGTTTGTGTGCGTGGGTGCATGCGTGTGTGCGTACGTGTGTGGGAGTATTTTATTTAATTTGTTGTAGTTATGTATTTGTACCTCTCTGTGTGGTTTTCGGGGCCAGTTGGCTTGTTTTGTGTTGTTTCATGGGTGGGGCTGTTGGGTGCGGGTTTGGGTATTTTGTCATTGTACTGCTGTGCTTATTGCTTTTATTGTCGGCCCTTCAAACCAATCTTTTGTGTATTTGGTAATTTATAACTTTGTGCCATTGTAATTTATAACTGTGCCTTAGTAATTTCTGCCTTTGTGTCTTTGTCCTTTATAACTTTGTGCCTTCGTGATTATTGTAATCTGTTTGCCTTACGCATGCTTGCCTGTACGCTTAAATTTGAACGACACGTCTTGCACTGTTCTTTTTCTACTATCTTGTATTATGTCTGGTTTTTGTTGTCGGCCCTTCAGGCCGGTGTTTTCTGTGTTTTTGTGATTTTGTACTTTGTGTAGTTTTCTTGTGTTTATTTCCATTACCCTCCCGTATTGTATTGTTGTTAATTTTTACTGTGTTCTATTGTGTTTCTGCTCATTGTTGTATTTTTGTTGTCGGCCCTTCAGGCCGGTATTTAGTATATTTGTCTTTCTTTGTTTTGTGCTTTTGTATTTGTGTTTGTGATCTGTTTGTTTGTTCTTATTTTATTGTATTTATTCGCATGTACGCATGTAAAAATAAAAAAAAAATAAAAATGTATTGTCAGAATAGTACATTGGAACATCCTGATGATGTTCGAAGCTTTCACTCGAGAGTTCCTTCATGTGTGTCAAGCTGTTCTCTAACTACTGTTGACCATTCTTAATAAATACTGGACAGTTGCCTCCATCTGTTTAGGTATGAAAAGTACTTTGAGACATGACTCATAACTGATTATGTATATTGAGTTCCAAATGTTCTTGAACACTATTTTATTAATTTCCTATGTTTAAACTGCATCTCTATAACACTTCTTCCAGATACTTGAAAAAATAATTAACGAAACGAAAACACACAACTAACCATAGGCCTAACAATACACGTAATTATAATGTTTGATAATAATAATTTATGAGCAAATATTTATTTTATTAAGTGAAAATGTATGAATGCAAGTTTGGAAACGGAAGCATCATGAACTAGTCTAAACTGAGAATGGGCTAAGATATTGACCAGGGTCCAGATTCACGAAGCAGTTACGCAAGTACTTACGAACGTGTACATCTTTCCTCAACCACTCCCAAACTGTCTGGCTCGTTGTCGCCGTGAGGGGGCTTGGTGGGCAGCTGCCGAAGTGTGATGCTCTGTGGGTCCTCTGTCCTTTTGCAGCCTTATGCTCCTGCTGCTGCCTTTACCAATTTTGCCAGACCTCACACCCTTTTACTCGTGTTTCTTTTTCTCCCCCCCCCCTCCCCTCTTCTCCTATCAAATTGTCATTTCCTGCCGACCTTTTGCCTGTTTTGATTATTCTTTCGACCTTCTTTTGTTTTGACGCTCGGGTGTTTGAGGAGGCATACTCTTGCACCCGTAGAACTGTAGTACCCAACGTCTCGAGCGAGGGGACCCTTTTATTGTCAATCCTCCTTTCGTCACTGAACCCGATCTCGACGGACTCACGGTTCTTAAGGTGGCGTTTGTGGGGTGTTTACTCACAACACACCCTTGGGAGGCCCTGGCAAGATCGGCAATAGCGTCTTGTTGGGTGTCCTGCCTCTAATTGTGGCTCCATGGTGGGTGTGGGGGCTCATTCGTGAATGAAATTTTTCCTCGTTTTCATGGCTGATAATGGTTCCCTTGTATTTTCTCAGGCTCGTGGGGTGGGCGACCAAGCCCCCGAGTCGGACTGTGTTGGAAGACCAGGCCCTGTAGCCCCTGCTGCATTGGGCCCCGACGACCTGACTACTCCCCTCAGCTCCCCTCCCTCCTCTGCGGTTGGGTCGAGTCCCCAGCCCCCAGTGGTGACCACCTCGTCCCCTGGCACGGTTCCGTCTCTCATTGTGACTACTGCGCCTTTTACCCCCATGAACTCCGGGGGTTCTCAATGCCGTTTCCGCCACGGCCGCACTCGCACGATCCCTTCCTGTAATACTACTTACAATGCCTTGTTTGGTCCCGCTACGTGGGCTAAATACTTTGATCTCCACCATCTGGATTCTACTCCTCCTGACGATTTCTCCCTCCATAAACACCTTGTTGATTTAGTAGATGCCTCTGTTACTTTTAACTCCACCAGTTATGGTACGCGTGTCGTCGCTGCTCCTTCTCAGGATGCAGCTACTCGCTTAGCCGCTTTGTCCTGCATTGGAGAGACCCCTGTTCGGGTCTCCAAGACCGCTCGGTTAAATGCCAGTGTTGGCACTGTTCTCCTCCCACACCATGTTGCAACTGGTGTTCGGGACCTCAACGATTGCCATGAGGATATTAAACATATCCTCGAAGCCCAAGGCCATTCTGTCCTCCAGGTGGACACGTTTACTCGACCCCCTCGTGGTCATCGCCGTCAGCCCCTTCGAGTTGTATAAATCACCTTTGATAGTAGGACCCTTCCGCCCTCTATTATTCTTGCTGGTGCCAGATGCTCCGTTCAGGAGTACATTCCCTCTCCTAGACTATGCAATAAGTGTTGGAAGTTCGGGCACGGTGTCCTCAAATGTACCAGTACTGTGTATCTGTGCCCTTTGTGTGGGGACGATGGTCATTCTAATTCCGAGTGCACTTCTCCCCAGGCTCACTGCCTCAATTGCGGTGAAGCCCACCCTACCTTCTCACGTTCGTGTATGCACTACAAACTCGAGGAAGCCGTCCTCAACTTGAAGCACCGTGATCGTCTGTCTTTTCCTGAAGCGAGACGCCAAGTTCGTCGTCTTGCTCCTTTCGCGGGCGTCTCCTACGATCGCGTGTTGCGTTCTACCTCTCCTCGTCCTTCCCGTCTTCCTCAGTCTCACAACCGTTTCCAGGCCTTAAACCCGACCACACCCACCACCTCCTCCCTTATTCCTTTGTCTCCTGTCCCAGATGGTCTCCCTCACTGTTCTCTATTTGGGATTTCCCCCCTTCCTACCCAGTCCGCCATATCTCCTTTGTCTTCTTCCTCATCTCCCCCCACTCTTTCTTCCCGACCCTCCCCCCAGTTTCTTGACCCTCCGCGCCACCTGTCTGTCCAGGTTGATATCCATCATCCTCCCAGCAATCTTCGTGTTGTTCGCTCTCGTTCCTCTTCTCCTGCTGAGACCATTGACTCTGTCGCCCAGTACATTGTTACTGGCACGCCTGACTCTTTGAGCCAGAAACGTAAGCCTGGCTCCTCTCCTTCCTCTGCGGCGGGTAAGAAGGTTTCGTTTTCTTCCTCGCCCCCTCCCTCTGACTCTGTCACTACATCCCCCTCCCATTTCAGTAGTCGAACCCCCCCTGTCTCTGATATGGAGGTTTCTTCCGCCCCCGATTCCCTCTCTGTTGCTGCCCTTCCTGAGGTGCACTCCCTGATTTCTGCCCCCCCCCCCCTCCTCCAACTGTCCTTGCCTGCCCCTCTCAGTTGTCTCCTCCTCCTCCGGACCCCGTCAGTCCGCCTCTGGTCTGTTCTCTCGCTCCCTTCCCTCTCTCCTTACTAAGTTTACCCATGCCCCCTAACCCTGATTTTGCCGACCCTGCTCCTGACCCTGCTCCGGACCCTGCTCCGGACCCTGATCCTGACCCTGGTCCTGAGATCCTTTAATAAACTGTGTTCCTCTTTCCCTTAATTTCTTTCTTGTTCTCTGTTACTGTCCTTTCTCTTTGATAATGTCTATTCTTCAGTGGAATATTCGTGGATTTTATGCCAACTTCCATGAACTCCAACTTCTAATTACACAGTTTACACCACTTTGTGTTTGTCTCCAGGAACCAATGCTTGGTGCTCGTTCTGGTCACTTTCGTGGTTATTCCTTTCTTTCTCCCTTCCCCCCAGCTCTTGCTGGGGCCCATAACTCTACTGCTCTCTTAATTCGTTCTGATATTCCCTTCGTCCCCCTACTTCTTCCGTACCCTATCCATTGTTCTGCTCCCAGTGTTTTTGTGGGTAAATGGTATACAGTCTGTTCCATTTATCTCCCTCCAAATGTCCCTCTTTCCCTCCCTGATCTTAAGCACCTCCTGGACTCCTTGCCAGAGCCGGTGCTCCTTTTGGGTGATTTCAACTGTCGACATTCCCTCTGGGGTGATGTTCTGACAAACACCCGAGGCCATCTTCTCGAACTGTTCGTCCTCGCTTCATCTCTATCTCTTCTGAATTCTGGTGAGCCCACTCATGTGGACTCTCCAACTCGCACCCTTTCCTGTCTTGATCTTTCTCTCTGCTCGTCGTCCCTCTACTTAGATTTCACGTGGCAGTTTCTTGATGACCTCCATAACAGTGATCATTTTCCCTTCCTCGTTTCCTTTTTCTCTTTCCACTCTCCCCTTTCCTTCCCTAGGTGGCAGTTTGCCAAGGCTGACTGGTGCCTATTCAACCTCCGCGCTACTCTCTCTGACCTCTCCTCTCTGCCTCTTCCTCGCGCCCTCCTCCTTTTTTATGACACTGTCTTCAACGCTGCTCTCAGCTCTATCCCTCGCTCTTCCTCCCGGGGCACACGGAAGTGTGTTCCCTGGTGGAATGCGGACTGTGCTCGGGAAGTCCGCTGTAAGCGTGCAGCCTGGAAAAAATAACACCGCCGCCGGCAGACGGCTGATTCTTTTATTCTGTTTCAGAAGGCAAGTGCGGTGGCCCATAGGGCCATCCGTACTGCTAAACGTGAGAGTTGGAAATCTTATGTTTCCACCATTACATCCGATACTCCTCTACCGCAGATCTGGAAGAAGATCCGCAAGATTGCGGGCAAGTTCGTTCCAGATGTCTCACCGGTTCTCCACCTCCGTGGGACTCTTGTGGCGGATCCAGTGAAGGTCGCGGCTGAACTGGGTTCCCACTTTTCTTCTGTTAGCTCTGGTTCTCATCTTCCTCAATCCTTCCTTCTTCGTAAGCCTGTTCTTGAATCTTATCCTTTAGATTTCCACACTCTTCTCCGCCTTCCCTATAACGATCCTTTCTCTCTTTCTGAACTTCAGTCTGCCCTGGCCCTCTGCGGATCTACGGCAGTAGGCTCGGATGATGTTCATTATGAGATGCTTCGCCATCTCTCTCCGTGCACGTTTCAGTATTTACTGAATCTGTATAACCTGGTCTGGGAGTTGTCATCCGTCCCTGAGGACTGGCTCGATGCCGTTGTACTCCCTATTCAGAAACCAGGGTCTCTCGGTACGTCCCCTAAGGACTTCCGCCCTATTGCTCTCACGAGTTGTGTTTGCAAGCTGTTTGAGCATATGGTAAATGTCCGTCTGATGTGGTTCTTGGAACACAATCACCACCTCTCTCCTTCTCAATATGGTTTTCACAAGTGCCGCAGCACGACTGATGTCCTATTGAACTTGGAGGTCTATATTCGTACTGCTTTTGCTGCGAAGACCTCCGTTGTTGCTATCCTTTTTGACCTGGAAAAGGGTTATGACACGACTTGGAGATACCATATTCTGTCCCAACTTCATTCTTTTGGCCTTCGTGGTAATCTCCCTCTCTACCTTCAAAGCTTCCTCTCTCATCGTACCTTTCAAGTCAGGCTTGGTGCCACTTTCTCTGCCTCTTTTCGGCAGTATGAAGATGTGCCCCAAGGTAGTGTTCTGAGTACTACTCTTTTTCTGGTTGCCCTGAATGGTCTCCTTTCCTCCCTTCCTTCTGGCATCTTCTCCGCTCTTTATGTTGATGATCTTACTCTTTGCTGTCGAGGTGATGATTCGCCTCTCCTTCAACGGCGGCTTCAATTTGCGATTGATGCTGTGTCATCTTGGGCCACCAATCATGGCTTCAAGTTCTCTACTACTAAGACTTGTGCCATGACTTTTACTCGGAAGCGGGTCGTTCTTCGTCCCTCTTTGTCACTTTATGGTCATCCCCTTGAGTACAAAGATTCCATGAAGCTTTTGGGGTTATTCTTTGACACTCGTTTGACTTGGTCGCCCCATGTCTCTTACCTCCGTGTTGAATGCTCTAAGGCCCTTAACCTACTTAAGGTTTTCTCCCATACTTCTTGGGGAGCGGATAGGCGCACGCTCCCCTATTTGCATTCCTCTCTCGTCCTGTCTAAGCTCGATTATGGTTGCCCTGCATACTCTTCTGCTTCTCCTTCTACTCTTCGCCGTCTTGATCCTTTGCACCATACTGGGTTGCGCCTCAGCTCTGGTGCTTTTCGTTCCACTCCTACCCTCAGCTTGTACGCTGACACTGGCTTCCTCTCTCTCCAGTACCGCCGTGATCGCTACAGTTTTCGCTATCTTGCGCGATCCTTACAGCATCCTCACTCTCGCCTCTATCGTGCTTTGACTTTTACCCCTCCTGTAGTTCCTGTTCCTCTTCACCACCTTCCTCTTTCTGTCCGTTTGTCTAGCTTACAAGATCTCTTTCGGTTCGTCTTACTAATGTTTCTCCTCGTATTGTTCCCTCCTTGTCCCCGTGGAGGGTCCCCCTTCCTAAATTTTGTACTTTTCTGACCCGCATCACTAAAGCTTTTACCCCTCCTACAGTTCTGAAACGCCTCTTCCTTGAGCACTTTTCTTCTCACTCCCACTCCGCTCCCATCTTCACCGACGGGTCAAAGTCGGCTGACGGTGTGGGCTACTCTGTTGTTTTTCCTGACCATACTTAAATGTGTCGCCTTCCTCCGGAGGCTAGCATCTTCACAGCAGAACTCTATGCTATTCTCTATGCTCTTCGTCTCCTGCTTTCCCGGGGGCAATCCTCCTTCGTGGTAGTAGTTGACTCTCGTAGTGCCCTCATGGCTTTAGGGTCCTTTAATCCAGTCTACCCTGTGGTCATCGAGATTCAACATTGGCTGTTTCTTATCTCCAGTAAATTTAAGTTGGTTGCGTTTTGCTGGGTTCCCAGCCATGTTGGTGTCTCTTTAAATGAGCGTGCGGATGCTGCTGCTAAGGACGCTTTCCGCACTTGTCCCATCTCCCATAAAGGTGTTCCTTATTCTGACTTTTACCCAGTTATTCATGCCTCCATCCTTGCCCGATGGCAGAGTTGTTGGTCTTCTGTTCTTGGTAACAAACTGCGTACTCTTAAGAGTTGTATGTCCCGGTGGCCTTCCTCCTGCCACCGTAACCGGCGGTGGAAAACGGCTCTGGCTAGATTACGTATTGGCCATACCCGTTTAACTCACGGTCACTTAATGGAGCGCTGCCCTGTTCCTTATTGTCCGAATTGCATTGTCCCTCTTACGGTCATACATATCCTTGTTGAATGTCCTGACTTCCAGAACGAGCATGTGTCTTGTTTTCCGACCGCCCCCCGCGGTCGCTTGTCCCTCGATAGAATTCTTGGCGACTCGGATACTTTTGATATCGTTCGCCTTATGCGTTTTTGTTCTCGTATTGGCATCCTTGGTGATATTTAGCGCCCTCTGATTATCCCGCACATTTGATGGTGCTACGTAGCCTTCCCGGTTTGGTGCCTTCTATTGATAATTACTTACTTTCCTCAACCATTGATGGCTTTGGTTACATTTATTAAACAGTTTACAAGCATGAAAATTTGCCAATCAACTGTTGTTATTGTTATAAACAGCCTCCTGGTGCTTCGGAGCTCATTAACTGTTTAAGAATTGTAATCAAAGCCGCCAAAGATTGAGAAAAGGTGTACAGGTTCGTAAGTGCTTGCGTAACTGCTTCGTGAATCTGGCCCCAGATGCTCTTCTGTGTAGCAGCCATCTCTCTCCTCTCTCTAGGGGCCTGACAGCTGAGTGAACAGGGCTTCGAATTCGTAGTCCTAAGGTTCCAGGTTCGATCCCCGGTGGAGGCGGAAACAAATAGGCAGAGTTTCTTTCACCCTGATGCTCCTGTTATCTAGCAGTAAATAGGTACCTGGGAGCTAGTCAGCTGTCACGGGCTGCTTCCTGGGCGTGGAGGCCTGGTCGAGGACCGGGCCGCGGGGACACTAAAGCCACGAAATCATCTCAAGATAACCTCAAGATAACGACGCATGATAACAACCTGGTGAGCATTTATAACGCCTATAATTTTAAACAGGTCTCAAGCTGTGTGTTGGAGGAACGTTGATGACCCAGGGAATTTAAAACGATTTTTGCATTACTCAAATACTTAAAATAATAAAGTGAATATATACAATAATAAACTGTGGTGGTTGGCACAGAAGTTTGTAGCTCCTCGGGTAGGTTAGGTTTGGGCAATTTAGTACAACAGTTTACTGACGTTGGGGATTAAACGGAGAACGAGCTGGTGTGAGAGGGAAGGGGGGGGGGATGGGGGGAGGGGGAGGATGGGGGGGGGGGGTAATAGGTTACCTTGACCCCTCTACTAGATAAAAGTGAGGCCAGTTTGGCTTGCCTCAATGGTTACAGTTGCAACAAAATTCGTAATAGGAGTC
Organism: Procambarus clarkii; assembly: GCF_040958095.1. Classification (NCBI taxonomy): domain Eukaryota; kingdom Metazoa; phylum Arthropoda; class Malacostraca; order Decapoda; family Cambaridae; genus Procambarus; species Procambarus clarkii. The sequence goes on from NC_091153.1 coordinate 22,390,158, forward strand.
TTCGGTGTAAGCTAGGTGGTAAGGTTGAAGTAACATTCCACCTCTGTTGCATTCCACATACCACAACGCTTATTGCAGTAACTGACATTCCAAATAAGTAAATTCCTGGAGTAATCGGTGGATGGTTAACTTGGAACGACCTAATCAGTTAATAACGTTGATTCGAAACCAGTTTTCCAGATGTGGGTACAATTCCCTTCCTCACTTCGACTGGCAGCTCACGCAAAGAATAACCCGTAAGGGATTCATAGTAGGCGTTAATCTTAGTGGGAAAAGTAAATTTTTCAAGAAACACATTTCAAACAATGCCAGAGAGAGAGTGAGTGAAGCAAACAGCGAAGAGACAAAAAGAGACAGAGAATTAGATAAACATACACACACACACGCATGCAACATATCCAGTAAACAAAATTCAAGAAGATATAAACTAACAGACATCGGACTCGAACAATCTTCAGATAAACCAACTGTAATCACAGAAATTGTCTGTGCAAAAATTAGAGGAGAAGAACGGCGATTAGTAGTTGTAGTAGTACTGGGAGGAGGAGGAGGAGGAGGAAGGAGGAGTAGTAGTAATAGGAGAGAGGAGAAAGATGATGACAACGTGATGAATAGTTCCATGAATTATAATTGAAAACACAACTAACGCGAGTCACAAGGCCCTCCACCAGCCTGGAGTCCCAGTATCTCTGCAATATATAATAAGCGGCCGGGCATCGGTGAGAGGGAGGGAGGGAAGGAGAGGGAACGAAAAGGGGAGAAGAGCAGGAGAGAGAAGGATAGTGTGAGGGAGAGAGAAAGCATAGTAAAACAAGGTGAAAGAAATAGGCTCAGGGACACAAACAAGCCTAGCCATGAGACAGAGACTAGCCATGGAAGTATCCACTCCTGCCTTCGTCCCTGCCTCTATTTTTGAAATCGTATCTGACTGGCTTATTGTTGTGTGGTAGTGGCCGAGAGGTAAAGCCAAGATGGAGGCTTCCAAGTGGCAGAGTCAAGTGGTAGAATGAATTAGTAGTGCCAAACTGGTATAGGCAAGCGGGTGAGGCGCATGGGCACCGGAGCTGGTAAACCAATTAGGGTCTGGCCCTCAACTACCTTTGATCATATGGTGTCGTGATTATGCTCTTCGTTATGTAAATGCTCGCCTCTAGTTATCTGTGCTGTGTGTGTGTATGTATGTATGTATGTATGTATGTATGTATGTATGTATGTATGTATGTATGTATGTATGTATGTATGTATGAATGTATGTATGTATGTATGTATGTATGTATGTATGTATGTACGTATGTATGTACGTACGTACGTATGTACACTCACGAGTGGCTCAGTAAACGAGATACTTGTATCTTTGTGAAATTTACATACTTCATGAAGTGAGATAGATGAGCCGGTAGGACTTTGAGTGTAGAGATTCCATAGCAGCCTTGACCCAGGAAGTGCTGACCTCGACACAGTCCGGCTGGAGCTCGCGGTGTGTCTGAGGCCAACCTGCTCCTTGACTGGGACGCATGGTGCAAAATGAAGTGCAACTTAACACAATACAAACGGTTGAGAGTTCATGTCCGGCAGGCATTATTCAGACATTGTTGACCGAAATTCGACCAAATTGGGCATAATGCTGGAATCCCATCGGCGGCAGCGACGGTAGAGCAACGGTCTCGCTTCATGTAAGTCGGCGTTCACTCCCCGACCGTCCAAGTGGTTGGGCACCATTCCTTACCCCCCGTCCCATCCCAAATCCTTATCCTGACTTAGTGCTATATAGTCGTAATGGCTTGGCACTCTCCCTTGATAATTCCTTGCCCTTTCCTCTCTCTCAACTATGCATTTCTGTGCCCAGGTGATAGTGAAGTAGGAAATAGTATGTCTATTTATGAGACTGTTCAGAAACATCTACTCATTAACTGACACAAAGCAAATGCAACAACCCGTTCTCGTACCTGCTTATAGTCAATATTTTGCTTATGAATAAGTGCATATGTGACATACTATTTTATTGTGAATATTTGAGTTTACCTTGAAAAGCTGAATAGAAAACCATAGCCTAACCTAACCTTCTTAGTATGTTAAGGTATTGTAAAATTTTGTATAAAATCTGTTTTTAAATAAAACTGAGAGAAAAAGTTAATGCCTTGAAAAAATATAACTTGGAATATGTCACATATGTACTTATTTATAAGCAAAATAGTGACTATAAGCAATAAGTCATATATGTGCTGTCTTGTGCGAGAGCAGGTTGAATGCGAATAATAATAGTTTTGAGTGTAAAGTGTTAGAAACAGCTTTATGAGAGAGAGGGGGGGGGGACAAGCTTTTTCACGGGCAAACGTAATTAGCTATTGTGTGTGTTTTTGGACCTCAGTTGGTGGCCGGGGGTTGTGTTGGTCCAGGTAGTGGTGGCAGTGGTGGTGGTTGCGGTAGTGGGGTTAGTGGAGGTGGTGGTGGTTGCAGTGGTGGTTGTAGTGGAGGTGGTGGTGGTGGTTGCGGTGGTGGCAGTGGTTGTGGCGGGGGTAGTGGTAGTGGTGGTGGCAGTGGTTGTGGTGGCAGTGACGGTGGTGGTTGTGGTAGTGGTTGTGGTGGTGGTGATGCGGTCCGTCTGAGAAGGGCAAGAGGAAGTCCTTGTGGTGGCAAAGGTGGGGCGGTAATCTTTCGTCAATCCTCAAGGCATTAGATAAGTTCCTTAGTATCTTAATTGGATAAGCGTTTTCTGGCTTCAGTGCCATCCGGCTTCTGTGCCATCCGGCTCCAGTGCCATCCGGCTCCTATGCCATCCGGCTCCTGTGTCATCCGGCTCCTGTGCCATCCGGCTCCTGTGTCATCCGGCTCCTGTGCCATCCGGCTCCAGTGCCATCCGGCCCTTACAGCCGGAAGCCTCCTGAACACTTGGCTGCTCCCTGAGGCCCCTCCCCCCTTGCAAGCACACAACCTAACGGTCCCTATCGTTACCTTGTTATAGCTTGTTACAAAGTTAATCCTGTTATAAAGTTTTTATGGCGCGTTAGATACTTGTTACAACTCGTGGATGGTTAACTTGGAACGACCTAATCAGTCAATAACGTTGACACGAAACCAGTTTTCCAGATGTGGGAACAATTCCCTTCCTCACTTCGACTGGCAGCTCCCTTAGAAGGTGTTACAAGCTGTTCAAATGTTGCAACAATGTTGTAGTTTCGTCGTTAACGACTCGACTCATACCTCGACGTGAGTGAAGACAGGTAAGACCCACATTATGTGATGTGAGGCCCACATTACGTGATGTGAGGCCCACATTACGTGATGTGAGGCCCACATTACGTGATGTGAGGCCCACATTACGTGATGTGAGGCCCACATTACGTGATGTGAGGCCCACATTACGGGATGTGAGGCCCACATTACGTGATGTGAGGCCCACATTACGTGATGTGAGGCCCACATTACGTGATGTGAGGCCCACATTACGTGATGTGAGGCCAACATTACGTGATGTGAGGCCAACATTACGTGATGTGAGGCCAACATTACGTGATGTGAGGCCCACATTACGTGATGTGAGGCCAACATTACGTGATGTGAGGCCCACATTACGTGATGTGAGGCCCACATTACGGGATGTGAGGCCCACATTACGGGATGTGAGGCCCACATTACGTGATGTGAGACCATTGCGAACAACAGTGAAAGCTTGTCATGATTGATATATATTATAATGCATTGTTATCAATGTGTCATGCCTCCAGTGCCTGTGGGCCAGCCCCAGTGCGTGAGGGTCAGACCCAGTGCCTGTGGGCCAGCCCCAGTGCGTGAGGGTCAGCCCCAGTGCCTGTGGGCCAGCCCCAGTGCGTGTGGGTCAGCCCCAGTGCCTGTGGGTCAGCCCCAGTGCCTGTGGGTCAGCCCCAGTGCCTGTGGGTCAACCCCAGTGCCTGTGGGTCAGACCCAGTGCCTGTAAGCCAGCCCCAGTGCGTGTGGGTCAGCCCCAGTGCCTGTGGGTCAGCCCCAGTGCCTGTGGGTCAGCGCCAGTGCCTGTGGGTCAGCCCCAGTGCCTGTGGGTCAGCCCCAGTGCGTGTGGGTCAGCCCCAGTGCCTGTGGGTCAGCCCCAGTGCCTGTGGGTCAGCCCCAGTGCCTGTGGGTCAGACCCAGTGCCTGTAAGCCAGCCCCAGTGCGTGTGGGTCAGCCCCAGTGCCTGTGGGTCAGCCCCAGTGCCTGTGGGTCAGCGCCAGTGCCTGTGGGTCAGCCCCAGTGCCTGTGGGTCAGCCCCGGTGCGTGTGGGTCAGCCCCAGTGCCTGTGGGTCAGCCCCAGTGCCTGTGGGTCAGCCCCAGTGCCTGTGGGTCAGCCCCAGGGCCTGTGGGTCACCCCAAGTGCCTGTGGGTCAGCCCCAGTGCGTGTGGGTCAGCCCCAGTGCCTGTGGGTCAGCCCCAGTGCCTGTGGGTCAGCCCCAGTGCCTGTGGGTCAGCCCAGTGCCTGTGGGTCAGCCCCGGTGCATGTGTGTCAGCCCAAGTGCCTGTGGGTCAGCCCCAGTGCCTGAGGTTCAGCCCAAGAGCCTGTGAATCAGCCCCTGTGCCTGTGGGTCTCCCCAAGTGCCTGTGGGTCAGCCCCAGTGCCTGTGGGTGAGCCCCAGTGCCTGTGGGTCAGCCCCAGTGCCTGTAAGTCAGACCCAGTGCCTGTGGGTCAGACCAAGTGCCTGTGGGTCAGACCCAGTGCCTGTGGGTCAGACCCAGTGCCTGTGGGTCAGACCCAGTGCCTGTGGGTCAGACCCAGTGCCTGTGGGTCAGACCCAGTGCCTGTGGGTCAGCCCCAGTGCCTGTGGGTCAGACCCAGTGCCTGTGGGTCAGACCCAGTGCCTGTGGGTCAGACCCAGTGTCTGTGGGTCAGACCCAGTACCTGTGGGTCAGACCCAGTGCCTGAGGTTCAGTCTCAGTGCCTGTGGGTCAGACCCAGTGCCTGCGGGTCAGACCCAGTGCCTGTTGGTCAGACCCAGTGCCTGTGGGTCAGACCCAGTGTCTGTGGGTCAGACCCAGTGCCTGAGGGTCAGCCCCAGTGCCTGAGGTTCAGCCTCAGTGCCTGTGGGTCAGCCCCAGTGCCTGTGGGTCAACCCCAGTGCCTGTGGGTCAGCCCCAGTGCCTGTGGGTCAGCCCCAGTGCCTAAGGTTCAGCCTCAGTGCCTGTGGGTCAGCCCCAGTGCCTGTGGGTCAGACCCAGTGCCTGTGGGTCAGCCCCAGTGCCTGTTGGTCAGACCCAGTGCCTGTGGGTCAGACCCAGTGCCTGTGGGTCAGACCCAGTGCCTGTGGGTCAGCCCCAGTGCCTAAGGTTCAGCCTCAGTGCCTGTGGGTCAGCCCCAGTGCCTGTGGGTCAGACCCAGTGCCTGTGGGTAAGCCCCAGTGCCTGTGGGTCAGACCCAGTGCCTGTGGGTCAGACCCAGTGCCTGTGGGTCAGACCCAGTGCCTGTGGGTCAGACCCAGTGCCTGTGGGTCAGACCCAGTGCCTGTGGGTCAGACCCAGTGCCTGAGGTCCAGCCTCAGTGCCTGTGGGTCAGACCCAGTGCCTGAGGGTCAGACCCAGTGCCTGAGGTTCAGCCTCAGTGCCTGTGGGTCAGACCCAGTGCCTGCGGGTCAGACCCAGTGCCTGTTGGTCAGACCCAGTGCCTGTGGGTCAGACCCAGTGTCTGTGGGTCAGACCCAGTGCCTGAGGGTCAGCCCCAGTGCCTGAGGTTCAGCCTCAGTGCCTGTGGGTCAGACCCAGTGCCTGAGGGTCAGCCCCATTGCCTGAGGTTCAGCCTCAGTGCCTGTGGGTCAGCCCCAGTGCCTGTGGGTCAGCCCCAGTGCCTGTGGGTCAGACCCAGTGCCTGTGGGTCAGACCCAGTGCCTGAGGTTCAGCCTCAGTGCCTGTGGGTCAGCCCCAGGGCCTGTGGGTCAGACCCAGTTCCTGCGGGTCAGCCCCAGTGCTTGTGGGTCAGCCCCGGTCCTGTGGGTCAGCCCCAGTGCCTGTGGGTCAGCCCCAGTGTCTGTGGGTCAGTCCCAGTGCCTGTGGGTCAGCGCTAGTGCCTTTGGGTCAGCCGCAGTGCCTGTGGGTCAGCCTCAGTGCCTGTGGGTCAGCCCCAGTGCCTTTGTGTCAGCCGCAGTGCCTGTGGGTCAGCCTCAGTGCCTGGGAGTCAGCCCCAGTGCCTGTGGGTCAGCCCCAGTGTCTGTGGGTCAGCCCGAATGCCTATGGGTCACCCGAAGTGCCTGTGGGTCAGACCCAGTGTCTGTGGGTCAGACCCAGTGCCTGTGGATCAGCCCTAGTGCCTGTGGGTCAGCCCCAGTGCCTGTGGATCAGCCCAAGTGCCTGTGGGTCAGCCCCAGTACTTGTGAGTCAGCCCCAGTGCCTGTGGGTCAGCCCCAATTCCTGTGGGTTAGCCCCAGTGCCTGTGGGTCAGCCCCAATGCCTGTGGGTTAGCCCTAGTGCCTGTGGGTCATCCCCAGTGCCTGTGGGTCTGCCCCAGTGCTTGTGGATCAGCCCCAATGCCTGTGGGTCAGCCCCATTGCCTGTGGGTCAGCCCCAGTGCCTGTGGGTCAGCCCCAGTGCCTGTGGGTCAGCCCCAGAGCCTGAGGTTCAGCCTTTGTGCCTGTGGGTCAGCCCCAGTGCCTGTGGGTCAGCCCTAGTGTCTGTGGGTCAGACCCAGTGCCTGTGGGTCAGCCCCAGTGTCTGTGGGTCTGCCCCAGTGCTTGTGGATCAGCCCCAATGCCTGTGGGTCAGCCCCATTGCCTGTGGGTCAGACCCAGTGCCTGTGGGTCAGACCCAGTGCCTGTGGGTCAGACCCAGTGCCTGTGGGTCAGACCCAGTGCCTGAGGTTCAGCCTCAGTGCCTGTGGGTCAGACCCAGTGCCTGTGGGTCAGACCCAGTGCCTGAGGTTCAGCCTCAGTGCCTGTGGGTCAGACCCAGTGCCTGCGGGTCAGACCCTGTGCCTGTTGGTCAGACCCAGTGCCTGTGGGTCAGACCCAGTGTCTGTGGGTCAGACCCAGTGCCTGAGGGTCAGCCCCAGTGCCTGAGGTTCAGCCTCAGTGCCTGTGGGTCAGACCCAGTGCCTGAGGGTCAGCCCCAGTGCCTGAGGTTCAGCCTCAGTGCCTGTGGGTCAGCCCCAGTGCCTGTGGGTCAGCCCCAGTGCCTGTGGGTCAGCCTCAGTGCCTGTGGGTCAGCCCCAGTGTCTGTGGGTCAGCCCCAGTGCCTGTGGGTCAGCCCCAGTGCCTGTGGGTCAGACCCAGTGCCTGAGGTTCAGCCTCAGTGCCTGTGGGTCAGCCCCAGGGCCTGTGGGTCAGACCCAGTTCCTGCGGGTCAGCCCCAGTGGATGTGGGTCAGCCCCGGTCCTGTGGGTCAGCCCCAGTGCCTGTGGGTCAGCCCCAGTGTCTGTGGGTCATTCCCAGTGCCTGTGGGTCAGCCCTAGTGCCTTTGGGTCAGCCGCAGTGCCTGTGGGTCAGCCTCAGTGCCTGTGGATCAGCCCTAGTGCCTTTGGGTCAGCCGCAGTGCCTGTGGGTCAGCCTCAGTGCCTGGGAGTCAGCCCCAGTGCCTGTGGGTCAGCCCCAGTGTCTGTGGGTCAGACCCAGTGCCTGTGGATCAGCCCTAGTGCCTGTGGGTCAGCCCCAGTGCCTGTTGATCAGCCCTAGTGCCTGTGGGTCAGCCCCAGTGCTTGTGAGTCAGCCCCAGTGCCTGTGGGTCAGCCCCAATTCCTGTGGGTTAGCCCCAGTGCCTGTGGGTCAGCCCCAATGCCTGTGGGTTAGCCCTAGTGCCTGTGGGTCATCCCCAGTGCCTGTGGGTCAGCCCCAGTGTCTGTGGGTCTGCCCCAGTGCTTGTGGATCAGCCCCAATGCCTGTGGGTCAGCCCCATTGCCTGTGGGTCAGCCCCAGTGCCTGTGGGTCAGCCCCAGTGCCTGTGGGTCAGCCCCAGAGCCTGAGGTTCAGCCTTTGTGCCTGTGGGTCAGCCCCAGTGCCTGTGGGTCAGCCCCAGTGTCTGTGGGTCAGACCCAGTGCCTGTGGGTCAGCCCCAGTGTCTGTGGGTCAGCCCCAGTGCCTGTGGGTCAGCCCCAGTGCCTGTGGGTCATCCCCAGTGCCTGTGGGTCAGCCCCAGTGTCTGTGGGTCTGCCCCAGTGCTTGTGGATCAGCCCCAATGCCTGTGGGTCAGCCCCATTGCCTGTGGGTCAGCCCCAGTGCCTGTGGGTCAGCCCCAGTGCCTGTGGGTCAGCCCCAGAGCCTAAGGTTCAGCCTGTGTGCCTGTGGGTCAGCCTTTGTGCCTGTGGGTCAGCCCCAGTGTCTGTGGGTCAGACCCAGTGCCTGTGGGTCAGCCCCAGTGTCTGTGGGTCAGACCCAGTGCCTGTGGGTCAGCCCCAGTGTCTGTGGGTCAGCCCCAGTGCCTGTGGGTCAGCCCCAGTGCCTGTGGGTCAGCCCCAGTGCCTGTGGGTCAGCCCCAGTGCCTGTGGATCAGCCCCAGTGCCTGTGGGTCAGCCCCAGTGTCTGTGGGTCAGCCCCAGTGCCTGTGGGTCAGCCCCAGTGTCTGTGGGTCAGCCCCAGTGCCTGTGGGTCAGCCCCAGTGCCTGTGGGTCAGCCCCAGTGTCTGTGGGTCAGCCCCAGTGCCTGTGGGTCAGCCCCAGTGCCTGTGGGTCAGCCCCAGTGTCTGTGGGTCAGCCCCAGTGCCTGTGGGTCAGCCCCAGTGTCTGTGGGTCAGCCCCAGTGTCTGTGGGTCAGCCCCAGTGCCTGTGGGTCAGCCCCAGTGTCTGTGGGTCAGCCCCAGTGTCTGTGGGTCAGCCCCAGTGTCTGTGGGTCAGCCCCAGTGCCTGACGGTCATGTTATAAAACCTCACAATTTTAACAGTCACGGAGTGCCTGTAGCGTATATTTCTAAAATGATCAAGGGGCGGCTCTGGCCTCACTGTTGGGTAAAAACACTGTGTTAACTGGGGCTTTGTGTCAAATGAGGTGCGGAAGGGCAAGACAGGCGGGAACAGCGAGGCGGCGGCTCATGCACTCCCTTTACGGGAGAATGGGAGGTGTTGATGTAAGTAATTTAAGGATAGGTGGGGAAATATCAATATCCTTTGGGAGATGTAATTCACAGAGAGGCGCCGAGAATGCCTTTGAAGGAAAAGGGGGAAGGGGGGGGGGGAATGGTGGCATTGGGAAATGAAATTCAGTGTGAGGTGTAGAAGGGAAGGGAGTTATTAGGGAAAAGCACCAAGTCATTACGACTATATAGCACGTGGAAGGGGTCTGGAAAAGGCTTTGGGATGGGACGAGGGGAAAGGAATGGTGGCAGCCCTGCAAGCAGCGTAACTGTCCATAGTTTCTCCTTGTTACAACTTGTTAGGTGTTAAAACTTGTTCAAACGTTGTAGCAACGTCGTAGTCGTGTGTTTCGCGGGCGCAGCCATTTGGACGGTAGAAGATCGAACGCCGACATGCATGAAGCTAGGACATTGCTTTACTTTCTAGCCCAAGTGGTTTGAGAGGTGGAGTAGAGTTTCTTTATCTCCAGAGTGGCGTCTGGAAATAGGGATAAGAGGGTAGTGGGTAGTGGAACCACAGGCGGCTCACACAGGTGACTCACACAGGTGGCTCACACAGGTGGCTCACACAGGCGGCTCACACAGGCGGCTCACACAGGTGGTTCACACTGGTGGCTCACACAGGTGGCTCACACATGCAGCTCACACATGCGGCTCACACAGGTGGCTCACACAGGTGGCTTACACAGGTGGGTCACACAGGTGGGTCACACAGGTGGGTCACACAGGCGGCTCTCACAGGTGGGTCACACAGGTGAGTCACACAGGCGGCTCACACAGGTGGGTCACACAGGTGGGTCACACAGGTGGGTCACACAGGCGGCTCTCACAGGTGGGTCACACAGGTGGGTCACACAGGCGGCTCTCACAGGTGGGTCACACAGGTAGGTCACACAGGTGGGTCACACAGGCGGCTCTCACAGGCGGCTCACACAGGTGGGTCACACAGGTGGGTTACACAGGTGGCTCTCACAGGTGGCTCAAACAGGTGGCTCACACATGCGGCTCACACAGGTGGTTCACACAGGTGGCTCACACAGGTGGCTTACACAGGTGGCTCACACAGGTGGGTCACACAGGTGGGTCACACAGGTGGGTCACACAGGCGGCTCTCACAGGTGGGTCACACAGGTGGCTCACACAGGTGGCTCACACATGCGGCTCACACATGCGGCTCACACAGGTGGCTCACACAGGTGGCTTACACAGGTGGGTCACACAGGTGGGTCACACAGGTGGCTCACACAGGTGGCTCACACAGGTGGGTCACACAGGCGGGTCACACAGGCGGCTCTTACAGGTGGCTCTCACAGGTGGGTCACACAGGTGGCTCACACAGGCGGGTCCCACAGGTGGGTCACACAGGCGGCTCTCACAGGTGGGTCACACAGGTGGGTCACACAGGCGGCTCTCACAGGTGGGTCACACAGGTGGGTCACACAGGTGGGTCACACAGGTGGGTCACTCAGGTGGCTCACACAGGCGGGTCCCACAGGTGGGTCACACAGGCGGCTCTCACAGGTGGGTCACACAGGTGGGTCACACAGGCGGCTCTCACAGGTGGGTCACACAGGTGGGTCACACAGGTGGGTCACACAGGTGGGTCACACAGGTGGCTCAGACAGGCGGGTCACACAGGTGGGTCACACAGGCGGGTCACATAGGTGGGTCACACAAGTGGCTCACACAGGTGGCTCACACAGGCGGGTCACACAGGTGGGTCACACAGGTGGGTCACACAGGTGGGTCATACAGGTGGCTCACATAGGCGGGTCACACAGGTGGCTCACACAGGCTGGTCACACAGGTGGCTCACACAGGTGGCTCACACAGTTGGCTCACATAGGTGGCTCACACAGGCGGGTCACACAGGCGGCTCTCACAGGCGGCTCACACAGGTGGGTCACACAGGTAGGTCACACAGGTGGGTCACACAGGCGGCTCTCACAGGCGGCTCACACAGGTGGGTCACACAGGTGGGTTACACAGGTGGCTCTCACAGGTGGCTCAAACAGGTGGCTCACACATGCGGCTCACACAGGTGGTTCACACAGGTGGCTCACACAGGTGGCTTACACAGGTGGCTCACACAGGTGGGTCACACAGGTGGGTCACACAGGTGGGTCACACAGGCGGCTCTCACAGGTGGGTCACACAGGTGGCTCACACAGGTGGCTCACACATGCGGCTCACACATGCGGCTCACACAGGTGGCTCACACAGGTGGCTTACACAGGTGGGTCACACAGGTGGGTCACACAGGTGGCTCACACAGGTGGCTCACACAGGTGGGTCACACAGGCGGGTCACACAGGCGGCTCTTACAGGTGGCTCTCACAGGTGGGTCACACAGGTGGCTCACACAGGCGGGTCCCACAGGTGGGTCACACAGGCGGCTCTCACAGGTGGGTCACACAGGTGGGTCACACAGGCGGCTCTCACAGGTGGGTCACACAGGTGGGTCACACAGGTGGGTCACACAGGTGGGTCACTCAGGTGGCTCACACAGGCGGGTCCCACAGGTGGGTCACACAGGCGGCTCTCACAGGTGGGTCACACAGGTGGGTCACACAGGCGGCTCTCACAGGTGGGTCACACAGGTGGGTCACACAGGTGGGTCACACAGGTGGGTCACACAGGTGGCTCAGACAGGCGGGTCACACAGGTGGGTCACACAGGCGGGTCACATAGGTGGGTCACACAAGTGGCTCACACAGGTGGCTCACACAGGCGGGTCACACAGGTGGGTCACACAGGTGGGTCACACAGGTGGGTCATACAGGTGGCTCACATAGGCGGGTCACACAGGTGGCTCACACAGGCTGGTCACACAGGTGGGTCACATAGGCGGCTCACACAGTTGGCTCACATAGGTGGCTCACACAGGCGGGTCACACAGGCGGCTCTCACAGGCGGCTCACACAGGTGGCTCACACAGTTGGCTCACATAGGTGGGTCATACAGGTGGGTCACATAGGCGGCTCACACAGGCGGGTCACACAGGCGGCTCTCACAGGCGGGTCACACAGGCGGCTCTCACAGACGGCTCACACAGGTGGCTCACACAGGCGGCTCACACAGGTGGCTCACACAGGTGGCTCACACAGGTGGCTCACACAGGTGGGTCAAACAGGTGGCTCACACAGGCGGCTCACACAGGCGGCTCACACAGGTGGCTCACACAGTCGGCTCACACAGGTGGCTCACACAGGTGGTTCACACAGGCGGCTCACACAGGTGCCTCATACAGGTGGCTCACACAGGTGGGTCACACAGGCGGCTCACACAGGTGGCTCACACAGGTGGCTCACACAGATGGCTCACACAGGCGGCTCACACAGGTGGCTTACACAGGTGGGTCACACAGGTGGCTCAGACAGGCGGGTCACACAGGTGGGTCACACAGGTGGGTCACACAGGTGGGTCACACAGGTGGGTCACACAGGTGGGTCACACAGGTGGCTCACACAGGTGGGTCACACAGGTGGGTCACAGAGGTGGGTCACATAGGCGGGTCACACAGGTGGCTCACACAGGTGGGTCACACAGGTGGGTCACATAGGTGGGTCACATAGGCGGGTCACACAGGTGGCTCACACAGGTGGCTCACACAGGTGGCTCACACAGATGGCTCACACAGGCGGCTCACACAGGTGGGTCACACAGGTGGCTCACACAGGCAAATATTAACCACCATGAAGGCATGTGTGTGTGTGTGTGTGTGTGTGTGTGTGTGTGTGTGTGTGTGTGTGTGTGTGTGTGTGTGTGTGTGTGTGTGTGTGTGTGTGGTACTTTCTCGTAGTCTAAAGAAATGTTTCTCTGTGAATTTATATCTCTTATTGACTAACCTGTTTTATCATTTCTGCCCCCCCCCCTACCCCCCTCACCCCATCCCTTCCTGTTGGAAAGATGTGTCTTGCTCAGTGTATCTATCGGGAAGGCTATCCAACCGTATCTATCGCCGTAATCCTTTCACTTCTCCTACTTCAGGTGTGTTTGAATCTTGCATTAAAGTGCCTTATGTGCCTATAAATGGTGTAACCTTGTCTCTGAGAAACGGGAGGCGTCCAGGGGCCATATTCACGAAGCAGTTACGCCAGTACTTACGAACCTGTCCATCTTTTCTCAATCTTTGGCGGCTTTGTTTACAATTATTAAACAGTTAATGAGCTCAGAAGCTCCAGGAGGCTGTTTATAACAATAAATACAGTTGATTGGGAAGTTTTCATGCTTGTAAACTATTCAATAAATGTAACCAAAGCCGTCAAAGATTGAGGAAAGATGTGCACGTTCGTAAGTACTTGCTTAACTGCTTGGTGAATCCAGGTCCAGACCTGCAGTAAGCTCTCAGGGTATATACGCCGAGAAAGAGTGTACATACACCCATATATGTACAAGGTGTATATACACCCATAAATACACTCTGTGTATTTGCAACCTCTCCTCGTAATAGCACGTCGCATTTTGACATATACTTTATCTAAGGCCTAAAACTTAGATAACATGGAAGCTGCTTGCGAAATTGACACACTCTGGCCCGTGTTGTGTTCGTGGGTCCTCTGGTAGGTTGGGGCCCAGGTGCTCTAGTACGACCGTTTTTTGACGTTGAGAACGACCGAGAGAACGTTTTGAAGCTCCGTTTTGTAGTGATAAACACCCTTACCTATACTCTCAAGCAAGAACGTCAGATCAAACCCTGGGCAGGTAGGGGTAACTGGGACTGTCCCCTTTATAGCCACGACCGACTTACAGAGCAGTAATTGAGGACTTGGACACAAAACTATCCGTGGGTCGTGGATAGGGAAAATGGGATGGCAGCCATGACAGTTGCACTCCTCACTCTGTCCGCCTGTCACAGCTCCGCACAAGTTGAATTTCTGTATATCTTAAAAAACACCAAAATAAAACCTTATCCTCTCATCTAAGTTTATCATTAGTTTCCCACCAAAACGTTGCATTCTCTCTCTCTGTCTCTGTCTGTCTGTCTGGCTGTCTGTCTGTCTGTCTCTCTCTCTGTCTGTCTCTCTCTCTCTCTCTCTCTCTCTCTCTCTCTCTCTCTCTCTCTCTCTCTCTCTCTCTCTCTCTCTCTCTCTCTCTCTCTCTCTCTCTCTCTCTCTCTACATACATGGCTCCTGCTCTTACCATCTTGTGTAAGCTGTGTACCCACACCTCAAGTACGGTGAGGTAATCAGGCGAGAGCTTAGCCACAATGACTATATAGCACTTGGTAAGGATATGAGAACGAGTTGATGTGAAGGAATGGTGCCTAATCACTAGGATCTGCGGGAATCGAACCCCCACACCTTCTGATAATCTATGAAAAATTACCTTTTTTAATATTTCCATTCAATAGTCTTCTTGTGGAATAAAATGCCCCTTTTTGGTCATCATCTGGACAAAAGCTTCCAGTTTTCCTTCTCCGCCGACAAAGCATTATTGAATACGCAAATTTGCGCTTTATGTGTCCTATTATATAAGATATACGCAGCCGGAAGGGGAAGGGGAGGCGGGAGGAGAGAGAAGCACTCCGAGAGGGAGAGGGCGGTAGTAGGCAGCAGTGAGGAACGAGAAGGAATGAACACACTTGTATTTGGAAAACAAATTGAGATGAAGTTCCACTTGCCTGGCAGATATCAGGTGGCTCAGCCATTGGGTACAGAGGAGAGAGAGAGAGACAGACAGAGAGAGAGAGAGAGAGAGAGAGAGAGAGAGAGAGAGAGAGAGAGAGAGAGAGAGAGAGAGAGAGAGAGAGAGAGAGAGAGAGAGAGAGGGAGGGAGAAAAAGCGAGAGAGAGAGAGAGCGAGAGAGAGAGAGAGAGAGAGAGAGAGAGAGAGAGAGAGAGAGAGAGAGAGAGAGAGAGAGAGAGAGAGAGAGAGAGAGAGAGAGAGAGAGAGAGAGAGAGGTCTTACTCTCACCTGTGGTAGGAGAGGATGGCAGCCAGGAAGCAGATGGCAGCCAGGACGTCTGCTCGCCCCACCAGTCCAGTCACCTGATGGAAAGCCTCTATTATGCACCCACAACCTGATGGATCAGTCTTAATGTACATTTGATTTATTGACTTATACACATGCACAGATAATCGTATACACATGCGCAAGTGTGTATAGACACAAAACTTCAACCCCCATTATACACAGGTGCGTATAGTGCAGTTCCTATCACAAATATACACATCGACAGATGCGTATATTCCTCACACTAGACATAGGGTTCTTCCCAGCATTATACGCACTGCCAGTTGCGTCAACATCACGTACCACGATCATCATGTTAATTAATAATATGAGACTGGTGTCTGCGGGCGGAGGCGAGCGCTGTACTCACCGCCTCGGTGTGGACGGGGTGGGTGGCGAAGAGCAGACCGGCAGACAGGACGGTGCCCTGAGGCAGGTGCAGCAGACGCAGCAGGAGCCGCGTCAGCAGCAGACAGACGCACGAGTGCAGCGCCACGTTCACCAAGTGAAACCCGAGTGGTCGCAGCCCGAACAGCATGTGGTTGACTCTGCAGAGAGAGAGAGGAAAGATGGAACGCCGCGTTAATTCCTAGTGGGGACGGGGTATATATATAAGTATTGGGGTGGGAGGCAGGGAAGCTGAATATAAAACCATCTCATGAATACATTACGTGTCCTGTGTGCGAGAGAGAGAGAGAGAGAGAGAGAGAGAGAGAGAGAGAGAGAGAGAGAGAGAGAGAGAGAGAGAGAGAGAGAGAGAGAGAGAGAGAGAGGGAAAACACGAAGCTAAGGAAGACTTATGACCCTAAAAATACAGACAATTCAGAAAGGGTTCCGTTCATGGTCTGATTATATTTGCTTCCGTATCTGAGTGTAATTTATTAACCAAATAAAAAAATAAATGAATTTAGCAACGAAAGTCAATTCTCATTCCCCTCACCCAGAGAGAGAAAGAGTGGATACAAGTCCAACATTAACACCAGAGAGACACACAGGCAAGGTGACGCCACTAGGCAGGGTGACAACACTACGCAGGGTGACAAACCAGAGAGGCACACAAGCAGGGTGAAAACACTAGGTAGGGTGATAAGACTAGGCAGGGTGACAACACCAGAGAGGCACAGAGGCAGGGTGACAACAACAGAGAGGCACACAGGCAGGGTGACAACACCAGAGAGACACACAGGCAAGGTGACAACACCAGAGACATGCAGGCAGGGTGACAACACCAGACACACGCAGGCAGGGTGACAACACCAGAGACATGCAGGCAGGGTGACAACACCAGACACACGCAGGCAGGGTGACAACACCAGACACACGCAGGCAGGGTGACAACACCAGACACATACAGGCAGGGTGACAACACCAGACACACACAGGCAGGGTGACAACACCAGACACACAGGCAGGGTGACAACACCAGACACACACAGGCAGGGTGACAACACCAGACACATACAGGCAGGGTGACAACACCAGACACACACAGGCAGGGTGACAACACCAGACACACACAGGCAGGGTGACAACACCAGACACACACAGGCAGGGTGACAACACCAGACACACACAGGCAGGGTGACAACACCAAACACACAGGCAGGGTGACAACACCAGACACACAGGCAGGGTGAAAACACCAGACACACACAGGCAGGGTGACAACACCAGACACACACAGGCAGGGTGACAACACCAGACACACACAGGCAGGGTGACAACACCAGACACACACAGGCAGGGTGACAACACCAGACACACACAGGCAGGGTGACAACACCAGACACACACAGGCAGGGAGACAACACCAGACACACACAGGCAGGGTGACAACACCAGACACACACAGGCAGGGTGACAACACCAGACACACACAGGCAGGGTGACAACACCAGACACACACAGGCAGGGTGACAACACCAGACACACACAGGCAGGGTGACAACACCAGACACATGCAGGCAGGGTGACAACACCAGACACACACAGGCAGGGTGACAACACCGGACACATGCAGGCAGGGTGACAACACCAGACACACACAGGCAGGGTGACAACACCAGACACATACAGGCAGGGTGACAACACCAGACACACACAGGCAGGGTGACAACACCAGACACACACAGGCAGGGTGACAACACCAGACACACACAGGCAGGGTGACAACACCAGACACACACAGGCAGGGTGACAACACCAGACAAACACAGGCAGGGTGACAACACCAGACACACACAGGCAGGGTGACAACACCAGACACATACAGGCAGGGTGACAACAGACACACACAGGCAGGGTGACAACACCAGACACACAGGCAGGATGACAACACCAGACACATACAGGCAGGGTGACAACACCAGACACACACAGGCAGGGTGACAACACCAGACACACAGGCAGGGTGACAACACCAGACACACAGGCAGGGTGACAACACCAGACACACACAGGCAGGGTGACAACACCTGACACACGTAGACAGGGTGACAACACCAGAGACATGCAGGCAGGGTGACAACACCAGACACCTGCAGACAGGGTGACAACACCAGAGACTCACAGGCAGGGTGACAACGCCAGACACACGCAGGCAGGGTGACAACACCAGACACACGCAGGCAGGGTGACAACACCAGACACATACAGGCAGGGTGACAACACCAGACACACACAGGCAGGGTGACAACACCAGACACACAGGCAGGGTGACAACACCAGACACACAGGCAGGGTGAAAACACCAGACACACACAGGCAGGGTGACAACACCAGACACACACAGGCAGGGTGACAACACCAGACACACACAGGCAGGGTGACAACACCAGACACACACAGGCAGGGTGACAACACCAGACACACACAGGCAGGGTGACAACACCAGACACACACAGGCAGGGTGACAACACCAGACACACACAGGCAGGGTGACAACACCAGACACACACAGGCAGGGTGACAACACCAGACACACACAGGCAGGGTGACAACACCAGACACACACAGGCAGGGTGACAACACCAGACACACACAGGCAGGGTGACAACACCAGGCACATGCAGGCAGGGTGACAACACCAGACACACACAGGCAGGGTGACAACACCAGACACATGCAGGCAGGGTGACAACACCAGACACACACAGGCAGGGTGACAACACCAGACACATACAGGCAGGGTGACAACACCAGACACACACAGGCAGGGTGACAACACCAGACACACACAGGCAGGGTGACAACACCAGACACACACAGGCAGGGTGACAACACCAGACACACAGGCAGGGTGACAACACCAGACACACACACAGGCAGGGTGACAACACCAGACACACAGGCAGGGTGACAACACCAGACACACACTGGCAGGGTGACAACACCAGACACACACAGGCAGGGTGACAACACCAGACACACACAGGCAGGGTGACAACACCAGACACACACAGACAGGGTGACAACACCAGACACACAGAGGCAGGGTGACAACACCAGACACACAGAGGCAGGGTGACAACACCAGACACACACAGGCAGGGTGACAACACTAGGCAGGGTGACAACACCAGACACATACAGGCAGGGTGACAACACCAGACACACAGGCAGGGTGACAACACCAGACACACACTGGCAGGGTGGTAACACCAGACACATACAGGCAGGGTGACAACACCAGACACACACAGGCAGGGTGACAACACCAGACACACACAGGCAGGGTGACAACACTAGGCACACACAGGCAGGGTGACAACACTAGGCAGGGTGACAACATCAGACACACACAGGTAGGGTGACAACACCAGACACACACAGGCAGGGTGACAACACCAGACACACACAGGCAGGGTGACAACACTAGACACATGCAAGCAGGGTGACAACACCAGACACACACAGGCAGAGTGACAACACCAGACACACAGGCAGGGTGACAACACCAGACACATGCAGGCAGGGTGACAACACCAGACACACACAGGCAGGGTGACAACACCAGACACACACAGGCAGGGTGACAACATCAGACACATGCAGGCAGGGTGACAACACCAGACACACACAGGCAGGGTGACAACACCAGACACACACAGGAAGGGTGACAACACCAGACACATGCAGGCAGGGTGACAACACCAGACACACACAGGCAGGGTGACAACACCAGACACATGCAGGCAGGGTGACAACACCAGACACACACAGGCAGGGTGACAACACCAGACACATGCCAGGAGGGTGACAACACCAGACACATACAGGCAGGGTGACAACACCAGACACATGCAGGCAGGGTGACAACACCAGACACACACAGGCAGGGTGACAACACCAGACACACACAGGCAGGGTGACAACACCAGACACATGCAGGCAGGGTGACAACACCAGACACATACAGGCAGTGTGACAACACCAGACACACACAGGCAGGGTGACAACACCAGACACACACAGGCAGGGTGACAACACCAGACACACACAGGCAGGGTGACAACACCAGACACACACAGGCAGGGTGACAACACCAGACAAACACAGGCAGGGTGACAACACCAGACACACACAGGCATGGTGACAACACCAGACACACACAGGCAGGGTGACAACACCAGACACACACAGGCAGGGTGACAACACCAGACACATGCAGGCAGGGTGACAACACCAGACACACACAGGCAGGGTGACAACACCAGACACACACAGTCAGGGTGCCAACACCAGACACACACAGGCAGGGTGACAACACCAGACACACACAGGCAGGGTGACAACACCAGACACACACAGGCAGGGTGACAATACCAGACACACACAGGCAGGGTGACAACACTAGACACATGCAGGCAGGGTGACAACACTAGGCAGGGTGACAACACCAGACACACACAGGCAGGGTGACAACACCAGACATATACAGGCAGGGTGACAACACCAGACACACACAGGCAGGGTGACAACACCAGACACACACAGGCAGGGTGACAACACCAGACACACACAGGCAGGGTGACAACACCAGACACATGCAGGCAGGGTGACAACACCAGACACATACAGGCAGGGTGACAACACCAGACACATGCAGGCAGGGTGACAACACCTGACACATACAGGCAGGGTGACAACACCAGACACCTGCAGACAGGGTGACAACACCAGAGACTCACAGGCAGGGTGACAACACCAGACACACGCAGGCAGGGTGACAACACCAGACACACGCAGGCAGGGTGACAACACCAGACACATACAGGCAGGGTGACAACACCAGACACACACAGGCAGGGTGACAACACCAGACACACAGGCAGGGTGACAACACCAGACACACAGGCAGGGTGAAAACACCAGACACACACAGGCAGAGTGACAACACCAGACACACACAGGCAGGGTGACAACACCAGACACACACAGGCAGGGTGACAACACCAGACACACACAGGCAGGGTGACAACACCAGACACACACAGGCAGGGTGACAACACCAGACACACACAGGCAGGGTGACAACACCAGACACACACAGGCAGGGTGACAACACCAGACACACACAGGCAGGGTGACAACACCAGACACACACAGGCAGGGTGACAACACCAGACACACACAGGCAGGGTGACAACACCAGACACACACAGGCAGGGTGACAACACCAGACACACACAGGCAGGGTGACAACACCAGACACATGCAGGCAGGGTGACAACACCAGACACACACAGGCAGGGTGACAACACCAGACACATACAGGCAGGGTGACAACACCAGACACACACAGGCAGGGTGACAACACCAGACAAACACAGGCAGGGTGACAACACCAGACACGCACAGGCAGGGTGACAACACCAGACACACACAAGCAGGGTGACAACACCAGACACACACAGGCAGGGTGACTACACCAGACACACACAGGCAGGGTGACAACACCAGACACACACAGGCAGGGTGACAACACCAGACACACAGAGGCAGGGTGACAACACCAGACACACACAGGCAGGGTGACAACACTAGGCAGGGTGACAACACCAGACACATACAGGCAGGGTGACAACACCAGACACACACAGGCAGGGTGACAACACCAGACACATACAGGCAGGGTGACAACACCAAACACACACAGGCAGGGTGACAACACCATGCAGACACACACAGGCAGGGTGACAACACCAGACACACACAGGCAGGGTGACAACACCAGACACACACAAGCAGGGTGACAACACCAGACACACACAGGCAGGGTGACAACACCAGACACACACAGGCAGGGTGACAACACCAGACACACACAGGCAGGGTGACAACACCAGACACACAGAGGCAGGGTGACACCACCAGACACACACAGGCAGGGTGACAACACTAGGCAGGGTGACAACACCAGACACATACAGGCAGGGTGACAACACCAGACACATACAGGCAGGGTGACAACACCAGACACACACAGGCAGGGTGACAACACCAGACACATACAGGCAGGGTGACAACACCAGACACACACAGGCAGGGTGACAACACCAGACACACACAGGCAGGGTGACCACACTAGGCACACACGGGCAGGGTGACAACACTAGGCAGGGTGACAACACCAGACACAGAAAGGCTGGGTGACAACACCAGACGCACACAGGCAGGGTGACAACACCAGACACACACAGGCAGGGTGACAACACTAGACACATGCAGGCAGGGTGACAACACCAGACACACACAAGCAGGGTGACAACACCAGACACACAGGCAGGGTGACAACACCATACACATGCAGGCAGGGTGACAACACCAGACACACACAGGCAGGGTGACAACACCAGACACACACAAGCATGGTGACAACACCAGACACATGCAGGCAGGGTGACAACACCAGACACACACAGGCAGGGTGACAACACCAGACACACACAGGCAGGGTGACAACACCAGACACATGCAGGCAGGGTGACAACACCAGACACACACAGGCAGGGTGACAACACCAGACACATGCAGGCAGGGTGACAACACCAGACACACACAGGCTGGGTGACAACACCAGACACATGCAGGGAGGGTGACAACACCAGACACATACAGGCAGGGTGACAACACCAGACACATGCAGGCAGGGTGACAACACCAAACACACACAGGCAGGGTGACAACACCAGACACACACAGGCAGGGTGACAACACCAGACACATGCAGGCAGGGTGACAAAACCAGACACATACAGGCAGGGTGACAACACCAGACACACACAGGCAGGGTGACAACACCAGACACACACAGGCAGGGTGACAACACCAGACACACACAGGCAGGGTGACAACACCAGACACACACAGGCAGGGTGACAACACCAGACACACACAGGCAGGGTGACAACACCAGACACACACAGGCAGGGTGACAACACTAGACACACAGGCAGGGTGAACCCACCAGACACATGCAGGCAGGGTGACAACACCAGACACATACAGGCACAGTGACAACACCAGACACACACAGGCAGGGTGACAACACCAGACACACACAGGCAGGGTGACAACACCAGACACACACAAGCAGGGTGACAACACCAGACACACACAGGCAGGGTGACAACACCAGACACACACAGGCAGGGTGACAACACCAGACACACACAGGCAGGGTGACAACACCAGACACACAGAGGCAGGGTGACAACACCAGACACACACAGGCAGGGTGACAACACTAGGCAGGGTGACAACACCAGACACATAAAGGCAGGGTGACAACACCACACACATACAGGCAGGGTGACAACACCAGACACATACAGACAGGGTGACAACACCAGACACATAGAGGCAGGGTGACAACACCAGACACACACAGGCAGGGTGACAACACCAGACACACACAGGCAGGGTGACAACACTAGGCACACACAGGCAGGGTGACAACACTAGGCAGGGTGACAACACCAGACACACACAGGCAGGGTGACAACACCAGACACACACAGGCAGGGTGACAACACCAGACACACACAGGCAGGGTGACAACACTAGACACATGCAGGCAGGGTGACAACACCAGACACACACAAGCAGGGTGACAACACCAGACACACAGGCAGGGTGACAACACCATACACATGCAGGCAGGGTGACAACACCAGGCACATGCAGGCAGGGTGACAACACCAGACACACACAAGCAGGGTGACAACACCAGACACATGCAGGCAGAGTGACAACACCAGACACACACAGGCAGGGTGACAACACCAGACACACACAGACAGGGTGACAACACCAGACACATGCAGGAGGGTGACAATACCAGACACACACAGGCAGGGTGACAACACCAGACACATGCAGGCAGGGTGACAACACCAGACACACACAGGCAGGGTGACAACACCAGACACATGCAGGGAGGGTGACAACACCAGACACATACAGGCAGGGTGACAACATCAGACACATGCAGGCAGGGTGACAACACCAGACACACACAGGCAGGGTGACAACACCAGACACACACAGGCAGGGTGACAACACCAGACACATGCAGGCAGGGTGACAAAACCAGACACATACAGGCAGGGTGACAACACCAGTCACACACAGGCAGGGTGACAAAACCAGACACACACAGGCAGGGTGACAATACCAGACACACACAGGCAGGGTGACAACACCAGACACACACAGGCAGGGTGACAACACCAGACACACAGGCAGGGTGAACCCACCAGACACATGTAGGCAGGGTGACAACACCAGACACATACAGGCACAGTGACAACACCAGACACACACAGGCAGGGTGACAACACCAGACACACACAGGCAGGGTGACAACACCAGACACACACAGGCAGGGTGACAACACTAGACACACACAGGCAGGGTGACAACACCAGACATACACAGGCAGGGTGACAACACCAGACACACACAGTCAGGGTGACAACACCAGACACACACAGTCAGGGTGACAACACTAGGCACACAAAGGCAGGGTGACAACACCAGACACACTCAGGCAGGGTGACAACACTAGACACATGCAGGCAGGGTGACAACACTAGGCAGGGTGACAACACCAGACACACACAGGCAGGGTGACAACACCAGACATATACAGGCAGGGTGACAACACCAGACACACACAGGCAGGGTGACAACACCAGACACACACAGGCAGGGTGACAACACCAGACACACACAGGCAGGGTGACAACACCAGACACATGCAGGCAGGGTGACAACACCAGATACATGCAGGCAGGGTGACAACACCAGACACATACAGGCAGGGTGACAACACCAGACATATGCAGGCAGGGTGACAACACCAGACACATACAGGCAGGGTGACAACACCAGACACATACAGGCAGGGTGACAACACTAGGCAGGGTGACAACACCAGGCACATACAGGCAGGGTGACAACACTAGGCAGGGTGACAACACCAGACACACACAGGCAGGGTGACAACACCAGACACATACAGGCAGGGTGACAACACCAGACACACACAGGCAGGGTGACAACACCAGACGCACACAGGCAGGGTGACAACACCAGACACATACAGGCAGGGTGACAACACCAGACACATGCAGGCAGGGTGACAACACCAGACACACACAGGCAGGGTGACAACACCAGACACACACAGGCAGGGTGACAACACCAGACACACAGAGGCAGGGTGACAACACCAGACACACACAGGCAGGGTGACAACACTAGGCAGGGTGACAACACCAGACACATGCAGGCAGGGTGACAACACCAGACACATACAGGCAGGGTGACAACACCAGACACATAGAGGCAGGGTGACAACTCTAGGCAGGGTGACAACACCATACACATACAGGCAGGGTGACAACACTTGGCACGGTGACAACACCAGACACACACAGGCAGGGTGACAACACCAGACACATACTGGCAGGGTGATAACACCAGACACACACAGGCAGGGTGATAACACCAGACACATGCAGGCAGGGTGACAACACCAGACACACACAGGCAGGGTGACAACACAAGACACACACAGGCAGGGTGACAACACCAGACACACACAGGCAGGGTGACAACACCAGACACACACAGGCAGGGTGACAACACCAGACACACACAGGCAGGGTGACAACACCAGACACATGCAGGAAGGGTGACAACACCAGACACATGCAGGCAGGGTGACAACACCAGACACACACAGGCAGGGTGACAACACTAGGCAGGGGGACAACACCAGAAACACACAGGCAGGGTGACAACACCAGACACATACAGGCAGGGTGACATCACTAGGCAGGGTGACAACACCAGACACATACAGGCAGGGTGACAACACTAGGCAGGGTGACAACACCAGACACACACAGGCAGGGTGACAAAACCAGACACATACAGGCAGGGTGACAACACCAGACACACACAGGCAGGGTGACAACACCAGACACACACAGGCAGGGTGACAACACCAGACACACACAGGCACGGTGACAACACTAGACACACACAGGCAGGGTGAAAACACCAGACACACACAGGCAGGGTGACAACACCAGACACATGCAGGCAGGGTGACAACACCAGACACACACAGGCAGGGTGACAACACTAGGCAGGGTGACAACACCAGACACACACAGGCAGGGTGACAACACCAGACACATACAGGCAGGGTGACAACACCAGACACACACAGGCAGGGTGACTACACCAGACACATGCAGGCAGGGTGACAACACCAGACACATGCAGGTAGGGTGACAACACCAGACACATACAGGCAGGGTGAAAACACCAGACACACTCAGGCAGGGTGACAACACCAGACACACACAGGCAGGGTGACAACACCAGACACATGCAGGCAGGGTGACAACACCAGACACACGCAGGCAGGGTGACAACACCAGACACACACAGGCAGGGTGACAACACCAGACACACACAGGCAGGGTGACAACACCAGACACACACAGGCAGGGTGACAACACCAGACACATGCAGGCAGGGTGACAACACCAGACACACACAGGCAGGGTGACAACACCAGAAACACACAGGCAGGGTGACAACACCAGACACACACAGGCAGGGTGACAACACCAGACACATACGGGCAGGGTGACAAACCCAGACACACACAGGCAGGGTCACAACACCAGACGCACACAGGCAGGGTGACAACACCAGACACACACAGGCAGGGTGACAACACCAGACACACACAGGCAGTGTGACAACACCAGACACACACAGGCAGGGTGACAACACCAGACACACACAGGCAGGGTGACAACACCAGACACACACAGGCAGGGTGACAACACCAGACACACACAGGCAGGGTGACAACACCAGACACACACAGGCAGTGTGACAACACAAGACACATGCAGGCAGGGTGACAACACCAGACACATGCAGGCAGGGTGACAACACCAGACACATACAGGCAGGGTGACAACACCAGACACATGCAGGCAGGGTGACAACACCAGACACATACAGGCAGGGTGATAACACCAGACACATACAGG
The DNA here is from genome assembly GCF_040958095.1 of Procambarus clarkii. Classification (NCBI taxonomy): domain Eukaryota; kingdom Metazoa; phylum Arthropoda; class Malacostraca; order Decapoda; family Cambaridae; genus Procambarus; species Procambarus clarkii. The sequence goes on from NC_091153.1 coordinate 22,416,708, forward strand.
CAGGGTGACAACACTAGGAAGGGTGACAACACCAGACACATACAGGCAGGGTGACAACACTAGGCAGGGTGACAACACCAGACACACACAGGCAGGGTGACAACACCAGACACATACATGCAGGGTGACAACACCAGACGCACACAGGCAGGGTGACAACACCAGACACATACAGGCAGGGTGACAACACCAGACACATGCAGGCAGGGTGACAACACCAGACACACACAGGCAGGGTGAAAACACCAGACACACACAGGCAGGGCGACAACACCAGACACACAGAGGCAGGGTGACAACACCAGACACACACAGGCAGGGTGACAACACTAGGCAGGGTGACAACACCAGAAACATGCAGGCAGGGTGACAACACCAGACACATACAGGCAGGGTGACAACACCAGACACATACAGGCAGGGTGACAACACCAGACACATAGAGGCAGGGTGACAACTCTAGGCAGGGTGACAACACCAGACACATACAGGCAGGGTGACAACACTAGGCACGGTGACAACACCAGACACACACAGGCAGGGTGACAACACCAGACACATACTGGCAGGGTGACAACACCAGACACACACAGGCAGGGTGACAACACCAGACACATGCAGGCAAGGTGACAACACCAGACACACACAGGCAGGGTGACAACACCAGACACACACAGGCAGGGTGACAACACCAGACACACACAGGCAGGGTGACAACACCAGACACACACAGGCAGGGTGATAGCACCAGACACACACAGGCAGGGTGACAACACCAGACACATGCAGGCAGGGTGACAACACCAGACACACACAGGCAGGGTGACAACACTAGGCAGGGGGACAACACCAGAAACACACAGGCAGGGTGACAACACCAGACACATACAGGCAGGGTGACATCACTAGGCAGGGTGACAACACCAGACACATACAGGCAGGGTGACAACACTAGGCAGGGTGACAACACCAGACACACACAGGCAGGGTGACAAAACCAGACACATACAGGCAGGGTGACAACACCAGACACACACAGGCAGGGTGACAACACCAGACACACACAGGCAGGGTGACAACACCAGACACACACAGGCAGGGTGACAACACCAGACACACACAGGCAGGGTGACAACACCAGACACACACAGGCAGGGTGACAACACCAGACACATGCAGGCAGGGTGACAACACCAGACACACACAGGCAGGGTGACAACACTAGGCAGGGTGACAACACCAGACACACACAGGCAGGGTGAAAACACCAGACACATACAGGCAGGGTGACAACACCTGACACACACAGGCAGGGTGACTACACCAGACACATGCAGGCAGGGTGACAACACCAGACACATGCAAGCAGGGTGACAACACCAGACACATACAGGCAGGGTGAAAACACCAGACACACACAGGCAGGGTGACAACACCAGACACACACAGGCAGGGTGATAACACCAGACACATGCAGGCAGGGTGACAACACTAGACACACGCAGGCAGGGTGACAACACCAGTCACACACAGGCAGGGTGACAACACCAGACACACACAGGCAGGGTGACAACACCAGACACACACAGGCAGGGTGACAACACCAGACACACACAGGCAGGGTGACAACACCAGACACATGCAGGCAGGGTGACAACACCAGACACACACAGGCAGGGTGACAACACCAGACACACAGGCAGGGTGACAACACCAGACACACACAGGCAGGGTGACAACACCAGACACATACGGGCAGGGTGACAACACCAGACACACACAGGCAGGGTGACAACACCAGACGCACACAGGCAGGGTGACAACACCAGACACACACAGGCAGGGTGACAACACCAGACACACACAGGCAGGGTGACAACACCAGACACACACAGGCAGGGTGACAACACCAGACACACACAGGCAGGGTGACAACACCAGACACATGCAGGCAGGGTGACAACACCAGACACACACAGGCAGGGTGACAACACTAGGCAGGGTGACAACACCAGACACACACAGGAAGGGTGACAACACTAGGCAGGGTGACAACACCAGGCACACACAGGCAGGGTGAAAACACCAGACACACACAGGCAGGGTGACAACACCAGACACATACAGGCAGGGTGACATCACTAGGCAGGGTGACAACACCAGACACATACAGGCAGGGTGACAACACTAGGCAGGGTGACAACACCAGACACACACAGGCAGGGTGACAAAACCAGACACATACAGGCAGGGTGACAACACCAGACACACACAGGCAGGGTGACAACACCAGACACACACAGGCAGGGTGACAACACCAGACACACACAGGCAGGGTGACAACACCAGACACACACAGGCAGGGTGACAACACCAGACACACACAGGCAGGGTGACAACACCAGACACATGCAGGCAGGGTGACAACACCAGACACACACAGGCAGGGTGACAACACTAGGCAGGGTGACAACACCAGACACACACAGGCAGGGTGAAAACACCAGACACATACAGACAGGGTGACAACACCTGACACACACAGGCAGGGTGACTACACCAGACACATGCAGGCAGGGTGACAACACCAGACACATGCAAGCAGGGTGACAACACCAGACACATACAGGCAGGGTGAAAACACCAGACACACACAGGCAGGGTGACAACACCAGACACACACAGGCAGGGTGACAACACCAGACACATGCAGGCAGGGTGACAACACTAGACACACGCAGGCAGGGTGACAACACCAGACACACACAGGCAGGGTGACAACACCAGACACACACAGGCAGGGTGACAACACCAGACACACACAGGCAGGGTGACAACACCAGACACACACAGGCAGGGTGACAACACCAGACACATGCAGGCAGGGTGACAACACCAGACACACACAGGCAGGGTGACAACACCAGACACACAGGCAGGGTGACAACACCAGACACACACAGGCAGGGTGACAACACCAGACACATACGGGCAGGGTGACAACACCAGACACACACAGGCAGGGTGACAACACCAGACGCACACAGGCAGGGTGACAACACCAGACACACACAGGCAGGGTGACAACACCAGACACACACAGGCAGGGTGACAACTCCAGACACACAGAGGCAGGGTGACAACACCAGACACACACAGGCAGGGTGACAACACCAGACACATGCAGGCAGGGTGACAACACCAGACACACACAGGCAGGGTGACAACACTAGGCAGGGTGACAACACCAGACACACACAGGAAGGGTGACAACACCAGACACATACAAGCAGGGTGACAACACCAGACACACACAGGCAGGGTGACAACACCAGACACATGCAGACAGGGTGACAACACCAGACACATGCAGGCAGGGTGACAACACCAGACACATACAGGCAGGGTGAAAACACCAGACACACACAGGCAGGGTGACAACACCAGACACACACAGGCAGGGTGACAACACCAGACACATTCAGGCAGGGTGACAGCACCAGACACACGCAGGCAGGGTGACAACACCAGACACACACGAGCAGGGTGACAACACCAGACACACACAGGCAGGGTGACAACACCAGACACACACAGGCAGCGTGACAACACCAGACACACACAGGCAGGGTGACAACACCAGACACATGCAGGCAGGGTGACAACACCAGACACACACAGGCAGGGTGACAACACCAGACACACACAGGCAGGGTGACAACACCAGACACACACAGGCAGGGTGACAACACCAGACACACACAGGCTGGGTGATAGCACCAGACACACACAGGCAGGGTGACAACACCAGACACATGCAGGCAGGGTGACAACACCAGACACACACAGGCAGGGTGACAACACTAGGCAGGGGGACAACACCAGAAACACACAGGCAGGGTGACAACACCAGACACATACAGGCAGGGTGACATCACTAGGCAGGGTGACAACACCAGACACATACAGGCAGGGTGACAACACTAGGCAGGGTGACAACACCAGACACACACAGGCAGGGTGACAAAACCAGACACATACAGGCAGGGTGACAACACCAGACACACACAGGCAGGGTGACAACACCAGACACACACAGGCAGGGTGACAACACCAGACACACACAGGCAGGGTGACAACACCAGACACACACAGGCAGGGTGACAACACCAGACACACACAGGCAGGGTGACAACACCAGACACATGCAGGCAGGGTGACAACACCAGACACACACAGGCAGGGTGACAACACTAGGCAGGGTGACAACACCAGACACACACAGGCAGGGTGAAAACACCAGACACATACAGGCAGGGTGACAACACCTGACACACACAGGCAGGGTGACTACACCAGACACATGCAGGCAGGGTGACAACACCAGACACATGCAAGCAGGGTGACAACACCAGACACATACAGGCAGGGTGAAAACACCAGACACACACAGGCAGGGTGACAACACCAGACACACACAGGCAGGGTGACAACACCAGACACATGCAGGCAGGGTTACAACACTAGACACACGCAGGCAGGGTGACAACACCAGTCACACACAGGCAGGGTGACAACACCAGACACACACAGGCAGGGTGACAACACCAGACACACACAGGCAGGGTGACAACACCAGACACACACAGGCAGGGTGACAACACCAGACACATGCAGGCAGGGTGACAACACCAGACACACACAGGCAGGGTGACAACACCAGACACACAGGCAGGGTGACAACACCAGACACACACAGGCAGGGTGACAACACCAGACACATACGGGCAGGGTGACAACACCAGACACACACAGGCAGGGTGACAACACCAGACGCACACAGGCAGGGTGACAACACCAGACACACACAGGCAGGGTGACAACACCAGACACTCACAGGCAGGGTGACAACACCAGACACACACAGGCAGGGTGACAACACCAGACACACACAGGCAGGGTGACAACACCAGACACATGCAGGCAGGGTGACAACACCAGACACACACAGGCAGGGTGACAACACTAGGCAGGGTGACAACACCAGACACACACAGGAAGGGTGACAACACTAGGCAGGGTGACAACACCAGGCCCACACAGGCAGGGTGAAAACACCAGACACACACAGGCAGGGTGACAACACCAGACACATACAGGCAGGGTGACATCACTAGGCAGGGTGACAACACCAGACACATACAGGCAGGGTGACAACACTAGGCAGGGTGACAACACCAGACACACACAGGCAGGGTGACAAAACCAGACACATACAGGCAGGGTGACAACACCAGACACACACAGGCAGGGTGACAACACCAGACACACACAGGCAGGGTGACAACACCAGACACACACAGGCAGGGTGACAACACCAGACACACACAGGCAGGGTGACAACACCAGACACACACAGGCAGGGTGACAACACCAGACACATGCAGGCAGGGTGACAACACCAGACACACACAGGCAGGGTGACAACACTAGGCAGGGTGACAACACCAGACACACACAGGCAGGGTGAAAACACCAGACACATACAGGCAGGGTGACAACACCTGACACACACAGGCAGGGTGACTACACCAGACACATGCAGGCAGGGTGACAACACCAGACACATGCAAGCAGGGTGACAACACCAGACACATACAGGCAGGGTGAAAACACCAGACACACACAGGCAGGGTGACAACACCAGACACACACAGGCAGGGTGACAACACCAGACACATGCAGGCAGGGTGACAACACTAGACACACGCAGGCAGGGTGACAACACCAGACACACACAGGCAGGGTGACAACACCAGACACACACAGGCAGGGTGACAACACCAGACACACACAGGCAGGGTGACAACACCAGACACACACAGGCAGGGTGACAACACCAGACACATGCAGGCAGGGTGACAACACCAGACACACACAGGCAGGGTGACAACACCAGACACACAGGCAGGGTGACAACACCAGACACACACAGGCAGGGTGACAACACCAGACACATACGGGCAGGGTGACAACACCAGACACACACAGGCAGGGTGACAACACCAGACGCACACAGGCAGGGTGACAACACCAGACACACACAGGCAGGGTGACAACACCAGACACACACAGGCAGGGTGACAACTCCAGACACACACAGGCAGGGTGACAACACCAGACACACACAGGCAGGGTGACAACACCAGACACATGCAGGCAGGGTGACAACACCAGACATACACAGGCAGGGTGACAACACTAGGCAGGGTGACAACACCAGACACACACAGGAAGGGTGACAACACCAGACACATACAAGCAGGGTGACAACACCAGACACACACAGGCAGGGTGACAACACCAGACACATGCAGACAGGGTGACAACACCAGACACATGCAGGCAGGGTGACAACACCAGACACATACAGGCAGGGTGAAAACACCAGACACACACAGGCAGGGTGACAACACCAGACACACACAGGCAGGGTGACAACACCAGACACATTCAGGCAGGGTGACAGCACCAGACACACGCAGGCAGGGTGACAACACCAGACACACACGAGCAGGGTGACAACACCAGACACACACAGGCAGGGTGACAACACCAGACACACACAGGCAGCGTGACAACACCAGACACACACAGGCAGGGTGACAACACCAGACACATGCAGGCAGGGTGACAACACCAGACACACACAGGCAGGGTGACAACACCAGACACACACAGGCAGGGTGACAACACCAGACACACACAGGCAGGGTGACAACACCAGACGCACACAGGCAGGGTGACAACACCAGACACACACAGGCAGGGTGACAACACCAGACGCACACAGGCAGGGTGACAACACCAGACACACACAGGCAGGGTGACAACACCAGACACATGCAGGCAGGGTGACAACACTAGACACACTGTGACGGAGTTCCCCCCCTTATAATTCTCCCACGCCTGCAGTAAGAGTCATGTCTACTTTTCCCAAGCGTTCTCTACGTTGCAGGCTACAATTTGATATATGGGAGAGAGTGAAGTGTTCTCGGAGAGCCGAGAAATTTGTGAAATAGTAATATTTTGGCCTGTGGCATAGGCCCTTTAGGGAGCCAAGATGGCACTGGCCTCCCTGATTTCCCGCCAAAACCGTGTGACGTCAGTGGCACCGGATTGGTCACCGACGGCAATGTGGCACCGGGAGCCAATGAGAACTTCCCGTGGCGAAAGTGACGTCACGAAGGAAGGGGGTCCGGCCAGCGCGCCGAGCTGGCGCCATCAGTGAGACACAACACGTCATAGAGGTCGGACATGCGCCGATTGGTCCTGTCAGTTGGACAGTTGTTTCCCGCTCCCGTGGATTTACGCGTCACCTGAAGTCATCCAGTACTCTGAGAAGTCTTCCCTAGTTCATGTGTTGAACCAGAAGAGGGAATTGACGGTTATTTGAGCAACAAGTGCTCCAGTCAGGTACTGTGCAAGAAGCCGTGAAGCCGTGCAGTGACGTATGTGACGTCTGAGGCAGTTCACCAGTTCGTGACTGCGTAGTGGCTGACAGAGCCACTGGGTAGCTGAGGAAGAGAGGACTATTTGGGGAAACCGGACGACTGTAGCTGAGACGTAGGCGACAGCCGTTGCTGGGAGAAGACGACGGCCAGGAGACCGACTCCAACCCTTCAAGAAGTCAAGAAGGAGGACGGACCTGCAGAGGAAGGAGGCACGGAGACGACGCGCTAAACGGTTGGACGACGAGAGGCTCTGGTAGGACGCGACGACGTGTGTGTGGGGGCGTTCCCGACACGAGGACCAGGAGCTACATCTCGACTCTCATCGGAGGATAGGGTGAAGTAGGTGTTTCTAGTTCCCTCCCCATTCCCCTTTAGTTAGCTATATCATTCGGCTATATTATCTAGCCTGAGGATTTTATATGTCGTGAGCAAGTCTCACCCATGTCACGGTAAAGCACCAGTGTGCTAGACAGTACTATCAAGAGTACTTGTAATATTCATGTTGATTATTGGTGTGTACAGGCACCAGGAACAAGTGATAAATTTACTGTGTTGTGTATATCTTTCTATAGATTTTGATATGAACATATAGTGGTAAAGTATATATAATATTATGCCAGTATTTGGAAGTTAGGCTGTGTGCCCAGAAACCATTTATTTTCCATGTATTGATATTTGATGTATCTACATTATATATGCTATGTTCATGCAGTGATTAGTCATTTGTGAATACAGTGAATTATTGCGTTATCGCCCACGAGAGAAAGTACTGAAAACTCCAGTGTTAATAGTTCATAATATATTGTTGAGTGAAGAACAATGTAAAGCCATTACAGTGAGTCATTGTAGCATTGATTGTAGAAAAGATTGTTTGAGCCTGAGTATAGTGTAACTAAGTGATATGTGCTATTGTGCCAATATCGAGTGTGCCAGTTTATAGTAATATTGGAGAACTTAAAGAAACAGCGCGCGTGAATCTAGGAAACAAGCAAAGCTTTCGCGCGCGGGGGCCAGGCGATCAGCTGTTCTTGACATTTGACAAGGAGGGGAGGTGTTGCCACTCAGTGATCGCAGACTAACCGTGGGAACTACCGGCCGCGTCAGGATCAGTTGGTTTATTTATCATTGTTTGGCCTTGTGACATCTTTCATACATTTTAAGTAAAATACAAAACTATCTTTGTGTTTTTATCATCTCCTCCATTGATCTTGTGGCTATATTATACTGAAAGCATAGAGTGATAACAGTAAGTACCTGCCTGATTCCTGATCTTTTGAGTGTGACCTTGCCAAGGCTACCACTAATTGACTCCACCAGTCCACTGAGGTGTTACTGGCCACCTAAAACACCAGTTGGCGACCTTGTGGTTAACCGTAGAGCCCGATTGTTGGGGAGGGCACACGACAGTCAAGTGAACGAGTCGTGTTCTCACTCTTTCTTAATCAGAGGCCGTTAAGATCGACTGGGAGACTCTCCTGGCGTGCAGTGGCGCCGTGAGGATCGAGTGAAGACCCGCAGGGCTACGGTGAGTGACCTTGAGCATAACTATTGCTCACCCCAGAGTAGGGTAGAGAAGAATAGAAGTGAGGAAAACCCCAACAACACACAGGCAGGGTGACAACACCAGACACATGCAGGCAGGGTGACAACACCAGACACACACAGGCAGGGTGACAACACCAGACACACACAGGCAGGGTGACAACACCAGACACACACAGGCAGGGTGACAACAATAGACACATGCAGGCAGGGTGACAACACCAGACACATGCAGGCAGGGTGACAACACCTGACACATGCAGGCAGGGTGACAACACCAGACACATACAGGCAGGGTGACAACACCAGACACACACAGGCAGGGTGACAACACTAGGCAGGGTGACAACACCAGACACACACAGGCAGGGTGACAACACCAGACACACACAGGCAGGGTGACAACACCAGACACACACAGGCAGGGTGACAACACCAGACACATACAGGCAGGGTGACAACACCAGACACACACAGGCAGGGTGACAACACTAGGCAGGGTGACAACACCAGACACATACAGGCAGGGTGACAACACCAGACACACACAGGCAGGGTGACAACACCAGACACACAGGCAGGGTGACAACACCAGACACACACAGGCAGGGTGACAACACCAGACACACACAGGCAGGGTGATAACACCAGACACACACAGGCAGGGTGACAATACTAGGCAGGGTGACAACACCAGACACACACAGGCAGGGTGACAACACCAGACACATGCAGGCAGGGTGACAACACCAGACACATGCAGGCAGGGTGACAACACCAGACACATACAGGCAGGGTGACAACACCTGACACACACAGGCAGGGTGACAACACCAGACACATGCAGGCAGGGTGACAACACCAGACACATGCAGGCAGGGTGACAACACCAGACACATGCAGGCAGGGTGACAACACCAGACACACACAGGCAGGGTGACAACACCAGACACACACAGGCAGGGTGACAACACCAGACACACACAGGCAGGGTGACAACACCAGACACACACAGGCAGGGTGACAACACCAGACACACACAGGCAGGGTGACAACGCCAGACACACACAGGCAGGGTGACAACACCAGACACACACAGGCAGGGTGACAACACCAGACACATGCAGGCAGGGTGACAACACTAGGCAGGGTGACAACACTAGGCAGGGTGACAACACCAGACACACACAGGCAGGGTGACAACTCCAGACACATGCAGGCAGGGTGACAACACCAGACACATGCAGGCAGGGTGACAACACCAGACACATGCAGGCAGGGTGACAACACCAGACACATGCAGGCAGGGTGACAACACCTGACACATGCAGGCAGGGTGACAACACCAGACACATACAGGCAGGGTGACAACACCAGACACACACAGGAAGGGTGACAACACTAGGCAGGGTGACAACACTAGGCAGGGTGACAACACCAGACACACACAGGCAGGGTGACAACACCAGACACACGCAGGCAGGGTGACAACACCAGACACACACAGGCAGGGTGACAACACCAGACACACACAGGCAGGGTGACAACACCAGACACATGCAGGCAGGGTGACAACACCAGACACATGCAGGCAAGGTGACAACACCAGACACATGCAGGCAGGGTGACAACGGCACCCTTCGACCGCTGGCGAACATTAGAACGTCGTTTAGAAGCCTAAAACAGGACTTTTGCAAGGCAGTCTACACAACTCTCGGTAGACCAATATTGGAGTATCCAGCACCGGCCTGGAACCCAAACGTTGTGTAGCATAAAAATAATATTCAAATAGTGTAGAGATTTGCCGCTACAGTAGCTTTAGAGCTATGAATGGTAAAACTAGAAAGATAGGTTGAAGGAACTGGACCTCACAACCCTAAAAGACACAAGTAACGGAGGAGACATGGTCACAACATACAAGATACTGAGGGGAATAGACGAGGTGGACAAAGACTACCTCTTTAAATTGAGGGAAAATATTACAAGCAGACAAATGGAAGATGGAAACAGAAATGAGTCGAAGATATGCTAGGAAATATTCACAGGTGTCAACAAGTGGGAGACACTGAGAGAAGATGTTGTGGAAGCCACCTCCATCCACAACTTTAAGGACAGATTCGACCAAGAAATTGAATGCCAGGATAGCTTAAGTAAAGCGTATACAACAAGAGATGTAAACTGGGTATAAAGAGTTCTACCACTCTTCCTCGTAGTCACTGGTTGATAAGCACTCAACGGTTGAGAGGCGGGACCAAAGAGACAAAGCTCAACCCCCGCAAGCACAACTAAGTAATCACTAACAGGTAAGCACCCTAAAACCCCAACTAGGGTTGCCCTAACCCAACCCAAGGGCCCCGACACAAATCCCCTTCCTATGCACACAATAAATTGGCGGGTTGGGTGGTGTGGTGCTCGAGTTAGCTGTCACCCACAGAAGAACTGTCACCAAGAGCTCCGGTGTTCTGAGACACGGCGACAAATGGTTGCGGAATACAGACGAGTATTTGTGTGTGTTGATGAAGGCAAAGGCCATTGGCGGCACAACATAGTAAGGTCGACTCGCGTAAATTGAAACATTTTTTCTTCCTGGGGGTTTGTGAAGATTTAAAAGGTTTTCACTTGGCAGGGGTTTAGCGGTGGCAGTTTTCAGTGTACTCCGTATCTAACTCCGGCATTTGTCAGAGTTATTTGATAAATATTCAAATAGTTGCAGTAAGCGGAGCAAACGCCGGAGAATCCGGATTAGGATTCACGTATGTTTGGGAGAGAGAGAGAGAGAGAGAGAGAGAGAGAGAGAGAGAGAGAGAGAGAGAGAGAGAGAGAGAGACAGAGAGAGAGAGAGAGAGAGAGAGAGAGAGAGAGACAGAGAGAGAAAGAGAGAGAGAGAGAGAGACAGAGAGAGACAGAGACAGAGAGAGAAAGAGAGAGAGAGAGAGGGAGAGAGAGAGAGAGAGAGAGAGAGAGAGAGAGAGAGAGAGAGAGAGAGAGAGAGAGAGAGAGAGAGAGAGAGAGAGAGAGAGAGAGAGAGACAGAGACAGAGAGAGAAAGAGAGAGAGAGAGGGAGAGAGAGAGAGAGAGAGAGAGAGAGAGACAGAGAGAGACAGAGACAGAGAGAGAAAGAGAGAGAGAGACAGAGAGAGACAGAGACAGAGAGAGAAAGAGAGAGAGAGAGGGAGAGAGAGAGAGAGAGAGAGAGAGAGAGAGAGAGAGAGAGAGAGAGAGACAGAGACAGAGAGAGAAAGAGAGAGAGAGGCGAGGCGGAGAATAACTTTGGAAGTGTCTCTGAGCGTGATGTTGGGATTCAAGCAGCACTCCATACACTGCATCAGTAGTGGTCATTGTCTTGCCTGAGAACTAGTGGCACAAGCGCCGGTAACGAGGGAAACTAGCGATAGTAGCGAGGGAAACTAGCGATAGTAGCGAGGGAAACTAGCGATAGTAGCGAGGGAAACTAGCGATAGTAGCGAGGGAAACTAGCGATAGTAGTGAGGGAAACTAGCGATAGTAGCGAGGGAAACTAGCGATAGTAGCGAGGGAAACTAGCGATAGTAGCGAGGGAAACTAGCGATAGTAGCGAGGGAAACTAGCGATAGTAGCGAGGGAAACTAGTGATAGTAGCGAGGGAAACTAGCGATAGTAGCGAGGGAAACTAGCGATAGTAGCGAGGGAAACTAGCGATAGTAGCGAGGGAAACGAGCGCCAGTAGCACAGCCCGTCCTCATCAACAAAGGTCAAATGTTCATTCCATGTTGCCGCCAAACCTGTTTATGACTGAAAAAAAAAATACCCTACACACGACTCAATCCGTACTCCGGCTGGGTTCTTTAAAGCTGCGGCCGTCCTCCAAGAAATTTACAAATTTTAACATTTATTAAAAAATGGATTTGTTCTCGTATATTATCATTATATATTAAAATTCTGCGTATACTTAGGCATAGATTAGATTTGGCGATTGGGTTCTGTTGGTCATTAATAATTTGTGAAGTTCGTGGGGGAAGTATTTGAACCCTTCCTCTGGCCAGGCTCGTTAAAGTGGCGCCCAAAGCTAGACGCATTCATCAATTAAAAAAAATAACGGATGGTGTATTAAAAACTGACTTGTATTCATATTTGAGTTAATATTATTATTAACATTTACTACATTTCCATAGCATTTACAGCGTTGTGGTTTGAACAGAGGCCGTCAGCTAATTATATTTTCCATTACCAAGTTTTCCTTCATTATTATATGATGTTGATGACGTTGTATTAAATTGTTAACTGTTGAGTTCTTAAGCGTGTTGGCTGGATAGTAATTCTTCCACAGCCTAATATTCTAATTTACTTTGCAGGAGAACACTGTAATATTATGGCACAGTTTCATTATAAGAAATTTTCATATTGCACTTACAGTAATAAAGATACTTTATGTACGCTATTTATAATAGTGTAACACGGGTTTGGGTTTCTCTCTCTCTTTACTTCCTTCTTTCTTTGCCCTCTACCCGTATTCTTACTTTTATTTCTAAACCAAGGGACTCCAAAACTTTTACCAAAGCCAACTCCACGCCACGTGGTCCTAAGACGATTGACCGACTTAGGATTCTACACCCAGTATGACGTGACCTAAGCTCTGAACAAAACCCTAGAGTCACCTCTGCTGCCACCACCAGACCAGTAATACAAGAGCAATGATCGAGGTCTGGATCGATCACGCTAATTAATCAACCTAGGGGCTTGATCCCCACTATAAACGATGACCTTGAGTGTGGAATAAATTACACGGTAATGATAATTCCGATTCGATGTTAGAATCGGCGCCCAATGCAACTCTGCCTCGTGTGGACCACGTGACCAGGACAAGTATACACATAAAACACATGGAAACAATAAAATGCAAATTAATAACAAATTTAATTTATTAAAAGAAAACTAAAACAAAATCTAAAAATGTTCACTCCCTATCACTTTAACACTCCCTACTTGACCTGAGTGGCAAATGAGACTATTTCTATACTTAACAATAGCAACTATACCTTGGGCGACCAGCTAGATGTCTTGGCTGGACTTGGGGAGAGGTAAGATGTTTGACCTCTCCCAGCTGCTTCCGTTTCCACACTGATTTGTCCTCGTCTGGCCTAGCCCAGACTAGAACCTTGTATCCTTCCGCCTAGTCAAAGTTCTACCCAGTTCCTTTAGCAAGGTTAAGTTATAACAATTAAACTCTGTTGTACTTAATTGATCCAGACTGGTTGAATTATTTTACTGAATTGAATTACAAACATCTAACGGCAGAGTTGTTTCCGATCCCCAAAATGGTTAATTGAACTTTGAGAAATACTAGACATGTCAACCCTGCTGACCTATGACCGCCAGTCACTCCGCCTTAAAAGTTAGATCTGATTCGTGACGTCACTGATGGTGACTTAAACTCAATAATTAGAATACTCTTGATATTGTATCCAGTACTATTATACAATACAATTTTAATGCAAAATGAATAAAGGCTAATTTTCTCTAAATTACTGAATACTATAGGATGATTCATTTTACGCAGCTATGAACAAAGCGTTGGTTATTTCCACCGCGAATTCCCCTGGGGGTCAGGTCACCATGCGGCTCAGCTTCCCATTCTCTTTTGTCGATAAACCACTCTGGATAATTCTTACAACAGCCTAGTTTGTTACAACCCCCCCCGCACAAGCACTTAGTAAACCTTGTTAATTTGTTAAAATTCACGAGGTTTAGTATCCAAACCCACAATTCAACTCATGCCACAAACAAAAGCTAACCTAACTAATAAAATTTGACAAATAATAGTCCAACATCATAATGAACATGTTCATATTTCATAAATTTCTCAGCTGTCAACTGACAGCAATCCTCCAATATCAGGAAACATACATCCTATCCTTACTGACATAGCTAAATAACATGTCCCTACTCTACCATAAAAACTAGCTATTAAACTCTTTTGGCTCTTCACTAGCCAAGTCCATGTGTCCTCTAGAGCCGGCCACACCGTGCTCAAACAACATTAAAGTTATAAGTTCAGACTGAACTTTGTCATCCGGGAGCGTACTACGGAACTATCAGGTTCACATCCGTGTACTAACCACTCCCCCTCAATGTCAACCTTGACATGCTAAGGAACACACCTAACGTTTATTACATGTATCTAAAAATAAAAATTCCTATACTATATCACAGGTTTCAGCTGACTGTACAGCCAAGTGTTCTCACTCACTAGAAGTGTCAATGTTTATATTGGTCCGCCTCTCCTGTGTTCAAACATTCTGAAAAAAATAGCACAACATAATTTTCCATAACCGTTTGTTCTGGGCTGAGACAATTACACAGGGGCTTCGATTTTGATTACTGACCAATTTATAGAGTAAAATTCATATATTATACCAGAATTATTATTTTAAAGCTGTTTTTCAACATTTATAAAGTATTGATTCTAAATCTGTTTTTCAACATTTAAACAAAAGTGTCCAGATGTTCTTTACACAGATGTTCAGAGCCAACTTTGTTGTTTGTATCAATTGTTCATATTGAGTAAACGAGAAAAAAAAATCGATGCTGCTGGATGCTGAATGTAGTCGCTGACGATGACGGTGTCGATCTTGCTTCTTCTCATGTGTAGACATCAATACCTGGTCCTCTTGTACTCCCATCCGGTACTCTTGAATGACGACAGAGTGTAGTAGAGCGGAGTGCCAAGTGACAGCTGTAGAATACTGTTACTTCGGCCATTAATCTTGCTCTCGACAGTCCACACGCCTTCGTATCAATCACAGTTCACACGGTAGTCTTGATGTTAAACTTGTCGTCGCAGATGACCACAGCAGAGCAGAACTGGATGTACCAACAGTGTCTCTTAGCAGGAGTGGTGTCAGAAGGTCGTAGAGGCGGGTTGCTTGTTTGCAGAACAGGTGAATCTCGTCTTCCATCATTGCTCACGTCATCTCAGGCGTTTCTTGATGTCACCAGGTTACTAGGCCGTAAACACCAACTGTGTATACCCTCGTACCGCCGACTTTAGGCCAAAGGAGACAATTTTGCGACCTTCTATTGGCGAGTCCCGGTACTCTGTAGGGAAACCGTGCCTTCCACCTGTGACCGCCTTACTTCTGCTTTCTTGTTACTTCAGATGACGTAATCATTAATCTTCCGGCGAAATTCTTGAGTACTGCTACGTGCTTTCCATTTCTTGACCTCTCCTCCAACACTGCTGGAATGACTGCAGTCTTGATGACGCAGCAGGTGGGTATTGGTGATCTCGAGACAGCTACCCCGGCGTTGTATGGCACCTCCGGTGACTGCTATAATGTGGAAAGCTTGCTGGCCCTGACAACCTCGTTAGTGACGTGAGGCGTCGGCCGGGTGACTCTTGGACAGTCACTCATCCCCAAAGTAACTGATGTATGGGTTACTGGGTCTAGTGGGGGGAGGGCTTGTGTAACGTGCCTCCCCCCTCGGTCTTTACAGACAAGGGTTCACGTGTGGCTGGAACAACTGGGTCGGTGTACCAATCAGACCTGGGAACAGACAGACACAACACAGCGGAAGCATAGATATACTCTGGGTTTGGTGGAGGTGGAACCCCAGAGCACGGTAAAAGTTGCTACCTGAGTTAAGTATAGACATAGTACATCTCATTGCCTTTACAGGAAAATCTAATCAATACTAAATTATACTAACTAAGGAAGTTACTTTACTGTACAGCGCGAGATCTCGTCACCATAGGGTGGCGAGACTGCACCTGACTACTGATGAGCGATGACAGAGGGTCATCCTCATCTTCTGACTCGTCGGTGAAGCCATGAGTCAGCACTGCTGAGTCAGGAACTAGACCCGCTGAAGGCAGTTCTAATTCCTCTCTAGCATGATAATGTTTCAATTTATTCACGTGAATTGTCCTTTCCACCTGGTCCTCGAACACTCCTTTTATAACAAGATTAACCGGCCCCGCCCTTTTAATTACTCTATAGGGTCCTCGCCACCTCTGAGCTAGTTTCCTGCTCTGATTGGCGGGCGCAGCCTCATTCACTCTCAATACGAGGCTTCCTTCCTTCAACTCAAGAGGGCGCACTTTCTTGTCATAAAAATGAGCATACCGAGTCCGTGCCTTCTTGGACGCTTCAGCTGCAATATTCCATGCATTTCTCATTTTACCAAGGACCTCTGAAGGATAGTCCTCCCCGTATGCAACATTATGTCTGTTAAGCAGACCTGAGGGGAAATTGCATGAATTACCAGTAAACAAATGAAGTGGTTGGGTGTTAATTGATTGGTGGATGGCAGTATTCAAGGCGAACTGAACATAGGGTAGGTGTTCATCCCAGGTGTTTGCATCATGTTCAGCAAGGATTGCAAGCATATCCTTGACTGAACGATTAGTCCGTTCCGTCATTCCGTTTGCTTGTGGGTGGTAGGCTGTTGTAAAAGCCGAAGTTGTCTCTAAAATCTTACAAACTTCTCTAAATATATTCCCATTGAATTCTTGACCCCGGTCAGAGACTAAAACTTTAGGAGGTCCGAATACAGTAACGAACCTACGCAAGAATGCATCTGCAACCGTACGAGAATCCTTCTGAGGTAATGCAACTAGTGTAGTGTATCTAGACAGATGGTCAACTAGCACCAACACGTATCTGTTACCCGCATGACTGTGGTGTAAATCAATCAGATCGGCCCCCACACGATCTAACGGTTCACGAATTTCAGGAAATTCCTGAAGTGGGGCTTGTACCTTAAGGGTACCTTTCCTCCTCTGGCAACGAGGGCACGACTTCACGAAATTGATTACCTCAGAAAGTAATCCTGGAAAATAAAATAGAGACTTTGCTTTTAAGTGCGTTTTAAAGATCCCCGGATGCCCTGCAATTTTTGAAGCATGCGCAAGCTTTAACGCTGATGACCGCAACGCGTCCGGAATAACTAGCTGAAATACTGCCCTATCATTCTGGCTATTAATATAATACAGGACGCCCTGTTTCATCTCAAAATCATGTATAGGTAAGTTCTTTTTCTTTTTCGGGTATTTTCCTCCTTCTAAATACTCAATAATCTCTTTCCATCTAGGCTCGCTCATCTGGTATTCTCTCATTTTATCTGATGGAATGGTTTCAATGTTTTCATTAATTTGAACTGCCGCTATATTTCTACTTAGCGTATCTGGCACAACATGTGCTGGACCAGGCTTGTACAAGATCTGGAATGAGTGGGCCGAAAGTTCGTGAGACCAGCGTGACATTCGTGGGCATTTCGTTCGCTTTTTAAATATGTGTGTTAACGCTCGATGGTCTGTGTAGATTACAAAATGCCGCTGAAATAGGTAAGGCTCGAAATACCTAACTGATTCTACTACTGCCAGTGCCTCCCGATCCGTAGCTGAATAACGAACTTCAGGTCCTTTGACCTTCCTACTGAAATAGGCTACTGGATGGGGTAAATTATCTGCGTCTCGCTGAATTAAGCACCCGCCAATAGCTATACCGCTGGCGTCAGTGTGCACTTCCCACTCTTTATCAAAATCAGGAATAGCCAATACCGGTGTCGTGATTAGTTGGTCTTTCAGTTTGCGATAGGCCTCGTCATGTTCTGATTTCCACACAAACTTCGCATTTTTCTTTGTCAGATCAGTCAGGGGTGCTGAAATGCCAGCGAAACCTTCAATGTGACGACGAAAATATCCGGCCGCCCCCAAAAACCTACGCACGTCCTTTGCTGTCCTTGGAATAGGCATGTCAGCAATGGCGCGGCAAGAATCTGGGTCAGGTCGGATACCGTCTGGGCACACCTGGAACCCCAGAAATTTGAATTTCTGAGCCGCCAAGGTGCACTTCTGAACATTCAGCCTGAAACCTGCCTGATCTAACAATTTCAAAGTCTCAGTCAAGTCCTGTAGGTGTTCCTCAAACGTCCTGGAATATATCACAACATCATCCAGGTACGCTAAAGAATGCCTACCCAGTACCGGACTAAGGATAAAGTTGATGGCCCTCTGAAACGACGAAGGCGCTGTCTTCAAACCAAACGGCATCCTACGGAATTGATAAGTGTGCCTACCATCCGAGAATGCTGTTTTTTCCCTATCCTGTTCTGCCACCGGAATCGCCCAATACGCCGATTTTGCGTCAAGAGTTGAGAAATACTTAGCAGCACCAAATTGATCTATGATCTCCTGTATTCGGGGCAACGGATAAACATCACCCTTAGTTAGTTCGTTCACCTTCCGGTAGTCAACACAGAAACGATAACTACCGTCCGGTTTCCGAACTAGCACAACAGGAGAGAGCCACGGTGACGTACTAGGCTCTATCACGCCCTGTCTCAACATTTTCTGGCACTCCTCCCTGATAATGTTCTTTGCCTGTTCCGGCAACCTCCACTGTCTTGTGTACACAGGCAAATGGTCACCAGTTGGAATGGTGTGCTCGATCTTATCAAGGAGACCAATCTGGTCATCCTCTGTCGCAAACAATTTCGGGAATTTTCGTAAAACTCCTCTCAGTGCCTTCCTATCCGCCTGTGCAACATGTTGCAAATCAAGTGCTGAAATTAATTTTTCCACTTCCTCTACATTCTGTGCAACATTTCTCGTCTGGTATTGTACTTTGGATGGTGTTTTAGTGTTCAACATATTTAGTGCACTACATTGTGCAGTGACGGCCGGCGTCTCAGCTGACTCATGGTGAAAGATTTCTGTGTCCTCCACCATGGTTCCCTGAGATACCCTATCACCTGCCCTGAAGCGAAAAGTCTTATGTGAAAGATTGACAACTGGAATGAGTGCACCTTTATCGAGCACTACAACTAAGTGATGAGGAATTAATAAACTATCACATCTCCCAGCCACCTGAAGGGTGGTACCTGGTTGTATGTGACGTCCCACGGCTACTTTAATAAATTTAACAGAATGTGGTGGGCAACTCTGTTTGGTCAATGCATGCAATGCGCATGACCTCTTAACTGTGTCTGGAAGAGACTTAAAAATCAATTTTGGATAGTGCGCATTATATTTCAGCTTCCTCTTAATTGAAGCTACAACTGGGGGATGGTCGATCATCTCCACTGGGTAGGAAGTCTGTCCCAACTGCAACCTGCAGTTCCTAGCCCCTTTTTGAGCAGACAAGGAGTAATTAAATCGCGACAGAAAATCAGTTCCCATTAAGATGTGACCAGGAAAATCAAGGTTCTCTACGATCGTACATGTGTGAGGCTGCAATTCCCCATCAATCTCAAAATTAACTGTACCTTGACCTACGATCTCAATCTTTTCCCCATTGACTGCTGTTAATGTCTTTGCGCAACGTTGAAGACGTGCATACTTAAAATTGCTGAAGGCTGACTTTTTAATTACCGTCGCCTGGCTTCCTGTATCAACAAAAGCTGTCAATCTCACACCTTCCACTTTCACCTCAAAAGTAGGCCTGCCATCACTAGGAGCCTGCTTTCATGCTTTCGTAGGAGTGACTTCGCAATCCCTCTGTATATGCCCGCGCTTCCAGCAGGAGTAACACCTCCGCGGATCTCTGTTGGTACCCCGCGCAGGGTGGCTCGAACTTGCAGCTGAGGGCTGCTTCCCGCCTGATGAACCCGCGCCACAGTTCCTCGGCTTGGCTCCCTCGCCTTTACTTAACGCCTCTACGTATGGCGACAACTGAGTGCCCGGCGTCTCCGTGCGCATCTGCCTGTCTAAGGCTGTGGCGGCCTGGGGTTGGGGTTGAGGTATGGTGTGGGTGGCCTGGGGTTGGGGTGTGGATGGAGGTTGGGGTTGAGGTATGGTGTGGGTGACCTCAGGCTGGGGTGTGGATTGAGGTTGGGGTGGGTATGGGGTGGCCTGGGGCTGGAATGGGTATGGGTATGGGTATGGGGTGGCCTGGGGTTGGAATGGGTATGGGTATGGGGTGGCCTGGGGTTGGAATGGGTATGGGTATGGGGTGGCCTGGGGTTGGAATGGATATGGGTATGGGGTGGCCTGGGGTTGGAATGGGTATGGAGTGGCCTGGGGTTGGGGGAAGGGTTGGTATGGGAATTGAGGATGGGGTTGGGGTTGTTGTAGTGACGGATGAGGTGTACCTAGGTGGTCCCCAGTGGTGTCGGAAGAGGTGCTGTCCTCTACACTTCCACTTCCACTCCCACTGGTCCCCACTGACTGGTAATTATCTGGGTTAAACATTTTCTGTGATTCCTTGTGTGCCACGTCTCTTCTAAACTACCCTTTAGTACACCCTCGACCCGGACTCACTACAACCGTGATCTTACACAAATAAAAAAAATCACAACTCTTTTCTAAGAGAAAACTACTAAATTCCCAAAATAGGAAATACAACGATTTATCGAGAGAATCGCTGAAGTGAATCCAATGAATGAGTGTCTGCCCCGCACTCGTGTCTGACCGTGAAATATCCCGCAGTTCTATTGCTGAAACCTAAGTCCTTTACGTTAAAAAAATTAAAGAATCTAATTTATATAAAACAATTTAAATGATAACGCAGCTAACGCGCAGCACTCGTGATGGATTAATAAAGAATATTTATTGTACTTGAATACTAAGCGCACTTGAAGTGAGCAGCGTGGCCACTGATGACTGATGGAGCGGGACCAGCTGCGCTGAAAAAAAACTAAGTCCCGCGCTTTTTCGCTTAGACGCTGAAAAATCAAAATTTTTGTTCTGAAGAAAAATAACTAGTTTTACGTTAATAAACCGCTCTAGCGATTAATATAGACACCCAGGACCTATAAATGCTTACTAAAAATTGAATTTTTATCAAAAACTGCGTTTTTACTCAATTGCTGGACTCTGCCAATTTTTCTGACTCCGAGGGAAAAAAAATTCTATCACCCCAAATATCACAAAACTCGTTTAATTCACAAAAATTTGGGTTTCTCGTTCCCAGATATAAATACGTTATTATTTACTACTGACGTTGTATACAGAACAATACTGACACATCGGGCGGTTTCAACACTCATTAATTCGAATTTTCGTCAAAATCCGAGATTTTCACCTCAAATGGACTCTGACAAAATTACGACACGATTTTCTCGAAAATTAACTAAATTCGGCAAAAATGTAATTATCACTGTTTAATGCTTTACGAACAGAATTACGTCCCTTGCGCGCACTAGAGAGTAATACTGGCCCCAGAATATACACGAAACATGAAAAATTAGAATTTCCGCCAAAAAGTCAGATTCTAGCCCAAGCTGGACTTAGAAAATTTTCCACCTACGTTTCTACTGAAAACAGAATTCTAAGTCTACAAACACAATTCTACCGTCTTACTGGTAAAAACTAGAAAATATCACTCGCATCGACTGGAGAATCCTAATGACGCCCAGATCATACACGTGACCCACGAATACAAATTAATTAGTTAACGAGTTTCCGACATCGACTTAGCCGAAAACTTATCCCAAAATACTTAAACATATTCCACGGACAAATAACATTTACACGCAACTTACTATTCCTTAAACTCCTTCACTTATCTATCGTGACCGACATATAGCCCTAAGTCCAGAGGATTAACAACGCCTCTGACTTAGACTAACAGAACAGGGAATAACAAAACTTAACGTACGCACTTAGCCTAATATGCAAGAAAATGCTAAACACTTTGAAAAAAAAAAAATTTTTTAACCGGGGATTGAATTTAGGGAAAAAAAAATTAATCTAGAACAACGCAAATAAACGGAAATTACTTTATAAATTTAAGTATACTTAATTAAAAAAAAATGCACTCGACTTAATCTTATAATTGCTCCTACCGGCTCGCCGTACCACACCTAGCCTAGAGGCCACACCATCTAGGTTCCAACAGCGCGACACGCAGCTTTCAGCAACAATTATGACTAGGGACGACTCAACCTCCACTAAGTGTGCGATCACTTAGTTGTTGAATCGCTGCTAGGTAGGTTACTAGTCCGTCCCTCGGAGGCCGCAACGCCCTTCACGGATTACGTTTTTCCTAGCGTTTTGGGTCGTCTAATAACGCCCTCGGACTATCTATTGGCGTCCCTCAGATATATCCGCCCCCGACAGCCCTCAAGGAACTGCTGTTGAGAGTATGGCGGCTCCCAACACCTCTGAATTAATTGCAATGGGTCGAGTATGGTACCCAGTCCAATCAACTCGGAGCGGTCTCCTTTTCAATAAATCTAATTTTAACAACCTAATCTTACTAACTAAACCTTAATCATATCAGCCCGCATGACCCAAGATTCGCCAATCCCCACTCAAACGCACTTGTGGGGCGCACTGCTAATCCTGGCCTGCGGCTGTCACCTTAGCATCCGCGCACGTGTTCGAACGGCTAGACGCGTGAGCCTTTCAACAATTTCAAACAAAATTGTTGAAACCACCGCTGTGCACCATTGTAACACGGGTTTGGGTTTCTCTCTCTCTTTACTTCCTTCTTTCTTTGCCCTCTACCCGTATTCTTACTTTTATTTCTAAACCAAGGGACTCCAAAACTTTTACCAAAGCCAACTCCACGCCACGTGGTCCTAAGACGATTGACCGACTTAGGATTCTACACCCAGTATGACGTGACCTAAGCTCTGAACAAAACCCTAGAGTCACCTCTGCTGCCACCACCAGACCAGTAATACAAGAGCAATGATCGAGGTCTGGATCGATCACGCTAATTAATCAACCTAGGGGCTTGATCCCCACTATAAACGATGACCTTGAGTGTGGAATAAATTACACGGTAATGATAATTCCGATTCGATGTTAGAATCGGCGCCCAATGCAACTCTGCCTCGTGTGGACCACGTGACCAGGACAAGTATACACATAAAACACATGGAAACAATAAAATGCAAATTAATAACAAATTTAATTTATTAAAAGAAAACTAAAACAAAATCTAAAAATGTTCACTCCCTATCACTTTAACACTCCCTACTTGACCTGAGTGGCAAATGAGACTATTTCTATACTTAACAATAGCAACTATACCTTGGGCGACCAGCTAGATGTCTTGGCTGGACTTGGGGAGAGGTAAGATGTTTGACCTCTCCCAGCTGCTTCCGTTTCCACACTGATTTGTCCTCGTCTGGCCTAGCCCAGACTAGAACCTTGTATCCTTCCGCCTAGTCAAAGTTCTACCCAGTTCCTTTAGCAAGGTTAAGTTATAACAATTAAACTCTGTTGTACTTAATTGATCCAGACTGGTTGAATTATTTTACTGAATTGAATTACAAACATCTAACGGCAGAGTTGTTTCCGATCCCCAAAATGGTTAATTGAACTTTGAGAAATACTAGACATGTCAACCCTGCTGACCTATGACCGCCAGTCACTCCGCCTTAAAAGTTAGATCTGATTCGTGACGTCACTGATGGTGACTTAAACTCAATAATTAGAATACTCTTGATATTGTATCCAGTACTATTATACAATACAATTTTAATGCAAAATGAATAAAGGCTAATTTTCTCTAAATTACTGAATACTATAGGATGATTCATTTTACGCAGCTATGAACAAAGCGTTGGTTATTTCCACCGCGAATTCCCCTGGGGGTCAGGTCACCATGCGGCTCAGCTTCCCATTCTCTTTTGTCGATAAACCACTCTGGATAATTCTTACAACAGCCTAGTTTGTTACAATAGAAGCGTGAATCTGCCTTAACTAGTGGCTACACAAGTAATTGTGTGTATGTGTATATATATATTTACATATATATATATATATATATATATATATATATATATATATATATATATATATATATATATATATATATATATATATATATATATATATACAATATAATATGCAAATAAGCTTGAATGGTCCCCAAGCCAATATGCAATTGAAAACTCCTCACCCTAGAAGTCATTCGAACCCAGACAGCCAGGAGCACTATGCAACTGGCGTACATGGTACATTAACCACTTGACCAACCGTGACCGTACAAAAGACCACACTTGCGGTGAGCTTGGGCATAGTTATTTCATCAAATCAGCTCACTTTGTGGAGCCACGTGAGCAACACAAATAGGAACAAGCTTGACTGGTCCCCAAGCCAATATGCTTGTTCGCATTTGGCCCAGATCTCTGGGAGTGGAAATTATCGGTATAGATGTTCCAGTGCATGGATGTATAGATATAAGATGTTGACATATACACGTACCTGAAGCTCATTTGCATAATGGTGAATAGTGCTTATTAGGAGTAATGTGATCTGTAGTATATGTAGTGTACAATTGTCGAGAAGTGTCAGTAATATAGAAATTTCTTAAAGAATCCTCTAAAAGTCAAGATGGAATTATCATATCCAGGAGGAGGCAGCTGATCATCCATGCTTAAATCACCAGAGGGTTGTGAGGGAGTTGTGAGGGGTTGTGAAGTTGTGAGGGGATTGTGAGGGACTGTGGGGGTTGTGAGGGGTTGTGAAGGAGTTTTGAAGGGTTGTGAGGGGTTGTGAGGGAGTTGTGAGGGGTTGTGAGGGGTTGTGAAGGAGTTGTGAGGGGTTATGAGGGGGTTGTGGGGAGTTGTGAGGGGTTGTGAGGGAGTTGTGAGGGGTTGTGAGGGGCTGTGAAGGGGTTGTGAGGGAAGGTTGTGAGGGATTGTGAAGTGTTCTGGAGTTGTGAGGGAAGGTTGTGAGGGAAGGTTGTGAGGGATTGTGAAGTGTTCTGGAGTTGTGAGGGGTTGTGGGCTCGTGTTGTCTATTAAATAATTTTTTAATTTCTATGGTTAGGACATGACTAAGATATGAGGCTGTAATACTCAGTTGTGATGAATCAAAGTGTTAACACACACACATTCTGCTTTATGAAAGTTCGTTAAGTCGGGGGGGGGGGGGGGGATTTTGGTGACTTAACAAGAGAAGCTTTGCCTTAAGGAAGGATTTGGTCGCAAGTATATACTTTAGTGTTTTCATCACTATAATACTTGTGCTGGGTAATAGTCTGTTAGTGCATTCGTGCCTTCTGCCTCCATTACTGGACTTAATACATTCGTGTGCATCCTGTCTTAAGGCTTAATACATTCGTGTGCATCCTGTCTTAAGGCTTAATACATTCGTGTGCATCCTGTCTTAAGGCTTAATACATTCGTGTGCATCCTGTCTTAAGTCATAATACATTCGTATGCATCCTGTCTTAAGACTTAATACATTCGTGTGCATCCTGTCTTAAGACATAATACATTCGTATGCATCCTGTCTTAAGACTTAATACATTCGTGTGCATCCTGTCTTAAGTCATAATACATTCGTGTGCATCCTGTCTTAACTATTTCAGTAATTATTAGTAATGTTTGGCTCTCTCAATATTATGCCAGTTGCGCCTGACCATGGCGGTGTTGTCAGATATTATCTATTTATATCTGTAATTTCTTCAGTCTGTGCTGAGGTGGTGGGTGGTGGGGGGTGGGGAGGGGGGGACATGCAATTGGACTGATTGCAGACGCCCCGGCAACAACGGGCCGTATCAACAACAAATACTGGATGGGTTAAGAGTGAGCGCCGTTCCTCTGGTGTTTATGTTGGCGTTAGTAACACCTGTTCCACCATGAGAACATTATTTATCCCAGAACGGAGTAAATATACTGGGAGAGACAAGCTGTTATCCTAAAGGCTCACTACTTGCAGGCTGCTGACGTGCTGTGAACGGCCGTGGCAAGACTTTTGTGGTCTATACAACACCTCTACGTCACTACTTCGCCAGCACCTACGTCAGTGCTTCGTCAGCACCTGCGTCACTGCTACGTCAGCACCTACGTCACTGCTTCGTCAGCACCTACGTCACTGCTTCGTCAGCACCTACGTCACTGCTAGGTCAGCACCTACGTCACTGCTTCGTCAGCACCTACGTCACTGCTTCGTCAGCACCTACGTCATTGATTCGTCAGCACCTACGTCTGTTGGAAATTTCCAACACTAATACAATACTATTGTATTATAATAAATTAGTATTAAAATATACTAACTACTGTAGTTACTAAAATTCACTAACAGTAATGTTCACATGAACTAACTATTATATCTGCATATGGATACTGGAATTCTTACGAAACCAAGCACCAGTATTGCGTCAGATTATATCTAATTAAACACATTTGTAACCAGTGTGTTAGAGAATTGAATGTGATTCTCTAAAATCAGCAGTATTCCGTGTGATTATTATTTTTGGATAACAAAACTCCCAAATAATTCTAAATCGAGAGTTTTTAGTTACAACTGTTATCGAGTAATAATTTTACCATCACGCGTGAATGCCATGGAGAAAACTAAAATCTTCTCCATTTCTTGTTTACCACCATAAGACGAGAAAGTAATAATATTTAAATCCCTAGAATTACAACCCAGTCTTTATTAAAGTATTTCAACCACAATTGCATGAAATAATAATATTCGTGATAAATAATTTCTGTGGTGAATGCGGGACGCGGTTGAGGAGGGAGAAGCCATTGTGTATGGAGACGCCATTCTGTGTGCCGTGGTAGTCTCGTGTTGCGGAATTGAGCAACAAAGGTCGTGGCGTCAGAGTCTGAGACACGTGACGTTGAGATTGTCAGCAGGAATTACCCTGATACTCAAGCCCGAACGGATTATTATTGTTCTACGTGATCTGCAGAGCTCGGTCAACTAATAATGCGTCGATATTCAGGCCAAGCTATCAACCACGTGTACGACATTGTGGAAGTTTGAGCCTGGGACGCGATACCGGCAAGCTTCAGCATAATTTGCACCCTCTGATAAGTATATAGTTCTTTTTTGATGCATCATTAAAGATTGTATATGTCGTGGGCAGCTTGTCGTTATATCGTACGACTACAACAAATCCGACGTTAGTACCGCACTAAATTTCAATTTGTATTTCATGGATATTGTGATTCAAGTAGCCTAGTTCAATGCTACGTAATATCCCTTAAATTACAGCTCGCATGTGAGGAGTCAACGAGCTGTTACCTAACTTCGTGTTATTCACCTCTAAAGTGCTTCTACGAGGAATTCCGGAGACCACGAGGACGAGGCGTAGATGATGTCTTAGAAATCGTCTTAAAGCTAAGACTTTTTTGTACCCATTCAATTACTCCAAATCTTGTTATTTAGTCACGATTCTACTTAATAGGATGCTCGTCGTGTACACTGGAGACAATATGTGTTTATTTTGATGATTATTTCCAATGTTAATAATCTTTATAATTTCTGGTGATTATCGTCTTCTGATTCTTTAATAATTTGGTCATAAGATTAGTTATTACACAATGAACTGGTGCACGAACCACACTAGTTCCTAGACGTATATGAAGTTCTAGCAATACCCCCCTAATGTAGGTGTTTGAGGCTTTGATTTAAGTTAATTAACTATACAGCCCATTAATTATTTAAGTGATTATGCTTCATAACATTTATCCATAGACACTGGTTCTTCCTTGTGTTTCTAATGATCACTTTTTATTAGTTTCCCTCTTTTCTTAAAAGTGGGTGGTCCTTCGTAATTGATTTCATTCATTTAATAATTAAATAAATTGAGTCAGGCTCCAAATATCCCACAACGTCACTGCTTCGTCAGCACCTACGTCACTGATTCGTCAGCACCTACGTCACTGCTACGTCAGCACCTTTGTCACTGCTATGTCAGCACCTACGTCACTGCTTTGTCAGCACCTACGCCACTGATTCGTCAGCACCTACGTCACTGCTTCGTCAGCACCTACGTCACTGCTTCGTCAGCACCTACGTCACTGCTTCGTCAGCACCTACGTCACTGCTGCGTCAGCACCTTTGTCACTCCTACGTCAGCACCTTTGTCACTGCTACGTCAGCACCTACATCACTGCTTCGTCAGCACCTACGTCACTGCTACATTATCACTTACGTCACTGCTTCGTCAGCACCTATGTCACTGCTACGTCAGCACCTACGTGACGGCTTCGTCAGCACCTACGTCACTGCTTCGTCAGCACCTACGTCACTGCTTCGTCAGCACCTACGTCATTGCTACGTCACTGCTACGTCACTGCTACGTCAGCACCTACGTCACTGCTTCGTCAGCACCTACGTCATTGCTACGTCAGCAACTACGTCACTGCTACGTCAGCACCTACGTCACTGCTTCGTCAGCACCTACGTCATTGCTACGTCAGCAACTACGTCATTGCTACGTCACTGCTTCGTTGGCACCTACGTCACTGCTACGTCATGGTTTCGTCAGCATCTACGTCACTGCTTCGTCAGCACCTACGTCACTGCTTCGTCAGCACCTACGTCACTGCTACGTCACTGCTTCGTCAGCATCGTCACTGCTTCGTCAGCACCTACGTCACTGCTTCGTCAGCACCTACGTTACTGCTTCGTCCGCTCCTACGTCAACACCTACGTCACTGCTTCATCAGCACCTACGTCACTGTTATGTCAGCACCTACGTCACTACTTCGTCATCACCTACGTCACTGCTACGTCAGCACCTACGTCACCACCTACGTCACTGCTTCGTCAGCACCTACGTCACCACCTACGTCACTGCTTCGTCAGCACCTACGTCACTGCTTCGTCAGCACCTACGTCACTGCTTCGTTAGCACCTACGTCACTGCTACGTCTGCACCTACGTCACTGTTACGTCAACACCTACGTCAGCGCCTACGTCACTGCTTCGTCAGCACCTACGTTACTGCTTCGTCAGCTCCTACGTCAACACCTACGTCACTGCTTCATCAGCACCTACGTCACTGTTATGTCAGCACCTACGTCACTACTTCGTCATCACCTACGTCACTGCTACGTCAGCACCTACGTCACCACCTACGTCACTGCTTCGTCAGCACCTACGTCACTGCTACATTATCACTTACGTCACTGCTTCGTCAGCACCTATGTCACTGCTACGTCAGCACCTACGTGACGGCTTCGTCAGCACCTACGTCACTGCTTCGTCAGCACCTACGTCACTGCTTCGTCAGCACCTACGTCATTGCTACGTCACTGCTACGTCACTGCTACGTCAGCACCTACGTCACTGCTTCGTCAGCACCTACGTCATTGCTACGTCAGCAACTACGTCACTGCTACGTCAGCACCTACGTCACTGCTTCGTCAGCACCTACGTCATTGCTACGTCAGCAACTACGTCATTGCTACGTCACTGCTTCGTTGGCACCTACGTCACTGCTACGTCATGGTTTCGTCAGCATCTACGTCACTGCTTCGTCAGCACCTACGTCACTGCTTCGTCAGCACCTACGTCACTGCTACGTCACTGCTTCGTCAGCATCGTCACTGCTTCGTCAGCACCTACGTCACTGCTTCGTCAGCACCTACGTTACTGCTTCGTCCGCTCCTACGTCAACACCTACGTCACTGCTTCATCAGCACCTACGTCACTGTTATGTCAGCACCTACGTCACTACTTCGTCATCACCTACGTCACTGCTACGTCAGCACCTACGTCACCACCTACGTCACTGCTTCGTCAGCACCTACGTCACCACCTACGTCACTGCTTCGTCAGCACCTACGTCACTGCTTCGTCAGCACCTACGTCACTGCTTCGTTAGCACCTACGTCACTGCTACGTCTGCACCTACGTCACTGTTACGTCAACACCTACGTCAGCGCCTACGTCACTGCTTCGTCAGCACCTACGTTACTGCTTCGTCAGCTCCTACGTCAACACCTACGTCACTGCTTCATCAGCACCTACGTCACTGTTATGTCAGCACCTACGTCACTACTTCGTCATCACCTACGTCACTGCTACGTCAGCACCTACGTCACCACCTACGTCACTGCTTCGTCAGCACCTACGTCACCACCTACGTCACTGCTTCGTCAGCACCTACGTCACTGCTTCGTCAGCACCTACGTCACTGCTTCGTTAGCACCTACGTCACTGCTACGTCTGCACCTACGTCACTGTTACGTCATCACCTACGTCAGCGCCTACGTCACTGCTTCGTCAGCACCTACGTCACTGCTTCGTCAGTACCTACGTCACTGCTTCGTCAGCACCTACGTCACTGTTTCGTCAGTACCTACGTCACTGCTTCGTCAGCACCTACGTCACAGCTTCGTCAGCACCTACGTCACGCCTTCGTCAGCACCTACGTCACTGCTTCGTCAGCACCTACGTCACTGCTACGTCAGCACCTACGTCACTGCTACGTCAGCACCTACGTCACTGCTATTGGCCACCTCGCTCCTCCTCTAGCCACACAGCTCAGTGTGGACTTCACAACAAAATTCTTATATTTTGATCACCAGTGTTGTCCTTGGTTATCATGACTGAGAATATGAACCATAAGAAACAATAACAAATTTGAAATAGCGCGCGTTTGGTCTTCGCTCTGTTGTTTACTTGGAGCTTGGAGGACAAACTTCCTCCAGTGATTGCTTGATTTGTGAGGTGCAGGGAGGTCCTCCTTACAGTGACCAGGTGCAGGGAGGTCCCCCTTACAGTGACCAGGTGCAGGGAGGTCCCCCTTACAGTGACCAGGTGCAGGGAGGTCCCCCTTACAGTGACCAGGTGCAGGGAGGTCCCCCTTACAGTGACCAGGTGCAGGGAGGTCCCCCTTACAGTGACCAGGTGCAGGGAGGTCCCCCTTACAGTGACCAGGTGCAGGGAGGTCCTCCTTACAGTGACCAGGTGCAGGGAGGTCCCCCTTACAGTGACCAGGTGCAGGGAGGTCCCCCTTACAGTGACCAGGTGCAGGGAGGTCCCCCTTACAGTGACCAGGTGCAGGGAGGTCCCCCTTACAGTGACCAGGTGCAGGGAGGTCCCCCTTACAGTGACCAGGTGCAGGGAGGTCCCCCTTACAGTGACCAGGTGCAGGGAGGTCCTCCTTACAGTGACCAGGTGCAGGGAGGTCCCCCTTACAGTGACCAGGTGCAGGGAGGTCCTCCTTACAGTGACCAGGTGCAGGGAGGTCCCCCTTACAGTGACCAGGTGCAGGGAGGTCCCCCTTACAGTGACCAGGTGCAGGGAGGTCCTCCTTACAGTGACCAGGTGCAGGGAGGTCCCCCTTACAGTGACCAGGTGCAGGGAGGTCCCCCTTACAGTGACCAGGTGCAGGGAGGTCCTCCTTACAGTGACCAGGTGCAGGGAGGTCCTCCTTACAGTGACCAAGTGCAGGGAGGTCCCCCTCACAGTGACCAGGTGCAGGGAGGTCCTCCTTACAGTGACCAGGTGCAGGGAGGTCCTCCTTACAGTGACCAAGTGCAGGGAGGTCCCCCTTACAGTGACCAGGTGCAGGGAGGTCCTTACAGTGACCAGGTGCAGGGAGGTCCTTACAGTGACCAGGTGCAGGGAGGTCCTCCTTACAGTGACCAGGTGCAGGGAGGTCCTCCTTACAGTGATCAAGTGTTGGAAGACACTGTCCTCCTCCCTGTGACCAGGTGCAGGGAGGTCCCCTTACAGTGACCAGGTGCAGGCAGGTCCCCCTTACAGTGACCAAGTGATGGAAGACACTGTCCCCCTCACTGTGCCCAGGTGCAGGGAGACACTCAGAACTTTATTAGCCAGGACACTTTGTTATTCTTTCAGTATCACACGAGAAGGCGAGTCTAAGTGGCATTGCTGAGTGTGGGTACACTCCTTTATCACAGTGGTGTGTACTTTATGTTGTACCAGGGTGGGGTTCTGGGAGTTGTTCTACTCCCCATATTGTACCTGGGTGGGGTTCTGGGAGTTGTTCTACTCCCCATATTGTACCTGGGTGGGGTTCTGGGAGTTGTTCTTCTCCCCATATTGTAGCTGGGTGGGGTTCTGGGAGCTGTTCTACTCCCCATATTGTACCTGGTGGGGTTCTGGGAGTTGTTCTTCTCCCCATATTGTACCTGGGTGGGGTTCTGGGAGTTGTTCTTCTCCCCATATTGTACCTGGGTGGGGTTCTGGGAGTTGTTCTTCTCCCCATATTGTACCTGGGTGGGGTTCTGGGAGTTGTTCTTCTCCCCATATTGTACCTGGGTGGGGTTCTGGGAGTTGTTCTACTCCCCATATTGTACCTGGTGGGGTTCTGGGAGTTGTTCTTCTCCCCATATTGTACCTGGGTGGGGTTCTGGGAGTTGTTCTTCTCCCCATATTGTACCTGGGTGGGGTTCTGGGAGTTGTTCTTCTCCCCATATTGTACCTGTATGGGGTTCTGGGAGTTGTTCTTCTCCCCATATTGTACCTGGGTGGGGTTCTGGGAGTTATTCTTCTCCCCATATTGTACCTGGGTGGGGTTCTGGGAGTTGTTCTACTCCCCATATTGTACCTGGTGGGGTTCTGGGAGTTGTTCTACTCCCCATACTGTACCTGGGTGGGGTTCTGGGAGTTGTTCTACTCCCCATATTGTACCTGGGTGGGGTTCTGGGAGTTGTTCTACTCCCCATATTATACCTGGGTGGGGTTCTGGGAGTTGTTCTACTCCCCATATTGTAGATGGATGAGGGTTCTGGGAGTTGCTCTACTCCCCAAGCCCGGCCCGGGACCAGGCTTGATGGTGAGAGCTTGGTCCAAGCTTGTAGCGGCCCTCAGGCCCACATATCCACCACAGCCCGGCTGGTCCGGCACTTCCCATGTTGACATAAGTGTACATCTTTTCAGAGAAGTAGAGCTGCCAGACTCGTGCGTAAATTAGGTATTGATCGCCGGATACTAATGACGGTAGTGATCCCATTACTTGCCACGGTGGCTGCAGTGTAAGGTTACTGTGTCAGCTGCGTTAAGTAATGTCATTCCCATTTGCTTTATGCATGTAGATAGTGGGAATTAATACTATTACAGACATCACCTGTTTTTTTCCTGAACCCGAATGATATTCTTACCTGGGTAAATACTAGTTCGGTAACAGGGTTGTTGATTTGATTACTCACAAATACATAAGAACATAAAAATAAAGGTAACTGCAGAAGGCCTGTTGGCCCATACGAGACAGCTTCTTGTGTACCAACTCTCTACTTAATGTTGTTACAACCATGAGACATATCCTAGCTTTATAAACCCTTGCTTAAGATCAACTGAAGACAATACAAAAACATTAAACAAATCATTGTGGCAATGATACACTCTCCCTCAAAGAGTTGAGTTCATCACAAAGAAGCACAAGACTTTACACTTTGAGTAATTGATTATGTGATGAATTGTTGACAGCTTCTGTAAAAATGTCAAACCCCTGATCAAGGTCGTGATAGTTTCCTGAGGCGCGGTCAAATGTTGAATTTTTCATCATCATTATTATTATTATTGTTATGATTACTATTCGCGAACAGTTCACACGTGAGAGTTTCAATGTGAGTCTGACCAGAGTGGGGGAGGGGGAGAGGGCACTATCAGGGAGAAAGTGCAAAGCCAATACGACAATATAGCACAGGGAAAGGGTCAGGATAAGGATTTGGGATGGGACTGGGGGGAAGGAATGGTACCCAATCACTTGGACGGTTAGGGATTGAACACCGACCTGCATGCCTTCCCGCTTTGGTATTACAGAAGCACAGAAATGCGTAGAGTTTACGCATTTTTGAGCAAATGCGTGAACTCTTCAAGAAATCATTTTGAAGAGTTTCAGGAGATACTGTCTTGTGTCGGGGAACAACGTCGGGTGTTCAGGTGTTATAACAAGGACCTACGTTCACTTGCACAGGTGCAGAGAGAGCACAAAAGTGTGCTCAATGCTCTAGATATACCGGAGAAAGTAGTCTAGTGCATTAATGATAGCATTGTGCACAAGTTCATTTTCCCATCGTCGAGAATATTAGGTTTTTTCAAGTTTTTCTCCGTAGGTCCTAGGGAGCAACTACTAACCTTGCCTAATATGCCACCTACAACAGTTTATTTTAAAAATATGTGCTCAAAGATCTCTATCCTTCCGAGGGAGTCGAACCCGGGACCATAGGGTTGTGATGTACCTATATAGCGTGCGAACGTGCCGGTGTCAAACGCGTAGATTTGCCGTGATTCAAGTCACACGAGAACTCACATATGTGTGTGTTTCTTTGCAATATGTATATCGCAGTAATTTACACAGACGTCAACTATGCAGCAACTGAAAGCCTCGGCTCTGAAACTCTCGAGGAGGTGAAATACGGTGGTCATTAGGGCCCCCAGAACCGGGGGGCCTGATTCACGAAGCAGTTACGCCAGCACTTACGAATGTGTACATCTTTCCTCAATCTTTGACGGCTTTGGATACATTTATTAAACTTACGAACCTGTACACCTTTTCTCAATCTTTGGCATCTCTATTTACAATTATTAAACAGTTAATGAGCTCCGAAGCACCAGGAGGCTGTTTATAACAATAACAACAGTTGACTGAAAAGTTTTCATACCTGTAAACTGTTTAAATAATGTAACCAAAGCCGTCAAAGATTGAGGAAAGATGTACACGTTGGTAAGTACTTGCGTAACTGCTTCATGAATCTGGCCCCGAATCATAGCGAGGTTGTGGTACTATACCTACCATGCTATTGGCAACCCGTTCTCGCAAATTCGTAAAGTCAATATTGACTTATTAACTACGTTTATAGGTGATATACTAAACATAATAGATACCCTTAAAAAGATTCATAGAAAACACCGACCTTACCTAACCTTGTTAGTATCTTAAGATAAGCATCTTATTGCATCGTAATTATAATTATTACTTAACCTATACCTATTATAGGTTAGGTAATAATTGTAATTACGAAGCAATAAGATGCCTATCTTAACATACTAAGTAGGTTAGGTAAGGTCGGTGTTTTCTATGAAGCTTTTCAAGGGAAACTATTATGTTAAGTATGTAACCTATGCACATATTTAATAAGTCAATATTGACTTATTAAATTTGCGAGAACGGGTTGCTATTGGACACCCCACACAGACAATTTTTTTGAGCCTCGAAGTACTTCGGAGTACTTTAACCTAAGAGGGAAGAGGCGGGCGAGAGGATGGTTCCTCGCCCATACCACAAGTAACAAAGTAATAAGATTAGAACAACTAGGATTTGCTTAACTGTGAACAAATCCACAAGGGCCGTGATGAGGGATCGAACCTACGTCCTGCGTTCGAACCACCTGTGATTTCTGTGTGTAAACTTAATTGTGTTTACACTTAACTAGTACGGACATGATTATTTAGATATAATGATATAATGTTCCCGCGGGGTTACAGCATAATGTTGGTGGTGTTGCAGCATAATGTTGATGGTGTTGCAGCATAATGTTGGTGGTGTTGCAGCATAATGTTGGTGGTGTTGCAGCATAATGTTGGTGGTGTTGCAGCATAATGTTGATGGTGTTGCAGCATAATGTTGCTGGTGTTGCAGCATAATGTTGCTGGTGTTGCAGCATAATGTTGGTGGTGTTGCAGCATAATGTTGGTGGTGTTGCAGCATAATGTTGGTGGTGTTGCAGCATTATGTTGGTGGTGTTGCAGCATAATGTTGGTGGTGTTGCAGCATAATGTTGGTGGTGTTGCAGCATAATGTTGGTGGTGTTGCAGCATAATGTTGCTGGTGTTGCAGCATAATGTTGCTGGTGTTGCAGCATAATGTTGCTGGTGTTGCAGCATAATGTTGATGGTGTTGCAGCATAATGTTGCTGGTGTTGCAGCATAATGTTGCTGGTGTTGCAGCATAATGTTGGTGGTGTTGCAGCATAATGTTGCTGGTGTTGCAGCATAATGTTGCTGGTGTTGGAGCATAATGTTGGAGGTGTTGCAGCATAATGTTGGTGGTGTTGCAGCATAATGTTGATGGTGTTGCAGCATAATGTTGCTGGTGTTGCAGCATAATGTTGCTGGTGTTGCAGCATAATGTTGCTGGTGTTGCAGCATAATGTTGTAGCATAATGTTGGTGGTGTTGTAGCATAATGTTGCTGGTGTTGCAGCATAATGTTGCTGGTGTTGCAGCATAATGTTGTAGCATAATGTTGGTGGTGTTGTAGCATAATGTTGCTGGTGTTGCAGCATAATGTTGCTGGTGTTGCAGCATAATGTTGGTGGTGTTGCAGCATAATGTTGTAGCATAATGTTGGTGGTGTTGCAGCATAATGTTGCTGGTGTTGCAGCATAATGTTGCTGGTGTTGCAGCATAATGTTGTAGCATAATGTTGGTGGTGTTGCAGCATAATGTTGCTGGTGTTGCAACATAATGTTGGTGGTGTTGCAGCATAATGTTGGTGGTGTTGCAACATAATGTTGCTGGTGTTGCAGCATAATGTTGCTGGTGTTGCAGCATAATGTTGCTGGTGTTGCAGCATAATGTTGCTGGTGTTGCAGCATAATGTTGCTGGTGTTGCAACATAATGTTGCTGGTGTTGCAGCATAATGTTGGTGGTGTTGCAGCATAATGTTGCTGGTGTTGCAACATAATGTTGCTGGTGTTGCAGCATAATGTTGGTGGTGTTGCAGCATAATGTTGCTGGTGTTGCAGCATATGTTGCTGGTGTTGCTGCATAATGTTGCTGGTGTTGCAGCATAATGTTGCTGGTGTTGCAGCATAATGTTGGTGGTGTTGCAGCATAATGTTGCTGGTGTTGCAGCATAATGTTGCTGGTGTTGCAGCATAATGTTGCTGGTGTTGGTGGTGTTGCAGCATAATGTTGCTGGTGTTGCAGCATATTGTTGCTGGTGTTGGTGGTGTTGCAGCATAATGTTGCTGGTGCTGCAGCATAATGTTGCTGGTGTTGCAGCATAATGTTGCTGGGGTTGCAGCATAATGTTGCTGGTGTTGCAGCATAATGTTGCTGATGTTGGTGGTGTTGCAGCATAATGTTGCTGGTGTTGCAGCATAATGTTGCTGGTGTTGCAGCATAATGTTGCTGGTGATGCAGCATAATGTTGCTGGTGTTGCAGCATAATGTTGCTGATGTTGGTGGTGTTGCAGCATAATGTTGCTGGTGTTGCAGCATAATGTTGCTGGTGTTGCAGCATAATGTTGCTGGTGTTGCAGCATAATGTTGGTGGTGTTGCAGCATAATGTTGCTGGTGTTGCAGCATAATGTTGCTGGTGTTGCAGCATAATGTTGCTGGTGTTGCAGCATAATGTTGCTGATGTTGCAGCATAATGTTGCTGGTGTTGCAGCATAATGTTGCTGGTGTTGCAACATAATGTTGCTGGTGTTGCAGCATAATGTTGGTGGTATTGCAGCATAATGTTGCTGGTGTTGCAGCATAATGTTGCTGGTGTTGCTGGTGTTGCACCATAATGTTGCTGGTGTTGCAGCATAATGTTGTTGGGGTTGCAGCATAATGTTGCTGGTGTTGCTGCATAATGTTGCTGGTGTTGCAGAATAATGTTGCTGGTGTTGCAGCATAATGTTGGTGGTGTTGCAGCATAATGTTGGTTGTGTTGCAGCATAATGTTGCTGGTGTTGCAGCATAATGTTACTGGTGTTGCAGCATAATGTTGGTGGTGTTGCAGCATAATGTTGGTGGTGTTGCAGCATAATGTTGGTGGTGTTGCAGCATAATGTTGGTGGTGTTGCAGCATAATGTTGGTGGTGTTGCAGCATAATGTTGGTGGTGTTGGTGGTGTTGCAACATAATGTTGGTGGTGTTGCAGCATATTGTTGCTGGTGTTGGTGGTGTTGCAGCATGATGTTGGTGGTGTTGGTGGTGTTGCAGCATAATGTTGGTGGTGTTGCTGGTGTTGCAGCATAATGTTGGTGGTGTTGCAGCATAATGTTGGTGGTGTTGCAGCATAATGTTGCTGGTGTTGCAGAATAATGTTGCTGGTGTTGCAGCATAATGTTGCTGGTGTTGCAGCATAATGTTGCTGGTGTTGCAGAATAATGTTGCTGGTGTTGCTGCATAATGTTGCTGGTGTTGCAGCATAATGTTGCTGGTGTTGCTGCATAATGTTGCTGGTGTTGCAGCATAATTTTGCTGGTGTTGCAGCATATTGTTGCTGGTGTTGGTGGTGTTGCAGCATA
Source organism: Procambarus clarkii (assembly GCF_040958095.1). NCBI lineage: Eukaryota > Metazoa > Arthropoda > Malacostraca > Decapoda > Cambaridae > Procambarus > Procambarus clarkii. The sequence goes on from NC_091153.1 coordinate 22,455,612, forward strand.
ATGTTGCTGGTGCTGCAGCATAATGTTGGTGGTGTTGCAGCATAATGTTGCTGGTGTTGCAGAATAATGTTGCTGGTGTTGCAGCATAATGTTGCTGGTGTTGGTTGTGTTGCAGCATAATGTTGCTGGTGTTGCAGCATAATGTTGCTGGTGTTGCAGCATAATGTTGCTGGTGTTGGTGGTGTTGCAGCATAATGTTGCTGGTGTTGCACCATAATGTTGCTGGTGTTGCAGCATAACGTTGGTGGTGTTGCAACATAATGTTGCTGGTGTTGCAGCATAATGTTGCTGGTGTTGCAGCATAATGTTGGTTGTGTTGTAGCATAATGTTGGTGGTGTTGCAGCATAATGTTAGTGGTGTTGCAGCATAATGTTGCTGGTGTTGCAGCATAATGTTGCTGGTGTTGCAGCATAATGTTGCTGGTGTTGCAGCATAATGTTGCTGGTGTTGCAGCATAATGTTGCTGGTGTTGCAGCATAATGTTGCTGGTGTTGCAGCATAATGTTGGTGGTGTTGCAGCATAATGTTGGTGGTGTTGCAGCATAATGTTGCTGGTGTTGCAGCATAATGTTGCTGGTGTTGCAGCATAATGTTGCTGGTGTTGCAGCATAATGTTGCTGGTGTTGCAGCATAATGTTGCTGGTGTTGCAGCATAATGTTGCTGGTGTTGCAGCATAATGTTGCTGGTGTTGCAGCATAATGTTGGTGGTGTTGCAGCATAATGTTGCTGGTGTTGCAGCATAATGTTGCTGGTGTTGCTGCATAATGTTGCTGGTGTTGCAGCATAATGTTGCTGGTGTTGCAGCATAATGTTGTTGGTGTTGCAGCATAATGTTGCTGGTGTTGCAGCATAATGTTGCTGGTGTTGCAGCATAATGTTGGTGGTATTGCAGCATAATGTTGCTGGTGTTGCAGCATAATGTTGCTGGTGTTGCTGGTGTTGCACGATAATGTTGCTGGTGTTGCAGCATAATGTTGCTGGGGTTGCAGCATAATGTTGCTGGTGTTGCTGCATAATGTTGCTGGTGTTGCAGAATAATGTTGCTGGTGTTGCAGCATAATGTTGGTGGTGTTGCAGCATAATGTTGGTGGTGTTGCAGCATAATGTTGGTGGTGTTGCAGCATAATGTTGGTGGTGTTGCAGCATAATGTTGGTGGTGTTGCAGCATAATGTTGGTGGTGTTGCAGCATAATGTTGGTGGTGTTGCAGCATAATGTTGGTGGTGTTGCAGCATAATGTTGGTGGTGTTGCAGCATAATGTTGGTGGTGTTGGTGGTGTTGCAGCATAATGTTGGTGGTGTTGGTGGTGTTGCAACATAATGTTGGTGGTGTTGCAGCATATTGTTGCTGGTGTTGGTGGTGTTGCAGCATGATGGTGGTGTTGGTGGTGTTGCAGCATAATGTTGGTGGTGTTGCTGGTGTTGCAACATAATGTTGGTGGTGTTGCAGCATAATGTTGGTGGTGTTGCAGCATAATGTTGTTGGTGTTGCAGAATAATGTTGCTGGTGTTGCAGCATAATGTTGCTGGTGTTGCAGCATAATGTTGCTGGTGTTGCAGAATAATGTTGCTGGTGTTGCTGCATAATGTTGCTGGTGTTGCAGCATAATGTTGCTGGTGTTGCTGCATAATGTTGCTGGTGTTGCAGCATAATGTTGCTGGTGTTGCAGCATAACGTTGGTGGTGTTGCAACATAATGTTGCTGGTGTTGCAGCATAATGTTGGTTGTGTTGTAGCATAATGTTGGTGGTGTTGCAGCATAATGTTAGTGGTGTTGCAGCATAATGTTGCTGGTGCTGCAGCATAATGTTGCTGGTGTTGCAGCATAATGTTGCTGGTGTTGCAGAATAATGTTGCTGGTGTTGCAGCATAATGTTGCTGGTGTTGGTTGTGTTGCAGCATAATGTTGCTGGTGTTGGTTGTGTTGCAGCATAATGTTGCTGGTGTTGCAGCATAATGTTGCTGGTGTTGCAGCATAATGTTGCTGGTGTTGCAGCATAATGTTGCTGGTGTTGGTGGTGTTGCAGCATAATGTTGCTGGTGTTGCAGCATAATGTTGCTGGTGTTGCAGCATAATGTTGCTGGTGTTGCAGCATAATGTTGCTGGTGTTGCAGCATAATGTTGCTGGTGTTGCAGCATAACGTTGGTGGTGTTGCAACATAATGGTGCTGGTGTTGCAGCATAATGTTGCTGGTGTTGCAGCATAATGTTGGTTGTGTTGTAGCATAATGTTGGTGGTGTTGCAGCATAATGTTAGTGGTGTTGCAGCATAATGTTGCTGGTGTTGCAGCATAATGTTGCTGGTGTTGCAGCATAATGTTGCTGGTGTTGCAGCATAATGTTGCTGGTGTTGCAGCATAATGTTGCTGGTGTTGCAGCATAATGTTGGTGGTGTTGCAGCATAATGTTGCTGGTGTTGCAGCATAATGTTGCTGGTGTTGCAGCATAATGTTGGTGGTGTTGCAGCATAATGTTGGTGGTGTTGCAGCATAATGTTGGTGGTGTTGCAGCATAATGTTGGTGGTGTTGCTGCATAATGTTGCTGGTGTTGCAGCATAATGTTGGTGGTGTTGCAGCATAATGTTGTTGGTGTTGCAGCATAATATTGCTGGTGTTGCAGCATAATGTTGCTGGTGTTGCAGCATAATGTTGGTGGTGTTGCAACATAATGTTGCTGGTGTTGCAGCATAATGTTGCTGGTGTTGCTGGTGTTGCAGCATAATGTTGGTGGAGTTGCAGCATAATGTTGCTGGTGTTGCAGCATATTATTGCTGGTGTTGCAGCATAATATTGCTGGTGTTGCAGCATAATGTTGGTGGTGTTGCAGCATAATGTTGCAGGTGTTGCAGCATAATGTTGGTGGTGTTGCAGCATAATGTTGGTGGTGTTGCAGCATAATGTTGGTGGTGTTGCAGCATAATGTTGCTGGTGTTGCAGCATAATGTTGCAGGTGTTGCAGCATAATGTTGGTGGTGTTGCAGCATAATGTTGGTGGTGTTGCAGCATAATGTTGGTGGTGTTGCAGCATAATGTTGGTGGTGTTGCAGCATAATGTTGCAGGTGTTGCAGCATAATGTTGGTGGTGTTGCAGCATAATGTTGCTGGTGTTGCAGCATAATGTTGGTGGTGTTGCAGCATAATGTTGGTGGTGTTGCAGCATAATGTTGCAGGTGTTGCAGCATAATGTTGGTGGTGTTGCAGCATAATGTTGGTGGTGTTGCAGCATAATGTTGGTGGTGTTGCAGCATAATGTACCATGGTCGCCGTGCTCCAACTTTTTCACTCCTCGGCAAGTTGTGTGTGTGTGTGTGTGTGTGTGTGTGTGTGTGTGTGTGTGTGTACTCACCTAGTTGTGCTTGCGGGGGTTGAGCTCTGGCTCTTTGGTCCCGCCTCTCAACCGTCAATCAACTGGTGTACAGGTTCCTGAGCCTATTGGGCTCTATCATATCTACACTTGAAACTGTGTATGGAGTCAGCCTCCACCACATCACTTCCTAATGCATTCCATTTGTCAACCACTCTGACGCTAAAAAAGTTCTTTCTAATATCTCTGTGGCTCATTTGGGCACTCGGTTTCCACCTGTGTCCCCTAGTGCGTGTGCCCCTTGTGTTAAATAGCCTGTCTTTATTTACCCTATCAATTCACTTGAGAATCTTAAATGTGGTGATCATGTCCCCCCTAACTCTTCTGTCTTCCAGCGAAGTGAGGTTTAATTCCCGTAGTCTCTCCTCGTAGCTCATACCTCTCAGCTCGGGTACTAGTCTGGTGGCAAACCTTTGAACCTTTTTCAGTTTGGTCTGATCCTTGACTCGATATGGACTCCATGCTGGGGCTGCATACTCCAGGATTGGTCTGACATATGTGGTATACAAAGTTCTGAATGATTCTTTACACAAGTTTCTGAATGCCGTTCTTATGTTGGGCAGCCTGGCATATGCCGCCGATGTTATCCTCCTGATATGTGCTGCAGGAGACAGGTCTGGCGTGATATCAACCCCCAGGTCTTTTTCTTTCTCTGACTCTTGAAGTATTTCATCTCCCAAATGATACCTTGTATTTGGCCTCTTGCTCCCTACACCTGTGTGTGTGTGTGTGTGTGTGTGTGTGTGTGTGTGTGTGTGTGTGTGTGTGTGTGTGTGTGCGTGTGTGTGTGCGTGTGTGTGTGTGTGTGTGTGTGTGTGTGTGTGTGTGTGTGTGTGTGTGTGTGTGTGTGTGCGTGCGTGCGTGTGTGTGTGTGTGTGTGTGTGTGTGTGTGTGTGTGTGTGTGCGTGCGTGTGTGTGTGTGTGTGTGTGCGTGTGTGTGTGTGTGTGTGTGTGTGTGTGTGTGTGTGTGTGTGTGTGTGTGTGTGTGTGCGTGCGTGTGTGCGTGTGTGCGTGTGTGTGTGTGTGTCCAGAAGTCCGTGCCCATCAGACTGTTGCCAATTGAGGTCAGTGGATTTCGGGTCTCTCGCAGACAACTGCAGATGCTGAATGTGCAATTGCAAACATGGATGCTCATCAATTTGCGTTCAGTGAATGACTAACTGAAGCCCGTGGATGACTGAGCGCTCTCCTGATACCAGTATGTTCAATCTCCACGCGACACCAGTATACTCTCCGCACGTTATACCCAGTATACTCTCCGCTCCTGACTATACACGGTCTCATCCACTTCTGGTTAGAGCCAGCTCTGCCTCTAGCCCGGCAGCCCTGCCATCTATGCCTGAGCGTCGTGTACCCATCCCAGCACACAAGATCCGCTGGGAGAGGCAATAAAATGTACGCTGTAACTGGGGCGCTATACCGCCTGTCTGGGAGGAGGTCCAAGCAATATATCTTCCGGGACACTAAAGTGCGGTCATCGTACACCTGGCACTGTCCACGCTCTTGTTGTTGTTGTTGATCATCGTACACCTGGCACTGTCCACGCTCTTGTTGTTGTTGTTGATCATCGTACACCTGGCACTGTCCACACTCTTGTTGTTGATGTTGATCATCGTACACCTGGCACTGTTCACGCTCTTGTTATTGTTGTTGATCATCGTACACCTGGCACTGTTCACGCTCTTGTTATTGTTGTTGATCATCGTACACCTGGCACTGTCCACGCTGTCGTCGGTGTTGATCATCATACACCTGGCACTGTCCACACTCTCGTCGGTGTTGATCATCGTACACCTGGCACTGTCCACACTCTCGTCGGTGTTGATCATCATACACCTGGCACTGTCCACACTCTCGTCGGTGATGATCATCGTACACCTGGCACTGTCCACACTCTCGTCGGTGATGATCATCGTACACCTGGCACTGTCCACACTCTCGTCGGTGATGATCATCGTACACCTGGCACTGTCCACACTCTCGTCGGTGATGATCATCGTACACCTGGCACTGTCCACACTCTCGTCGGTGTTGATCATCGTACACCTGGCACTGTCCACACTCTCGTCGGTGTTGATCATCGTACACCTGGCACTGTCCACACTCTCGTCGGTGTTGATCATCGTACACCTGGCACTGTCCACACTCTCGTCGGTGTTGATCATCGTACACCTGGCACTGTCCACACTCTCGTCGGTGTTGATCATCGTACACCTGGCACTGTCCACACTCTCGTCGGTGATGATCATCGTACACCTGGCACTGTCCACACTCTCGTCGGTGTTGATCATCGTACACCTGGCACTGTCCACACTCTCGTCGGTGTTGATCATCATACACCTGGCACTGTCCACACTTCCGCTAGTGTTGATCATCATACACCTGGCACTGTCCACACTGCCGCTAGTGTTGATCATCATACACCTGGCACTGTCCACACTGCCGCTAGTGTTGATCATCATACACCTGGCACTGTCCACACTGCCGCTAGTGTTGATCATCATACACCTGGCACTGTCCACACTGCCGCTAGTGTTGATCATCATACACCTGGCACTGTCCACACTGCCGCTAGTGTTGATCATCATACACCTGGCACTGTCCACACTGCCGCTAGTGTTGATCATCATACACCTGGTACTGTCCACACTGCCGCTAGTGTTGATCATCGTACACCTGGCACTGTCCACACTGCCGCTAGTGTTGATCATCATACACCTGGTACTGTCCACACTGCCGCTAGTGTTGATCATCATACACCTGGTACTGTCCACACTGCCGCTAGTGTTGATCATCATACACCTGGTACTGTCCACACTGCCGCTAGTGTTGATCATCATACACCTGGTACTGTCCACACTGCCGCTAGTGTTGATCATCATACACCTGGCACTACTCACACTTCCGTCGGTGTTGTGAATTATCATACACTTGGCACAACCGCAGTACCACGTGCGCTGTAATTATATTATGTATTCAGTAAGAAATACACAATATACAGAAATTGTTATATCGAGGCTGAAAATTAGATAGGCGACCCACTCAACTAAAGTACCTCAATATAAGCCTAACAAATACATGTAAGCTGGCTGCCTGTCCCACGACTCAATAAATTATATTACCTCTCTAATTGTAAGATATGCGTTTTCAATTTCTCAAAATAAAGCCTCAGAATCAGATATCTTAAACTAGATATAGATGACTCCTAAATAAGTTATCATTTATAATGTAATTATTACAATAACTGAAGTTTGAGTTGTATTTGTCATGACCCGACCGTCGTGTCATAAGGGACCTTTCTGGTCTTGTTATGCAGTATTTATTGCTTTTGTTGCAAACGAAAATTATACATGTGCCAACAATTATAAATAATGTTTTAAAAAAATTTTTTAAATCGAATTATTAGTAAACCTATTTCTGGCACTGTCAGAATTATTCCGTTTGTCGTCGAGTGTACACTGAAGGTTTATTTTGGTCCTGGACAATGTATAGGACTAAAGTATACTGGCTGGTTGGTCAGCATGGTACTCTCCCAGGTGGGTACTCTCCCAGGTGGGTACTCTCCCAGGTGGGTACTCTCCCAGGTGGGTACTCTCCCTGGGGGGTACTCTCCCTGGGGGGTACTCTCCCTGGGGGGTACTCTCCCTGGGGGGAACTCTCCCAGGTGGGTACTCTCCCTGGGGGGTACTCTCCCTGGGGGGTACTCTCCCAGGTGGGTACTCTCCCTGGGGGGTACTCTCCCTGGGGGGTACTCTCCCAGGTGGGTACTCTCCCTGGGGGGTACTCTCCCTGGGGGGTACTCTCCCTGGGGGTACTCTCCCTAAAGATACTCTCCCTAAAGATACTCTCCCTGGGGGGTACTCTCCCTGTGGGTACTCTCCCTGGGGGTACTCTCCCTGGGGGTACTCTCCCTGTGGGTACTCTCCCTGGGGGTACTCTCCCTGTGGGTACTCTCCCTGGGGGGTACTCTCCCTGTGGGTACTGTCCCTGGTGGTACTCTCCCTGGTGGTACTTTCCCTGTGGGTACTCTCCCGGGTGGTACTCTCCCTGGTGGTACTCTCCCTGGTGGTACTCTCCCGGGAGGTACTCTCCCTGGTGGTACTCTCCCTGGTGGTACTCTCCCTGGTGGTACTCTCCCGGGAGGTACTCTCCCTGGTGGTACTCTCCCTGGTGGTACTCTCCCTGGTGGTACTCTCCCTGGTGGTACTCTCCCTGGTGGTACTCTCCCTAGTGGTACTCGCCCTGGTGATACTCTCCCGGGTGGTACTCTCCCTGGTGGTACTCTTCCTGGTGGTACTGTCCCTGGTGGTACTCTCCCTGGTGGTATTGTCCCCTGGTGGTACTCTTCCTGGTGGTACTGGTGGTACTGTCCCTGGTGGTACTGTCCCTGGTAGTACTGTCCCTGGTGGTACTCTCCCTGGTGGTACTCTCCCTGGTGGTATTGTCCCCTGGTGGTACTCTCCCTGGTAGTACTGTCCCTGGTGGTACTGTCCCTGGTGTTACTGTCCCTGGTGGTACTGTCCCTGGTGGTACTGTCCCTGGTGGTACTGTCCCTGAGGATACTGTCCCTGGTAGTACTGTCCCTGGTGGTACTGTCCCTGGTGGTACAGTCCCTGGTGGTGCTGTCCCTGGTGGTACTCTCCCTGGTGGTACTCTCCCTGGGGGTACTCTCCCTGGGGGTACTCTCCCTGGGGGTACTCTCCCTGGTGGTACTCTCTCTGGGGGTACTCTCCCTGGTTGTACTCTCCCCTGGTGGTACTCTCCCTGGTGGTACTATCCCTAGTGGTAATGTCCCTGGTGGTACTGTCCCTGGTAGTACTGTCCCTGGTGGTACTCTCCCTGGTGGTACTCTCCCTGGTGTTACTGTCCCTGGTGGTACTCTCCCTGGTGGTATTGTCCCTGGTGGTACTCTCCCTGGTAGTACTGTCCCTGGTGGTACTCTCCCTGGTGGTACTGTCCCTGGTGGTACTCTCCATGGTGGTACTGTCCCTGGTGGTACTGTCCCTGGTGGTACTGTCCCTGGTGGTACCGTCCCTGAGGATATTGTCCCTGGTGGTACTGTCCCTGAGGATACTGTCCCTGGGGGTACTGTCCCTGGTGGTACTCTCTCTGGTGGTACTCACCCTGGTGGTACTGTCCCTGGTGGTACTCTCCCTGGTGGTACTCTCCCTGGGGTACTGTCCCTGGGGGTACTGTCTCTGGGGGTACTCTCCTTGGTGGTACTCTCCCTGGGGGTACTGTCCATGGTGGTACTGTCCCCGGTGGTACTCTCCCTGGTGGTACTGTCCCCGGTCGTACTCTCCCTGGTGGAACTGTCCCCGGTGGTACTCTCCCTGGTGGTACTCTCCCTGGGGGTACTGTCCCTGGTGGTACTCTCCCTGGGGGTACTGTCCCTGGTGGTACTCTCCCTGGGGGTACTGTCCCTGGTGCTACTCTCCCTGGTGGTACTGGCCCTGGTGGTACTGTCCCTAGTGGTACTCTCCCTGGTGGTACTGTCCCAGGTGGTACTGTCCCTGGGGGTACTGTCCCTGGGGGTACTGTCCCTGGTGGTACTCTCCCTGGGGGTACTGTCCCTGGGGGTACTGTCCCTGGTGGTACTCTCCCTGGTGGTACTCTCCCTGGGGGTACTGTCCCTGGGGGTACTCTCTTTGGTGGTACTCTCCCTGGGGGTACTGTCCCTGGTGGTCCTCTCCCTGGTGGTACTGTCCCTGGGGGTACTGTCCCTGGTGGTACTCTCCCTGGTGGCACTCTCCCTGGGGGTACTGTCCCAGGGGGTACTCTCCTTGGTGGTACTCTCCCTGGGGGTACTGTCCCTGGTGGTCCTCTCCCTGGTGGTACTGTCCCTGGTAATACTCTCCCAGGTGGTACTGTCCCTGGTGGTACTCTCCCTGGTGGTACTGTCTCTGGTGGTACTGTCCCTGGTGGTACTCTTCTTGGTGGTACTGTTCTTGGTGGTACTGTCCCAGAGGATACTGTCCCTGGTGGTACTGTCCCAGAGGATACTGTCCCTGGTGGTACTGTCCCTGGGGGTACTGTCCTTGAGGATACTGTCCTTGGTGGTACTGTCCCTGGTGGTACTGTCCCTGGTGGTACTGTCCCTGTTGGTACTGTCCCTGGTAGTACTGTCCCTGGTGTACTGTCCCTAGGGGTACTGTCCCTGAGGATACTGTCCCTGGTGGTACTCTCCCTGGAGGTACTATCCCTGCTAGTACTGTCCCTGGTGGTACTGTCCCTGGTAGTACTGTGGTGAGGATACTGTCCCTGGTGGTACTGTCCCTAGAGGTACTGTCCCTGGTGGTACGGTCCCTGGTGGTACTGTCCCTGATGGTACTGTCACTGGTGGTACTGTCCCTGGTGGTACTGTCCCTGGTGGTACTGTCCTTGGTGGTACTGTCTCTGGTTGTACTGTCCCAGGTGGTACTGTTCCTGGTGGTACTGTCCCTGGTGGTACTGTCCCTGGTGGTACTCTCCCTGGTGGTGCTGTCCCTGGAGGTACTGTCCCTGGTGGTACTGTCCCTGGGGGTACTGTCCCTGGTGGTACTGTCCCTGGTTATACTGTCCCTGGTGGAACTGTCGCTGGTGGTACTCTTCCTGGTGGTGCTGTCCCTGGTGGTACTCTCCCTGGTGGTACTGTCTCTGGTGGTACTGTCCCTGGTGGTACTCTTCTTGGTGGTATTGTTCTTGGTGGTACTGTCCCTGGTGGTACTGTCCCTGGTGGTACTGTCCCTGGGGGTACTGTCCCTGAGGATACTGTCCCTGGTGGTACTGTCCCTGGTGGTACTGTCCCTGGTGGTACTGTCCCTGGTAGTACTGTCCCTGGTAGTACTGTCCCTGGTGTACTGTCCCTAGGGGTACTGTCCTTGAGGATACTGACCCTGGTGGTACTCTCCCTGGAGGTACTATCCCTGCTGGTACTGTCCCTGGTGGTACTGTCCCTGGAGGTACTGTCCCTGGTGGTACGGTCCCTGGTGGTACTGTCCCTGGAGGTACTGTCACTGGTGGTACTGTCCCTGGTGGTACTGTCCCTGGTGGTACTGTTCCTGGTGGTACTGTCCCTGGTGGTACTGTCCCTGGTGGTACTGTCCCTAGTGGTGCTGTCCCTGGGGGTACTGTCCCTGGAGGTACTGTCCCTGGTGGTACTGTCCCTGGGGGTAATGTCCCTGGTGGTACTGTCCATGGTTTTACTGTCCCTGGTGGAACTGTCCCCGGTGGTACTCTCCTTGTGGTGCTGTCCCTGGTGGTACTCTCCCTGGTGGTACTGTCCCTGGTGGTACTCTCCCTGGTGGTACTGTCCCTGGTTGTACTCTCCCTGGTGGTACTGTCCCTGGTGGTACTCTCCCTGGTGGTACTGTCCCTGGTGGTACTGTCCCTGGTGGTACTGTCCCTGGTGGTACTCTCCCTGGTGGTGCTGTCCCTGGTGGTACTCTCCGTGGTGGTACTCTCCCTGGTGGTACTCTCCCTGGTGGTACTGTCCCTGGTGGTACTCTCCCTGAGGATACTGTCCCTGGTGGTACTCTCCCTGATGGTACTGGCCCTGGTGGTACTCTCCCTGAGAATACTGTCCCTGGTGGTACTGTCCCTTGTGGTACTCTCCCTGGGGTACTGTCCCTGGTGGTACTGTCCCTGGTGGTACTGTCCCTGGTGGTACTGTCCCTGGTGGGGCTGTCCCTGGTGGTGCTGTCCCTGGTGGTACTGTCCCTGGTGGTACTGTCCCTATTGGTGCTGTCCCTGGTGGTACTGTCCCTGAGGATACTGTCCCTGGGGGTACTGTCCCTGGTGGTACTGTCCCTGGTGGTACTGTCCCTGAGGATACTGTCCCTGGGGGTACTGTCCCTGGTGGTACTGTCCCTGGTGGTACTGTCCCTGGTGGTACTGTCCCTGGTGGTGCTGTCTCTGGTGGTACTGTCCCTGAGGATACTGTCCCTGGGGGTACTGTCCCTGGTGGTACTGTCCCTGGTGGTACTGTCCCTGGTGGTACTGTCCCTGGGGGTACTGTCCCTGGTGGTACTGTCCCTGGTGGTACTCTCCCTGGTGGTACTGTCCCTGGTGGTACTGTCCCTGAGGTTACTGTCCCTGGGGGTACTGTCCCTGGTGGTACGGTCCCTGGTGGTACTCTCCCTGGTGGTACTGTCCCTGGTGGTGCTGTCTCTGGTGGTACTGTCCCTGAGGATACTGTCCCTGGGGGTACTGTCCCTGGTGGTACTGACCCTGGGGGTACTGTCCCTGGTGGTACTGTCCCTGGTTATACTGTCCCTGGTGGAACTGTCCCCGGTGGTACTCTCCCTGGTGGTGCTGTCCCTGGTGGTACTCTCCCTGGTGGTACTGTCCCTGGTGGTACTCTCCCTGGTGGTACTGTCTCTGGTGGTACTGTCCCTGATGGTACTCTTCTTGGTGGTACTGTTCTTGGTGGTACTGTCCCAGAGGATTCTGTCCCTGGTGGTACTGTCCCTGGTGGTACTGTCCCTGTGGGTACTGTCCCTGAGGATACTGTCCCTGGTGGTACTGTCCCTAGTGGTACTGTCCCTGGTGGTACTGTCCCTGGTGGTACTGTCCCTGGTGGTACTGTCCCTGGTAGTACTGTCCCTGGTGTACTGTCCCTAGGGGTACTGTCCCTGAGGATACTGTCCCTGGTGGTACTCTTCCTGGAGGTACTATCCCTGCTGGTACTGTCCCTGCTGGTACTGTCCCTGGTTGTACTGTGGTGAGGATACTGTCCCTGGTGGTACTGTCCCTGGAGGTACTGTCCCTGGTGGTACGGTCCCTGGTGGTACTGTCCCTGGTGGTACTGTCCCTGGTGGTACTGTCCCTGGGGGTACTGTCCCTGGTGGTACTGTCCCTGGTTATACTGTCCCTGGTGAAACTGTCCCCGGTGGTACTCTCCCTGGTGGTGCTGTCCCTGGTGGTACTCTCCCTGGTGGTACTGTCCCTGGTGGTACTCTCCCTGGTGGTACTGTCCCTGGTGGTACTCTCCCTGGTGGTACTGTCCCTTGTGGTACTCTCCCTGGTGGTACTGTCCCTGGTGGTACTCTCCCTGGTGGTACTGTCCCTGGTGGTACTGTCCCTGGTGGTACTGTCCCTGGTGGTACTCTCCCTGGTGGTGCTGTCCCTGGTGGTACTCTCCGTGGTGGTACTCTCCCTGGTGGTACTCTCCCTGGTGGTACTGTCCCTGGTGGTACTCTCCCTGAGGATACTGTCCCTGGTGGTTTTCTCCCTGATGGTACTGGCCCTGGTGGTACTCTCCCTGAGAATACTGTCCCTGGTGGTACTGTCCCTTGTGGTACTCTCCCTTGGGTACTGTCCCTGGTGGTACTGTCCCTGGTGGTACTGTCCCTGGTGGTGCTGTCCTTGGTGGTGTTGTCCCTGGTGGTACTGTCCCTGGTGGTACTGTCCCTGGTGGTGCTGTCCCTGGTGGTACTGTCCCTGAGGATACTGTCCCTGGGGGTACTGTCCCTGGTGGTACTGTCCCTGGTGGTACTGTCCCTGAGGATACTGTCCCTGGGGGTACTGTCCCTGGTGGTACTGTCCCTGGTGGTACTCTCCCTGGTGGTACTGTCCCTGGTGGTGCTGTCTCTGGTGGTACTGTCCCTGAGGATACTGTCCCTGGGGGTACTGTCCCTGGTGGTACTGTCCCTGGTGGTACTGTCCCTGGTGGTGCTGTCGCTGGTGGTACTGTCCCTGAGGATACTGTCCCTTTGGGTACTGTCCCTGGTGGTACTGTCCCTGGTGGTACTGTCCCTGGTGGTACTGTCCCTGAGGATACTGTCCCTGGGGGTACTGTCCCTGTTGGTACTCTCCCTGGTGGTACTGTCCCTGGTGGTGCTGTCCCTGGGGGTACTGTCCCTGGTGGTACTGTACCTGGTGGTACTCTCCCTGATGGTACTCTCCCTGGTGGTGCTGTCCCTGGTGGTACTCTCCCTGGTGGTGCTGTCCCTGGTGGTACTGTCCCTGGCGGAACTGTCCCCGGTGGTACTCTCCCTGGTGGTACTTTCCCTGGTGGTACTGTCCATGGTGGAACTGTCCTTGGTGGTACTGTCCCTGGTGGTACTGTCCCTGGTGGTACTGGCCCTGGTGGTATTCTCCCTGGTGGTACTGTCCCTGGTGGTACTGTCCCTGGTAGTACTGGCCCTGGTGGTTCTCTCCCTGGTGGTACTGTCCCTGGTGGTAATGTTCCTGGTGGTACTGGCCCTGGTGGTACTCTCCCTGGTGTTACTGTCCCTGGTGGTACTGTCCCTGTTGGTACTGTCCCTGGTGGTACTGTCCCTGGTGGTACTGTCCCTGTTGGTACTGTCCCTGGTGGTACTGTCCCTGGTGGTACTCTCCCTGGTGGAACTCTCCCTGGTGGTGCTGTCCCTGGTGGTACTCTCCCTGGTGCTACTCTCCCTGGCGGTACTCTCCCTGGTGGTACTCTCCCTGGTGGTACTGTCCCTGGTGGTACTCTCCCTGGTGGTACTGTCCCTGGTGGCACTCACCGGTACACTGGCTGCTGTACTGCGAATACGAAACCAGTTTTAATTATCAGCGGAAATCGCCAAGCTATGCCGACCATATAGCACTTAAAAAGGGTCAGGATAAGGATTTGGGATTGGACGGTGGGGAGGAAAGGAATGGTGCCCAACCTCTTGGACGGTCGGGGATTGAGCCTTCATCGAAAATATGATTCCAGTGTTCCACACAGGTTAGGACTGAGGGGGATTTCGAATTTGAGTCATTAACTTGTCAAGAAGAAGCCTTTCAACGAATTTTCACGAACATGATGTTAGCGAAATGTTACGGATTTTGTGTGAAACTGTGCTCACCTAGTTGTGCTTTGCGGGGGTTAAGCTTTGGCTCTTTGGTCCCGCCTCTTAACTGTCTACAAACTGGTGTACAGATTCCTGAACCTACTGGGCTCTATCATATATACATTTGAAACTGTATGGAGTCAGCCTCCACCACATCACTGCTTAATGTATGGGAGACACACACACACTGTGTGTGTGTGTGTGTGTGTGTGTGTGTGTGTGTGTGTGTGTGTGTGTGTGTGTGTGTGCATGTAGCGGTTGTTGTAGTGTCGTAGTGTACACTAGTAGTAAGATAAGAGTGCTGTTAATCCTTTCCCGTAAAATTTCCATTTAGATTAAACATGGTGATTTAGCAGGTGGCAATGTAAGTGGGAAGGAGAGGAGAGGAGCAGGAGGAGGTGAGCCTTATACTGTTCTCTTCCCAGATAGAACTTAGGTAAGTACATCATCTCTCTGCTTTCCTAGTAATCCAACCCGTGGATTAATAGCTCTTGAAGTATATCTTACATTTCCCGCCCACTTTCTCCCCTCTCCCTTATCTCTTCGGGTCTCTTACTTCTTATACTCTGTTCTTCCCCTTAACTCTTCCTCTTATTCCCTTGCTTCTCTCCCCTCCCGCAGAAGCTCTTACGTCTGACTGACATTCAGCAGGGAGCTGTCCCCTCACGAGCCGGGGGCCGGCCCGCTCCCCCTCACCTTAACTGAATCTTCACCAAGCATCAACGCTTTTTCCATAGTGATGGATTGTTCTGCTGACGTCTGGAGTGCCATCAGTGCGCCAGTAGCCTCGCATCTCTGTATCCTAGTGCTGTACCGGTGTGCTGCATAGCTCTGCTACACCTGTAAGCTGCATGGTTTTGCTTGATAGGTATCCTGCATTGCTACGCTTCACCTATGTGCTGCCTTGTTATGCTACACTTCGTCTATGTGCTGTGTATAGCACCTTGTGGTTGAGTGGATATTTTCACACTATGCCCGTGTCTGCTACCACACTATCTTCATCTTTACCCACATATTATCTCCGCATATCCCATTATCACAGTTACTATTTACACTACACACTATCTACAACATTATAATCTGATATTTCTGCCTGGAGCGTAAATCTGCCATCTGAACATTCGTTTTGCATGTCAATATCTGATTACTCTCATATTTAAAAGAATGTTGAGTACTTTAGAGTTGCACATTTTATATCCCCCGACTTCGTGAGAGGGAGTGCGGAGGCCGATGTTTCTTCAAGAGTGGCATATGGGCCGACCCCCAACCATCTTTTGAGACTGTTCAAAAATCACTATGTAGAGTTGCGTGAGATTAGGCCAAAGACTCTTTCTTGTCTTGCTTCCAACCTCGGGAAGACAGAATGCCCAGGCCTCTTGCTATCAGTCTTTCTCTCACTTTCCCCCCTCTTTCCCTCCCTCCATCCCTACCTCCCTCCCATTCTTCCTACCTCACAGTCTCTTGCTGTCCCTTGTTTCCTCCCACCCGTTCTCTCTCCCTCCCAGGGGGTAAAACTTGCTCCAGTGACGTTGAATAGACATTATCGACGGTGATTCTCCCTTGGTAACAGCATTTTGACCCTAACCTAAACTATGACACTCCCAATACAATCACAATTCACCATGCAAAGTTGCGCGAGGTAAGCCCTCAATCCTGTGGCCTCCAACCAAGACCAGACAGACCTTCTATCTTATAGATACAGCTATACAACTGTGTGTATAATAATATACAATATGAAATACAATTGTGTGTGTGCGTGTGGACCTTGTCGTGCGGCTGATGACCCTCTTCCGGCGAGATATTTACACTTTGTGATACATTAGCGAACACAAGTCATGGCGGGGTCAGGCCTGTGTGTGAGTGTGTGTGTGTGTGTGTGTGTGTGTGTGTGTGTGTGTGTGTGTGTGTGTGTGTGTGTGTGTGTGTGTGTGTGTGCGTGTGTACTCACCTAGTTGTGTTTGCGGGGGTTGAGCTCTGGCTCTTTGGTCCCGCCTCTCAACTGTCAATCAACAGGTGTACAGGTTCCTAAGCCTATTGGGTTCTATCATATCTACACTTGAAACTGTGTATAGAGTCAGCCTTCACCACATCACTTCCTAATGCATTCCATTTGTCAACCACTTTGACACTAAAAAAGTTCTTTCTAATATCTCTGTGGCTCATTTGGGCACTCAGTTTCCACCTGTGTCCCCTAGTGCGTGTTCCCCTTGTGTTAAACAGCCTGTCTTTATCAACCCTATCGATTTCCTTGAGAATCTTGAATGTGGTGATCATGTCCCCCCCTAACTCTTCTGTCTTCCAACGAAGTGAGGTTTAATTCCCGTAGTCTCTCGTCGTAGTTCATACCTCTCAGCTCGGGTACTAGTCTGGTGGCAAACCTTTGAACCTTTTCCATTTTAGTCTTATGCTTGACTAGATATGGACTCCATGCTGGAGCCGCATACTCCAGGATTGGTCTGACATATGTGGTATATATTGTTCTGAAAGATTCTTTACACAAGTTTCTAAAGGCCGTTCTTATGTTAGCCAACCTGGCATATGCTGCTGCTGTTATCCTCTTGATATGAGCTTCAGGGGACAGGTCTGGCGTGATATCAACCCCAGGTCTTTCTCTCTCTCTAACTCTTGAAGTATTTCATCTCCCAAATGGTACCTTGTATCTGGTCTCCTGCTTCCTACCCCTATCTTCATTCCATTACATTTGCTTGGGCTAAACTCTAACAGCCATTTGTTTGACCATTCCTGCAGCTTGTCCAGGTCTTCTTGAAGCCTCAAGCTGTCCTCCTCTGTCTTAATCCCTCTCATAATTTTGGCGTCGTCAGACGCCACATTGAGGAATGTGGCGCAAACATTGACGCAAACATTGAGAGGAATGAGTCTATACCCTCTGGGAGATCATTTACGTATATCAGAAACAGGATAGGTCCAAGTACAGAGCCCTGAGGGACTCCACTGGTGACTTCACGCCAGTCTGAGGTCTCACCCCTCACTGTAACACTCTGCTTCCTATTGTTTAGGTACCTCCTTATCCACTGGAGCGCCCTACCAGTTACTCTTGCCTGTTTCTCCAGCTTATGCATCAACCTTTTATGGGGTACTCTGTCAAAGGCTTTCCGACAGTCCAAAAAAATGCAGTCCGCCCATCCTTCTCTTTCTTGTTTAATCTTTGTCACCTGATCGTAGAATTCTATCAAGTCTGTAAGGCAAGATTTACCCTCCCTGAACCCATGTTGATGGGTTGTCACGAAGTCTCTTCTCTCCAGATGTGTTACTAGGTTTTTTCTCACAATTTTCTCCATCACCTTGCATGGTATACAAGTTAAGGACACTGGCCTGTAGTTCAGTGCCTCTTGTCTGTCACCCTTTTTGTATATTGGTACTACATTAGCAGTCTTCCATATTTCTGGTAGGTCTCCCGTTTCAAGTGACCTACTATACACTATGGAGAGTGGTAAGCAAAGTGCTCCTTCACACTCTTTCAATAGCCATGGTGAGATTCCATCCTGGCAACAGTGTGTGCGTGTCTATAAGTGCAAATGTGTGTGTTAACGAGGCCCAGCCGTCGTCTGTACAATATCATTATATTTGATATAAAAATCAGCGTATCATCCAACAACGTCAGATTTTATTGCAATTAATTTCTCAAGGAGGCCTGGTCGACGACCGGGCCGCGGGGACGCTAAGCCCCGAAAACACCTCAAGGTAACCTCAGGATAAGATAAGCGTACAAACATTGACTCTTGGGCCCCAAAAAGTGTTCGTTATGTATTACTGAATTGACCAAAATGTCATTCGAACTAAAGGTGACAAGAAACGGAGGAACTTAATCTTTAAAAGGTAATCATTGGTCTAATATATATACGCTATCGTATGTCTTATATAGTCTATATATATATGCTATACCAGGTCTAGGAATGATTTAAGTTTGGTTCTTGGCTCTTTTGTGTCCTCTACACTGTTAACAGGAATATAACGTGAACACTCTAGGCTGCAACGGTTCCATTTTGTACCTATCCGTCTATCCATCTATCTATCAGTTCAAATCCATCCATCCATCTATTTATCAATCAGTTCATTTTCATACATCCATCTAACCATCTATTTCTTAAGCTATCCATCCATCTATTTATCTATCTCCATCTATCTATCCATATGTGCATTTATCTATCTCTATCTATCTATCCATATGTTCATTTATCTATCCATCTATCATCTATCTGTCGATCAATCTAACCATCTTTTTTACTATCGATCCATCTATCCATCCACCCATCTATCTATTTATCTGTCCATCAATCTTTATATCCATCTACCCTTCAATCTGTCCATTTATCTATCCACCTATCTATCTATCTGTCCCTTTATTAATCCATCTGTCGGTGCATCCATCTATCAACCCATCTATTCACGTATTATCCGTCTATCTATTTTTTTGTTCAGTTATTCATCTATCTATCCATCTATCTATCAGTCTGTCTATTTTTTTCTAGTCATCCAGCTGTCCATCTATCTATCCGTATATGTGTCTAGCCATCAATATATCCATCCAATATTCTCTCAATCCATTCATCAATCCATTTATCCATCCGTCTTTCCATCCAATCTGTCTATCCATCAATTTATCCATCTATGTCTTTGTCTCTGCGTCTCTGTTTTTATGTCTGTGTCTCACTGTCTCTCCGGAATATAAAGTATATTATAAACAAATACCATTTTCTACCATTGCTGTGTTGTGGAGGCCAGTGGGAGGAGCTTAGCAGTGTTAACAATTAGATATAGAATTGTTCCATATTCTATTAGAAATAAAATAGTTCCATATTCAATTAGAAATAGAACTGTTCCCACATTTACATTAAGAAAGCGGAGGGTTTTATAATGAGGTGGAGTTGTTGGAGGATTGTTTGTTTTATGGGTGTACGGGCAAATTTCTGTTCATTTTCCCGAGATCAGTGAACATGGCCGTTCTTGAGTATCTTCTTTGCCGTATGAGGTCTTCGTCTACATTCTTTAGGAATTTAATAATTAAGTTCTGTATGTCCGGTCGTGATGGTCAAGCGGGTTAAGGCGTCCTGTACATACCAGTTGCGTTGCTCCTGGCAGTATGGGTTCGAGTCAATTCTGGGGGGTGAGTTTTCAGTTGCATATAGTCCTGGGGACCATTCAGGCTTGTTCGCATTTGTGTTCCTCACGTGTGCCACAAAGAATGAGGTGATTTGATAAAATTCTATGCCCAAGATTACCATCCGGGTGCCGGGGGGGAAGTGGTTCAAATATCTTCGGCTATCACTTACTTATGTCCGGTCGTGATGGTCAAGCGAATTTAGGCGTCCTGTACATACCAGTTGCGTTGCTCCTGGCAGTATTGGATCGAGTCACTTTTGGGTGTGAGTTTTCAGTTATATATATATATATATATATATATATATATATATATATATATATATATATATATATATATATATATATATGTATATATATATATATATATATATATATATATATGTGTGTGTGTGTGTGTATGTGCGTGTGTGTGCGTGTGTGTGTGAAACTAAAAACTCCACACCCCAGAAATGACTCGAACCCATACTGCAACTGGTGTACAGGATTTCTGTGGACACTAAACTTTAGTGAAAAAATTTCCCTATGAATAAGTACATATAGGAATGGCAAACATTTATCACTTTCAGTCTCCATAGTAAATTTTAAAGAGGTGACTTGATCATGAAATTTGGCTACAAATTCGTCTGTGTTTACATCTGTAGGCCATACACACAAAATATCATCAACATATCTAAACCATGGAAGGATTCCAGGAGTATTTTTTGAAACAAATTTCTTTTCGAAGAATTCCATGTACAAGTTTGAAAGCAATGGCGATAAAGGATTCCCCATTGCCATTCCAAAAGTCTGTAAATAATACTCACTATTAAAGGTAAGTTTACATTCTTTAATGCACAACTTAACATGATTGACAATAATATCAGCAGAAAGAGCTAAAACATGGCTCATTAATTCATGAGCAAGATGATCAAGAATATCATCAACCAGAACCTTTGTAAACAAGGAACAAACATCAAAACTGATTAACTTTAAATCAGGAGTGACAGGAACACTATTCAATTTGTTAACTAATTCAAGAGAATTGGTCAAATGAGAAGGAAAACTTGGCTTATTAGGCAAATCGGGCCTTGCATTGTAGGCTGAATATGACGTTCTGGCTACTAGGTACAAAACACACACACACACACACACACACACACACACACATGGTTGTTAGAGTTTAACTCAACCAAATGTAATGTAATGAAGATAGGTGTAGGGAGCAGGAGGCCAGATACAAGGTATCATCTGGGAGAGGAAATTCTTCAGGAGTCAGAGAAGGAAAAAGACTTGGGGGTTGATATCACGCCAGACCTGTCTCCTGCAGCACATATCAAGCGGATAACATCAGCGACATATGCCAGGCTGGCCAACATACGAACGGCATTCAGAAACTTGTGTAAAGAATCATTCAGAACTTTGTATACCACATATGTCAGGCCAATCCTGGAGTATGCAGCCCCAGCATGGAGTCCATATCTAGTCAAGGATAAGACTAAACTGGAAAAGGTTCAAAGGTTTGCCACCAGACTAGTACCCGAGCTGAGAGGTATGAGCTACGAGGAGAGACTACGGGAATTAACCCTCACTTAGCTGGAAGACAGAAGAGTTAGGGGGGACATGATCACCACATTCAAGATTCTTAAGGGAATTGATAGGGTAGATAAAGACAGTCTATTTAACACAAGGGGACACAGGTGGAAACTGAGTGCCCAAATGAGCCACAGAGATATTAGAAAGAACTTTTTTAGTGTCAGAGTGGTTGACAAATGGAATGCATTAGGCAGTGATGTGGTGGAGGCTGATTCCATACACAGTTTCAAGTGTTGATATGATAGAGCCCAATAGGCTCAGGAATCTGTACACCTGTTGATTGACGGTTGAGAGGCGGGACCAAAGAGCCAGAGCTCAACCCCCGCAAACACAACTAGGTGAGTACACACACACACACACACATATATATATATATATATATATATATATATATATATATATATATATATATATAAATATATATATATATATATATATATATATATATATATATATATATATATATATATATATATATATATATATATATATATATATATATATATATATATATATAATACGTCCCGCACAGACACCGCACAGACACACCAGTCGTATGATCAACAAATGCGTGCAATTTCAAATCTTGGAGGCTGAGCTGAGGAGAAATGCAATAAGACATTCACCTGGCTGTCCATTTCAACAGTTTTCTAAGTATAGGAGAACTTAAATAATTAAACTTTTAATACATTTATCAGAGCAAAGTTTTCTTTTGGAAATGTTGAGGACGTTATTCCTGATTTATGCTCGATTTTTCTAAATCGCGTCTCTCTTTTTTCAAATTATGACTGATTATCTTAATCAGTCATAATTATCTAATTATTACTTATTTATCTTAACTTTTCTTTCCCTTCACATTCCATATATATATGGAACCTCCTTATGTCCGATCGTGATGGTCAAGTGGATTAAGGCGTCCTGTACTTACCAGTTGCGTTGTTTCTGTCAGTATGGGTTCGAGTCACTTCTGGGGTGTGAGTTTTCAGTTGCATATAGTTCTGGGGACCATTCAGGCTTGTTCGCATATATATATATATATATATATATATATATATATATATATATATATATATATATATATATATATATATATATATATATATATATATACATATATGTCGTACCTAGTAGCCAGAACGCACTTCTCGGCCTACTATGCAAGGCCCGATTTGCCTAATAAGCCAAGTTTTCCTGAATTAATATATTTTCTCTAATTTTTTACTTATGAAATGATAAAGCTACCCATTTCATTATGTATGAGGTCAATTTTTTTTTATTGGAGTTAAAATTAACGTAGATATATGACCAAACCTAACCAACCCTACCTAACCTAACCTAACCTATCTTTATAGGTTAGGTTAGGTTAGGTAGCCGAAAAAGTTAGGTTAGGTTAGGTTAGGTAGGTTAGGTAGTCGAAAAACAATTAATTCATGAAAACTTGGCTTATTAGGCAAATTGGGCCTTGTATACTAGGCTGAGAAGTGCGTTCTGGCTACTAGGTACGACATATATATATATATATATATGCATATATATATATATATATATATATATATATATATATATATATATATATAAATATATATATATATATATATATATATATATATATATATATATATATAAATATATATATATATATATGCGAACAAGCCTGAATGGTCCCCAGAACTATATGAAAACTCACACCCCCAGAAGTGACTCGAACCGATACTGCCAGGAGCACTCTGCAATTGGTGTACAGGACCCCTTAACCACTCGACCATCACGACCGGACAAATGATGATGGTAGCCAGTTAATTTCCCATCAGCCCACCGGCACTCTGATGATAATCTTTGGCAAAGTATTTTATCAAATCACCTCATTCTTTTGGCCACACGTGAGGAACACAATTGCGAATAAGCCTAAATGGTCCCCAGGCATATATGCAACTGTGCATATAGTTGTGTTCCTCACGTGTGTCCCAAAGAATGAGGTATGCAATTTTATAATAAGTGTAATACATTCTACAGTTATTTACTTTTTTTCTTCAGCTCGAAAACGAACATGACTTTTAGAGAACTCCTCTTCCAATTAAACCCTGATGCAAGAGAATTAGGTAGAGGGATAGAAGCCCTAAACCAGAAAATAGTTAATACAGAATACAGAATATGCTGTCATATTCAATGAGACATATATATATATATATATATATATATATATATATATATATATATATATATATATATATATATATATATATATATATATATATATATATATATATAAATAAAATTATGTAAAATGCTCACAGTAAGGGTTTCAAAAGTACCTAGCTGATTCCCAACTGAGACTGTAACCCTACCTTCCAGCACCACTCTGATATCTGTTATCTAATGCTTTTATGTCTTAAATCCATAATATATATAGAAATTAATAAATTTAAATTTTTTATACTATTTGTACGTTATTTTAGATATATAAAACAGCGAAATGTTTAATTCATTGTAGGATCAAATTGGTGATTGGGTTTGTGGGGCCTTTTGAGGTTAGGTAAGGTTTGTGGGGTCATGAATGGGTTGTATATCCAAATATGGACAAAATCCATATATGGATAATTCTGTGGCGCGGGTTCGATTCCTGCACGAGGCAGAAACAAATGGGCAAAGTTTCTTTCACCCTGAATGCCCCTGTTACCTAGCAGTAAATAGGTACCTGGGTGTTAGTCAGCTGTCACGGGCTGCTTCCTGGGGGTAGAGGCCTGGTCAAGGACCGGGCCGCGGGGACACTAAAGCCCCGAAATCAACTCAAGATAACCAACTCAAGATGGATAAATTCATATATGGATAAAATTTTCAAGATAAAATTGAAGTGGAAATCTTTGTTTAGACTGCTGAGAATGAGCATATGTGGGAGTATGAGTGTGTGTTCATCCAGGAATATGTTCAGTAGTAGAAAGGGAGAGAGAGGGAGAAAAAAAAGAGAGAAAGAGAGAGAGAGAGAGAGAGAGAGAGAGAGAGAGAGAGAGAGAGAGAGAGAGAGAGAGAGAGAGAGAGAGAGAGAGAGAGATCTATTAGAACATGTGCATGCACCACGTGTGTGGGAGAGTATTAAAGGACGGACTGAGATGGAGGTGTTATAAGGAATCACTTGAATGTCTGTGTGGAGCAAGAGGACAGTGGGGGACACGTGTTGTGGGGTATGGATGTTAAGACTCGGTGCCAGGCTGGGGCATGGATGCCAAAGTGCGGAAATGGTGTTAAGATGGGGGGGGGGGGGAATGATTGCTAGGGTGGAGATTGCATGCTGAGGCTGGGAATGATTGCTAGGGTGGAGATTGAATGCTGAGGCGGGAAATGATTGCTAGGGTGGAGATTTAATGTTGAGGCGGGGAATGATTGCTAGGGCTGGGAATAACTGCTAGGGTGGAGATTGAATGCTAGGGCTGGGAATGATTGCTGGGGTGGAGATTGAATGCTAGGGCTGGGAATGAATGCTAGGGTGGAGATTGAATGTTAGGGCTGGGAATGAATGTTAGGGTGGAGATTGAATGTTAGGGCTGGGAATGAATGCTAGGGTGGAGATTGAATGTTAGGGCTGGGAATGAATGCTAGGGTGTAGATTGAATGTTAGGGCTGGGAATGAATGCTAGGGTGGAGATTGAGTGTTAGGGCTGGGAATGAATGCTAGGGTGTAGATTCAATGTTAGGGCTGGGAATGAATGCTAGGGTGGAGATTGAGTGTTAGGGCTGGGAATGAATGCTAGAGACGTTGACAGAAATCCCTGCC
This sequence comes from Procambarus clarkii, assembly GCF_040958095.1. Taxonomy (NCBI): domain Eukaryota; kingdom Metazoa; phylum Arthropoda; class Malacostraca; order Decapoda; family Cambaridae; genus Procambarus; species Procambarus clarkii. The sequence continues at coordinate 22,480,221 of NC_091153.1, forward strand.
TTCCATACATGTTCCCACACTCTGCAAGTCTCTTATTATCCCCCCCCTTCCCCCTCCTCTCCCAAACCCCTTAGCCTTCTCCCTCCGTGTTGTCTAAATATCTTGGTATACTGGTCTGTCATATACTACCTCCCCCCAACCACTCTGTCACAAATCCACGGTTGTTACGTCGAAAATTGACGGTCCATAACTACTCACGTAAGTCTGGGCTGTGTTAAAGACGTTCTTATTGGCGCTGCTTCCTGAGAGCTGTCGCTGCTGATTCTGGCGTGTCTGGCCAACGAGGCATGAAGACCGTATTATCAGAGACCCACAGCAATATGGTCACAACTGGTACACAAGGTGGTGTAGATCTCGCCCAGGTGGTGATCTTATTTCTGTTCTGCTTCCGACACGAGTGTTCTGGGTGTGCCACACCTCTTGTATGGCTGTAGTACAGGTGTTGGGTGTATTACAGGTGTTGGGTGTAGTGCAGGTGTTGGGTGTAGTACAGGTGTTGGGTGTAGTACAGGTGTTGGGTGTAGTGCAGGTGTTGGGTGTAGTACAGGTGTTGGGTGTAGTACAGGTGTTGGGTGTAGTACAGGTGTTGGGTGTAGTACAGGTGTT
>NC_091153.1:22485826-22500826 GCF_040958095.1 Procambarus clarkii
GCAGTTTCCCTTCATTGTGTACTGTCCTTTTAATCATCTATAACCTGATCCCATTTCATAACTTTACATTTACTGGTGTTGAACTCCAGTAGCCATTTCCCTGACCATCTCTGCAACCTGTTTAAGTCCTGTGTGTGTGTGTGTGTGTGTGTGTGTGTGTGTGTGCGTGTGTGTGTGTGTGTGTGTGTGTGTGTGTGTGTGTGTGTGTGTGTGTGTGTGTTAGAGAATCCAAGGTGCACTAATCTGTTTACAGCGTCCTATTTATGTTTTTGCTTATTGTTTACGCAGAGAGATCTTTCCGTGCAGAATTAAGCATGAGAATGTATTTTGAGGAATTAGAGTCGGGAGGGAAGGGAGCCGGTCGGCCGAGCGGACAGCACGCTAGACTTGTGATCCTGTGGTCCTGGGTTCGATCCCAGGCGCCGGCGAGAAACAATGGGCAGAGTTTCTTTCACCCTATGCCCCTGTTACCTTGCAGTACAATAGGTACATGGGTGTTAGTCAGCTGTCACGGGCTGCTTCCTGGGGGTGGAGGCCTGGTCGAGGACCGGACCGCGGGGACACTAAAAGCCCCGAAATCATCTCAAGATAACCTCAAGATAACCTCAAGATAACCTCAAGATAACCTCAAGAGTTTAGCTGGAAATGTTCCCAGTCGCGTCAACACACCTGCAACCACACCCGCCGACGGCCGAGCGGCCAGCACGCTCGACTCCTGATCCTGTGGTCCCGGGTTCGATCCCGGGCGCCGGCGAGAAACAATAGGCAGAGTTTCTTTCACTCTATGTCCCTGTTACCTAGCAGTAAATAGGTACCCGGAAGTTAGTCAGCTGTCACGGGCTGCTTCCTGGGGTGTGTGTGTCGTGTGGGGGAAAAAATACTAGTAGTAGTAGTAGAAACAGTTGATTGACAGTTGAAAGGCAGTCCGAAAGAGTAGAGCTCAATCCCCGTAAGCTCAACTAGGTGAATACAACTAGGTGAATACACACAAACACACACACACACACACATCCTCAACCCTCATGCTCTATCCTTTTCACATCATTCTCACTAACCCAAGTGTCCAACACCTATCCCGTGAATTATCCGTCAGCCGCACCTCTTAGGCTCGACGCGCAGTGTCCCAAGTCCCACCCAACAAACACTGTCCTAAGTCCCACCCAACAAACACTGTCCCAAGTCCCACCCAACAAACACTGTACCAAGTCCCACCCAACAAACACTGTCCCAAGTCCCACCCAACAAACACTGTCCCAAGTCCCACCTAACAAACACTGTCCCAAGTCCCACCCAACAAACACTGTCCCAAGTCCCACCCAACAAACACTGTCCCAAGTCCCACTCAACGCCCACTGTCCCAAGTCCCACACACCGCGAACTGTCCTAAGTCCCACCCAACACGCACTGTCCCAAGTCCCACTCAACGCGCACTGCCCCAAGTCCCACTCAACGCACACTGTCCCAAGTCCCACCCAACAAACACTGTCCCAAGTCCCACTCAATGCCCACTGTCCCAAATCCCACTCAACAAACACTGTCCCAAGTCCCACCCAACACTGTCCCAAGTCCCACTCAACGCCCACTGTCCCAAGTCCCACTCAACGCCCACTGTCCCAAGTCCCACCTAACGCGCACTGTTACAAGTCCCACCCAACGCCCACTGTCCCAAGTCCCACCCAACGCCCACTGTCCCAAGTCCCACCCAACGCCCACTGTCCCAAGTCCCACTCAACGCACACTGTCCCATGGCTTCTGCCCCCTGCTCCCCCCCCCCACTCCAATGTTAAGAGAGGAGATAATAATGAAAACCGAATAATCTGATACAATGGCGACCATTTGTGAGATGGTGAAGAGGGAACGAGGGTGAGTAATTAAATGTCATTATGTTACTAGTTGAGGCACCCGGCGGTGCTCGGGTGCCTCAGTACAAGAACACGCTGAGAATATACCTCGCAGGTGTATGAGTGTATACAACGCTGCTCATACAACATACGAGATGGAGGTGGAACTGAACTTATATATATATATACATATAAAAAGTTTGTGAGGGTACCACCTCTGGTGCCAATGTGGGGACCCATAGCCTCGGAGAAGAAAATAAAAAGTATTCAGAGGAGACCTTGTGGACTCTCACTGAACACTAATATTATCTTCTCCTACCACCCCCATTCTTTTGTATGTACACATATATATTTACTTTATTTGAACTTTGTTACAAAAAAGGAGTTACATATGGGTTACAAAGATGGTTGTCATAGGTTGTCGAGTTCCTCCAGCTCCTCAGATGGCGGGCAGGAACCCTGGATGCAGTGCGCATTTCCCCTCTGTATCGCCACACTGAGGCGCTGGAAAAGAAAGCTTGCAGCTCTCGGGTCCCTTGTTGTTTCAATGAGCCTAGAACCCAGTTCCTTCAAAAAACTGGTAGCACTTTTACCCTAGGCGCCGAGCGTCTCAGAAGCAATGGGGACAAAATTGTAGTGGTGATCCAGTTCTCTATACTTACGGGATTTGGCTGCTTCCCTGTGGGTGGCAGCGCCACCTGGTTGTGCAACACTGAGGTTAATGTAGGTGTTAGCCAGGGTTGATACGCACGTGTAGTCCCATACCAACTGCTTGCCATTCTTCCAGGGGTTCACTGTGATACCATCCGGGCGACCAATAAGAGCATCAGAGTTACGGGGCGTTAGGTAACGGGGCTCTCTTTCAGCTGGGCATCCAGCTGTAGTGAGGCTCCTCTTGATGATGTCGTTAACTTCACTATGCCTCGAGTGCCATCCCCCTGTGCTTTGGCAGAGTAGGCCATGGTGACCGTACCTGTCAGCCACCACCTCGCCGCAAATACACCTATATCTGGTGTGGATTGGGGCAGCAAGGCGGAGGGCCACAGCAATTCGGAGGGCGTGTGGTGTGAGACGCGTGCCAGTTGCCGACATTGGGGTTGCTAACAGGAAATCCCCTGCATGTGGTGCTGCTACTGCTGTGAGGCGAGCAATGTCGTGTTGTGTTGTTGCAGCACCCAGGCACTCTGCAGCAACTTGGTCTACAATGGGACCATCCCAGCTGGATTGCTTGTGGGATTTTGGGGATGGTGGTTGAGGTGATTGGCCTGCACGAGAGGCCCACTCTGTGGCACAGCGTGTAAAATTGGGATCATGTACACCTGCCAGCTGATGTAAGTGGGCAGGTAGAATTTCCTTCACAAGGTCGTCGGATGCTGATAAGGAGGACAGGAAGGCTGGAACAGCGATTTGCGTTGCTGTTCGAACTCCGAGGCCCCCAAGTCTTACGGGAAGAGAGGCTTGTTTCCACTGTAGGTCATCGAGAGAGAGGTTAAGGGCTTTTTCTAGCATTGATTTCAGTAACCGGTCATACTCACCTAGTTTTTGGCTACTGTAAGATGGTGAACACCTCAGAAAGTAGGTTAACCTGGGGAGGGACAGACATCTGGTGATGAGGTAGAGTGCATCATGAGCATCAATATCCTCAATCCTCCCATCCATCCTCTTAAGGTCGGCGATTTTCTTATCAAGGACCTCATCGATGGCTTTCAACCCCAGGGGAGCTCCTAGGAGTGTGCTGTCTTCAGGTTTAGTTTTATGGATATTTGGCAGAAGACCCTCTATTCTCTCTACGATGCCCTGGTTGGAACATATTATTTCACATTTAGAAGGGTTCAGGGTGAGGCCTAAAACTGCACCTTGCTCCTGGATTTTTCTGATGTCCTCCAGGAGGGAGTCTTGGGAACCAGCTAGGGTACCATCATCCAAGAACCAGATGTTAAGCTCGCTGGACAGGACCTCTGTGACTTGTTTGATGACTAAGCAGAAAAGGAGAGGAGCGAGGGGGTCACCCTGTTGGACGCCTTCTCGCGAGTCAATTTCATGTTCGCCAAAAAGTAGCTTAAGATCCATACTGTAGCATGAATGTACAAAAGGGTAGAGGGAAGGGAAATGACTATGAACCGCACGGAGTACAGCATCCCTCCGCACCAAATTGAAGGCATTTTTGAAATCTAGCTTGATAAGGGCCTTTTCGTCTGTGATGTTGGCGATGAAGGCTCGAGCTGCATGGGCTGCCGCCTCACACCCTTGTGGAATGCCAAACCCGAGCTGTTTTGGCTTCAGCATGTTGGCCGCTGCATCACTAACTGTTCTTGCAGCTGCCTTTGCGACGAGACGCCGGAGAGAATTGCCCACAGCTATTGGCCTGATCCCTCCATCCTTTTTCTTTAGAGCACAGAGAGATGCTCCAAAAAAGATAGGTCTTATGGACGCTGGTATGTTGCCAGCTAGACATGTGTTGGTGAATCTGGTTAGTTCCACCAAGAGGTTCTTTGCAATGTCACCCAGTGCAGGGTTGAGCATTTGCTTGAGGTGGTTGGGTTTTAGTCCTGTGAACCCACCTGCTGATCCTGTAGGGAAGGACATGGCTGCTTTATGGACCACAGATTCAGCCACCCAGAGAGGTTCTGCTCCGGTAGCCCCCACTTGTACAATGTCGTCCTCACGCGGAGCCCTGGGTGGGTGTTTCTCCCTTAGGGCTTGAGCTGTTGCGGCATCTCTGTCGGCAATTGAGTCCTCACTGGTGATGACTCGTATTGCGCCAATAGTGTTTCCTTCTTCTATTTTCTTGGTGACTGATGTTCTGATTTTTGATGTCTCGGATATGCCACTGTTGCTCTTCCTGCCGTGGGTATATATATACATATATATATATATATATATATATATATATATATATATATATATATATATATATATATATATATATATATATATATATATATATATATATATATATATATGTCTAACCATCGCTTGAAACTATACCTCGTGTCTTTGTGGTATTCGGCAATCTATTTAAAAAATCTACCAATATATTCTCAGTATTTACCATATTCTCAATCTAAACTTCTTAATTTGTATCCACAGTTTACTGCTTTTGTGTGTTAATGTACATTTAGTATCTTATAAACATCCTCCCTGTTAGACTGTCTCATTCAGTGGTATTCTTGGTGTTTCCCCTTCTTCTCTTCGCCCGTTTAGGGAATGTTAATTAAGCTTTTATAATCTCTCTCCTTAAGGAGGTTGTAAATGCCGGGGATTAACTTTACCTTCCTTCTCTGAGGGACTTATAAGGACAGAGTTCAATAATGCAAGACTATAACTTACAATAAGTGTCTGATCGACATTCTCTTGCACGTATTGCAAATAACTATTCAATGATTCCTTAGCTTAAATTCTTACTATGATGAATCTCAGGTCTTCATTTTCAGATCACAGCTCACTTTTTTGTTGTCATTTTTGCCGTGATATTTTTGCGCGAGCCTTAGTCTTTTCTAAGAATAGTGCTTTCCAGTCATAACTACCCTTCTTTCTTATATCGGGTGAAGATCCTTGAAGATGCTGACCAATCGACATTAAACAACACGTGTCAGTGTTTCCTGTGGCGCCTGTGGAGTCGTAGGGCACAAAATGAATGACAACAATCGTAAATTAGTAAACGAGACTTAAAATACAGCCTGGTAATCACTCCTCGGTTCCCACTCTTAGTACCATTTCCAAATTCAGACACGTCTAATTCAGATATCTGCTCCAATTCTGTGCGTCGGAACCCCTCCGTGTTGGGGGGATTATATGAGGCGTTGGGGGATTATACGAGGCGTTGGGGGATTATACGAGGCGTTGGGAGATTATACGAGGCGTTGGGGGATTATACGAGGCGTTGGGGGATTATACGAGGCGTTGGGGGATTATACGAGGCGTTGGGGGATTATACGAGGCGTTGGGGGATTATACGAGGCTTTCAGGGATTATACGAGGCGTTGGGGGATTATACGAGGCGTTGGGGGATTATACGAGGCGTTGGGAGATTATACGAGGCGTTGGGGGATTATACGAGGCGTTGGGGGATTATACGAGACTTTCAGGGATTATACGAGGCGTTGGGGGATTATACGAGGCGTTGGGGGATTATACGAGGCGTTGGGGGAATATACGAGGCTTTCAGGGATTATACGAGGCATTGGGGATTATAATCGTGAGGCACAATCAACTTGAGATTGGTCCAGGACGGACCGAAACATTTTCGTCCCTTCACCTTCTAGTGTGTGGTCTGGTCAACATTGGGGATTATACTATTCGCTGGGGGATTATACGAGGCGTTGGGGGTTTATAAAAGGCGTTGGGTGATTATACGAGGGGTTGGGGAATTATACGAGGCGTTGGGGGATTATACGAGGCGTTGGGAGATTATACGAGGCGTTGGGAGATTATACGAGGCGTTGGGAGATTATACGAGGCGTTGGGAGATTATACGAGGCGTTGGGAGATTATACGAGGCGTTGGGAGGATTATACGAAGCGTTGGAGGATTATACGAGGCGTTGGGAGGATTATACGAAGCGTTGGAGGATTATACGAGGCGTTGGGAGGATTATACGAAGCGTTGGAGGATTATACGAGGCGTTGGGAGGATTATACGAAGCGTTGGGGGATTATACGAGGCGTTGGGAGGATTATACGAAGCGTTGGAGGATTATACGAGGCATTGGGGGATTATACGAGGCGTTAGGGGGTGGATTATACGAGCGGTTGGGGGATTATACGAGGCGTTGGGAGATTATACGAGGCGTTGGGAGATTATACGAGGTGTTGGGGGGATTATACGAGGCGTTGGGAGATTATACGAGGCGTTGAGAGATTATACGAGGTGTTGGGGGATTATAAGAAGCGTAGGGAGATTATACGAGGCGTTGGGGGATTATACGAGGCGTTAGGAGATTATACGAGGTGTTGGGGGGATTATACGAGGCGTTGGGAGATTATACGAGGCGTTGGGAGATTATACGAGGTGTTGGGGGATTATAAGAAGCGTTGGGAGATTATACGAGGCGTTGGGAGGATTATACGAGGCGTTGGGAGATTATACGAGGTGTTGGGGGGATTATACGAGGCGTTGGGAGATTATACGAGGCGTTGGGAGATTATACGAGGTGTTGGGGGGATTATACGAGACGTTGGGAGATTATACGAGGCGTTGGGAGATTATACGAGGTGTTGGGGATTATAAGAAGCGTTGGGAGATAATACGATGGATTGGGGATTATATCAATCATGGGGGATTATACGAGTCGTGTGGGGATCATACCTGAATATAAGACGTGATTCGTGAGGGATTACGGGCTATTCATGCCCGTGCCAACTATTGGGCGGCTTAGTCTTTGTTAATGAATCAGTATGAGGGAGGTGAGGCACTTTTGTGATGCACTTTGTGAGGCACCTTGTGAGGCACCTTGTGAGGCACCTTGTGAGGCCCCGTGTGAGGCACCTTGTGAGGCACCTTGTGAGGCACCTTGTGAGGCACCTTGTGAGGCACCCTGTGATGCACCTTGTGAGGCACCTTGTGAGGCACCTTGTGAGGCACCTTGTGAGGCACCCTGTGATGCACCTTGTGAGGCACCTTGTGAGGCCCCGTGTGAGGCATCTTGTGAGGCACCTTGTGAGGCACCTTGTGAGGCACCTTGTGAGGCACCTTGTGAGGCACCTTGTAAGGCACCTTGTGAGGCACCTTGTGAGGCCCCGTGTGAGGCACCTTGTGAGGCACCTTGTGAGGCACCTTGTGAGGCACCATGTGAGGCTCCTTGTGAGGCACCTTGTGAGGCACCTTGTGTGGCACCTTGTGTGGCACCTTGTGAGGCACCTTGTGAGGCACCTTGTGAGGCCCCTTGTGAGGCCCCGTGTGAGGCACCTTGTGAGGCACTTTGTGTGGCACCTTGTGGGGCACCTTGTGAGGCACCTTGTGAGGCACCTTGTGAGGCACCTTGTGAGGCACCTTGTGAGGCACCTTGTGAGGCCCCGTGTGAGGCACCTTGTGAGGCCCCTTGTGAGGCCCCTTGTGAGGCCCCGTGTGAGGCACTTTGTGTGGCACCTTGTGAGGCACCTTGTGTGGCACCTTGTGAGGCACCTTGTGAGGCACCGTGTGAGGCACCTTGTGAGGCACCTTGTGAGGCCCCTTGTGAGGCCCCTTGTGAGGCCCCGTGTGAGGCACTTTGTGTGGCACCTTGTGAGGCACCTTGTGAGGCACCTTGTGTGGCACCTTGTGAGGCACTCTGTGTGGCACCTTGTGTGGCACTTTGTGTGGCACCTTGTGAGGCCCTTTGTGAGGCACCTTGTGAGGCACCTTGTGAGGCACCTTGTGAGGCACTTTGTGAGGCCCCTTGTGAGGCACCTTGTGTGGCACCTTGTGAGGCACCTTGTGAGGCCCCTTGTGAGGCACCTTGTGAGGCACTTTGTGTGGCACCTTGTGAGGCACCTTGTGAGGCACCTTGTGAGGCACCTTGTGAGGCACCTTGTGAGGCCCCTTGTGAGGCCCCTTGTGAGGCACCTTGTGTGGCACCTTGTGAGGCACCTTGTGAGGCCCCTTGTGAGGCACCTTGTGAGGCACTTTGTGTGGCACCTTGTGAGGCATCTTGTGAGGCACCTTGTGAGGCCCTTTGTGAGGCACTTTGTGTGGCACCTTGTGTGGCACCTTGTGAGGCACCTTGTGAGGCACCTTGTAAGGCCCCGTGTGAGGCACTTTGTGTGGCACCTTGTGAGGCACCTTGTGTGGCACCTTGTGAGGCACCTTGTGAGGCACCTTGTGAGGCACCTTGTGAGGCACCTTGTGAGGCCCCGTGTGAGGCACCTTGTGAGGCACCGTGTGAGGCACCTTGTGAGGCACCTTGTGAGGCACCTTGTGTGGCACCTTGTGTGGCACCTTGTGAGGCACCGTGTGAGGCACCTTGTGAGGCACCTTGTGAGGCACCTTGTGAAGCACCTTGTCAGGCACTTTGTGTGGCACCTTGTGAGGCACCTTGTGAGGCACCTTGTGAGGCACCTTGTGAGGCACCTTGTGAGGTACCTTGTGAGGCACCTTGTGAGGTACCTTGTGAGGCACCTTGTGAGGCACTTTGTGTGGCACCTTGTGTGGCACCTTGTGAGGCACCTTGTGAAGCACCTTGTGAGGCCCCGTGTGAGGCACTTTGTGTGGCACCTTGTGAGGCACCTTGTGTGGCACCTTGTGAGGCACCTTGTGAGGCACCTTGTGAGGCACCTTGTGAGGCACCTTGTGAGGCCCCGTGTGAGGCACCTTGTGAGGCACCGTGTGAGGCACCTTGTGAGGCACCTTGTGAGGCACCTTATGAGGCACCTTGTGTGGCACCTTGTGAGGCACCGTGTGAGGCACCTTGTGAGGCACCTTGTGAGGCACCTTGTGAGGCACCTTGTGAGGCACTTGTGAGGCACCATGTGCGGCACCTTGTGAGGCACCTTGTGAGGCACCTTGTGTGGCACCTTGTGAGGCACCTTGTGAGGCACCTTGTGTGGCACCTTGTGTGGCACCTTGTGAGGCACCTTGTGTGGCACCTTGTGAGGCACCTTGTGAGGCACCTTGTGTGGCACCTTGTGAGGCACCTTGTGAGGCACCTTGTGTGGCACCTTGTGTGGCACCTTGTGAGGCACCTTGTGAGGCACCTTGTGAGGCACCTTGTGAGGCACCTTGTGAGGCACCTTGTGAGGCACCTTGTGAGGCACCTTGTGAGGCACCTTGTGAGGCACCTTGTGTGGCACCTTGTGTGGCACCTTGTGAGGCACCTTGTGAGGCACCTTGTGAAGCACCTTGTGAGGCACCTTGTGAGGCAGGAGGGCTGCCTGCCCGCGCCTGTAGCCCCGGCGGACATCTAATACGTTACATTTTGAACGGTTTTGACCAGTTTGTTAAGAATAATTTTTTATGTGTACAAATTCAATCACCGTAGTTCATTGAATCACCGTAGTTCATCCTAATTCATTGTGGCGTGGGGCCAGGGAGCCAGGGTATATGTACATGTTAGGCTTATATCGAGGTGCCCCTCCTGGGTGCCTATTTACTGCTAGGTGAACAGATGCATTAGGTGATAGGAAACGCGCCCCTGGTCGTTATCGTACCGCCCGGGACTCGATCCCCGAATTTCCGATTATAAGTCCAGAACGAACCCAGCTGTGCTACCGGGGGGGGGGGGCGGTTTCTGTGCATCGGCACAGAAATGATTAGGCAGAAACTTTTCTGGATAGACATTTAACAGCTGGATTATTTTACGGATTGACATAGGTAGAGGACGGGCTGCTAATCTCGAGTCGTCCAGCACCGGAGTCCCAAATCCAAATCCTGTGAGATTATTCTCCTGACATAAATCGAAGCCTATTGTTAATCCCCTGTGTGAAGAGCTTCGGCTCTCAGAATCGTCCCGTTATAGAGACTTAGTCCACCATTGAATGGAGTCACGGGCAGTATATCCTCTTATATTTTATGGTCTGTCTGAAACTAAGAGAAATATGTCGCTTCCCATCTCCCAGCGGCCTGTCATAATACACTTAGTCGCATCGCTTCTTGCTGATTGGTGTGATGTTTCTGGAAGTGATTTCCCAGGAGGAGTACCGGACACTCCATCATTTTATCATTCTTACAGACTACGAGTAATGAATTTTAAATTGAACTATCAGGGAAAAGAGCCAAGCCATTACGACTATATAGCACTTGGAAGGGGGTCAGGATAAGGAATTTGGGATGGGTTGAGGGGGAAGGAATGATTCCCAACCACGTAGACGGTCGGGGATTGAACACCGACCTGCATGAAGCGATACGAGTACAGAGAAAATGTTGATTATTGGTTTAGAGAAACATTTAGCAATGGAAAATATAATTTACTATTCAATTATATGATAAATTCTCATCGTTATCATAATGTGAAAGTTGTACAATATGTGTACATCTATAGTTCCAAAGAAAAGAGTACATTTACACTGCTAATGTATTTCATAAAAACATTACATTTGCACACACTTGTGTTCCAAGCGAACAAATGTAATACATTTAGTAGCTGGACGGTATTGTGATATTACGAGGGCGAGACGTGTCAAAATATCGAGAAATAAATAGGTATTGTAGACCTTGGTATTTGTCAGCATTTTAAATAATTTATATTTGTTTTCCTTGCCGGATTTGCCAATAGGTCAGATGGTCTCGAGATCATGTCTTACCCGTGTCTCGGTATTTGTTATTAACGTGGAGGCTGCGACCATTGTTGAGATGTGACAGTAGTTCATCTGGTCGCTGGAACCATCCATACAGTTCATCTCATTGCTGGAACCATCCATACAGCTCATATCAACGCTGGAACCATCCATACAGTTCATCTGGTCGGTGGAACCATCTATACAGTTCATCTCATTGCTGGAACCATCCATACAGTTCATCTCGTCGCTGCAACCATCCATACAGCTCATCTCATTGCTGGAACCATCCATACAGTTCATCTCGTCGCTGGAACCATCTATACAGTTCATCTCATCACTGGAACCATCCATGCAGTTCATCTGGTCGCTGGAACCATCCATACAGTTCATCTCATCGCTGGAACCATCCATACAGTTCATCTCATTGCTGGAACCATCCATACAGTTCATCTCAACGCTGGAACCATCCATACAGCTCATCTCATTGCTGGAACCATCCATACAGTTCATCTCATTGCTGGAACCATCCATACAGTTCATCTCAACGCTGGAACCATCCATACAGTTCATCTCATCGCTAGAACCATCCATACAGTTCATCTCAACGCTGGAACCATCCATACAGTTCATCTCATCGCTAGAACCATCCATACAGTTCATCTCGTCGCTGGAACCATCTATACAGTTCATCTCATTGCTGGAACCATCCATACAGTTCATCTCAACGCTGGAACCATCCATACAGTTCATCTCATCGCTAGAACCATCCATACAGTTCATCTCAACGCTGGAACCATCCATACAGTTCATCTCAACGCTGGAACCATCCATACAGTTCATCTCAACGCTGGAACCATCCATACAGTTCATCTCATCGCTGGAACCATCCATACAGTTCATCTCATCGCTGGAACCATCCATACAGTTCATCTCATCGCTGGAACCATCCTTTCAGTTCATCTGGTCACTGGAACCATCCATACAGTTCATCTCATCGCTGGAACCATCCGTACAGTTCATCTCATCGCTGGAACCATCCATACAGTTCATCTCATCTCTGGAACCGTCCATACAGTTCATCTCATCGCTGGAACCATCCTTTCTGTTAATCTGTTCGCTGGAACCATCCATATAGTTCATCTCATCGCTGGAACCATCCATACAGTTCATCTCATCGCTGGAACCATCCTTACAGTTCATCTCATCGCTGGAACCATCCATACAGTTTATCTCATCGCTGGAACCATCCATACAGTTCATCTCATCGCTGGAACCATCCATACAGTTCATCTCATCGCTGGAACCATCCATACATTTCGTCTCATCGCTGGAAATATCCCTACAGTTCATCTGGTCGCTGGAACCATCCATACAGTTCATCTTATAGCTGGAACCATCTATACAGTTCGTCTCGTCGCTGGAACCATCCATACAGTTCATCTTATAGCTGGAACCATCCATACAGTTCATCTCTCTAAACACTTGAAGCAACTCTCACATCCAACACATACGATTAATTCATCACACAGCTATCATATACACGTAAACATGAGAGCCATAACAACTCACTCTCAGATTTTGCTGTGTAAGTACAAAGTCAAGTTGGTTCATCGCGTTACGAACCCATTGTGTCGTCGTGAGGGGTTATCTTATCTTGAGGTTATCTTGAGATTATCTTGAGATGATTTCGGGGCTTAGTATCCCCGCGGCCCGGTCCTCGACCAGGCCTCCACCCACAGGAAGCAGCCCGTAGCAGCTGTCTAACTCCCAGGTACTTATTTACTGCTTGGTAACAGGGAGGGGCATCAGGGTGAAGAAACATTTTGCCTATATGTCTCTGCCTCCACCGGGGATCGAACCCAGAACTCAGGACTACGAATCCGAAGCGCTGTCCACCCAGCTGTCAGGTGTTGTGGGTACGAAAAACATCATCTGTCTCAGATGTTAGTTAACATCCTATCTCAGCATTTTAAAACATATCTAGAAATTTGATTGAGGTAAATAGCATTCTATAATTTGTTTACGATTTGCTGCAAATTAACATAAGAATTTGTCAATGATTTTATCCACGAATGAATGATTAGAGTTGATAAGTGCAGTTGTTTAATTGTGAATAATCAACTGCTTCCGGTAAAATGTAGCGTCTTTACGAATATTCCTTCATAAAAGTCTACTTTATGAAGGAATGTTCACTTATATATGTTCAGTCAATTCGCCTCCCGAGACGACCGTTAGTTTCTCCACCGGATAGTCAGCAGTTATACTGCCTTCTCCACAAAGGTTGAGGACCCACCAAGGTGTCCTCCGCCATATATTGTCTGGCATATATTTACAAACTAAATTTTTGCTGGTTAATTTTACTTTTAAGTATAATAGTATACGCAGCTAACCCGAGTTCCTCTTCTCTATCCCTCCAGACCCCGCTCCCATGAACCCCCTCTCCCATGACCCCCCTCTCCCCCGCGAACCAGAGCCTCTAAACCCCTTCTCCATCAAATCCTGGTACCCTTAAACCCGCTCTCCCTCTCCATAGAGCTCCTCCCAGCCCTCTCAACCCCTCTTCCACCCACCCTCGCCAGGCAGACTATTGCTGGCTTTATGAGCTCTAAGGTGTGTGTGTGTCTCGCTTTTCGATGTTTGTGGCTTCCCCAACAATAGACACCCACATTAACGATCTCCTCCCCCACTCTCGAGAGGGGTTGGGGGTGGGGGTTGGAGGGCATCACCTCCGCCCCCCACCATTCCCCTTGCAACCCCCAGCAACCCCCAGCAACCCCCAGCAACCCCCAGCAACCCCCAGCAACCTCCCATCATCGTCTTCCAGCGATGCCTAAGGTTTCCATCAGCGAGTATAGTTGCTGTTTTCGATTTCCATGAGATTAAAATAGAAGTAAATTGACGTTAACTTAAGAGAGAGGATTGAATGGCCAAAAATGTAACAAAAATGTTCTTCAGGTCCAGTATACATGCTCTTCAGGTCCAGTATACAAGTTCTTCAGGTCCAGTATACATGTTCTTCAGGTCCAGTATACATGTTCTTCAGGTCCATTATACAAGTTTTTCAGGTCCAGTATACATGCTCTTCAGGTCCAGTATACATGTTCTTCAGGTCCAGTATACATGCTCTTCAGGTCCAGTATACATGTTCTTCAGGTCCAGTATACATGTTCTTCATGTCCAATATACATGTTCTTCAGGTCCAGTATACATGTTCTTCAGGTTCAGTATACATGTTCTTCAGGTCCAGTATACATGTTCTTCAGGTCAAGTATACATGTTCTTCAGGTCCAGTATACATGTTCTTCAGGTCCAGTATACATGTTCTTCAGATCCAGTATAAATGTTCTTCAGGTCCAGTATACAAGTTCTTCAGGTCCAGAATAAATGTTCTTCAGGTCCAGAATACAAGTTCTTCAGGTCCAGTATGCATGTTCTTCAGGTCCAGTATACATGTTCTTCAGGTCCAGTATACAAGTTCTTCAAGTCCAGTATACATGCTCTTCAGGTCCAGTATACATGTTCTTCAGGTCCAGTATACATGCTCTTCAGGTCCAGTATACATGTTCTTCAGGTCCAGTATACATGTTCTTCAGGTCCAGTATACATGAACTTCAGGTCCAGTATACATGTTCTTCAGGTCCAGTATACATGTTCTTCAGGTCCAGTATACATGTTCTTCAGGTCCAGTATAAATGTTCTTCAGGTCCAGTATACATGTTCTTCAGGTCCAGTATACAAGTTCTTCAAGTCCAGTATACATGCTCTTCAGGTCCAGTATACATGTTCTTCAAGTCCAGTATACATGCTCTTCAGGTCCAGTATACATGTTCTTCAGGTCCAGTATACAAGTTCTTCAGGTCCAGTATAAATGTTCTTCAGGTCCAGTATACATGTTCTTCAAGTCCAGTATACATGCTCTTCAGGTCCAGTATACAAGTTCTTCAGGTCCAGTATACAAGTTCTTCAGG
>NC_091153.1:22503326-22575826 GCF_040958095.1 Procambarus clarkii
ACCACACAGCCCTTGTACCACACCACACAGCCCTTGTACCACACCACACAGTCCTTGTATCACACCACACAGCCCTTGTATCACACCACACAGCCCTTGTATCACACCACACAGCCCTTGTACCACACCACACAGCCCTTGTACCACACCACACAGCACTTGTACTACACCACACAGCCCTTGTACCACACCACACAGTCCTTGTACCACACCACACAGTCCTTGTACCACACCACACAGCCCTTGTATCACACCACACAGCCCTTGTACCACACCACACAGCCCTTGTACCACACCACACAGCCCTTGTATCACACCACACAGCCCTTGTATCACACCACACAGCCCTAGTACCACACCACACAGCCCTTGTATCACACCACACAGCCCTTGTACCACACCACACAGCCCTTGTACCACACCACACAGCCCTTGTATCACACCACACAGCCCTTGTATCACACCACACAGCCCTTGTACCACACCACACAGCCCTTGTATCACACCACACAGCCCTTGTACCACACCACACAGTTCTTGTACCACACCACACAGCCCTTGTACCACACCACACAGTCCTTGTACCACATCACACAGTCCTTGTACCACACCACACAGCCCTTGTACCACACCACACAGCCCTTGTCCCACACCACACAGTCCTTGTACCACATCACACAGTCCTTGTACCACACCACACAGCCCTTGTACTACACCACACAGCCCTTGTACCACACCACACAGTCCTTGTACCACACCACACAGTCCTTGTACCACATCACACAGTCCTTGTACCACACCACACAGCCCTTGTACCGCACCACACAGTATAAACACATATCCACATATATGTATGTAATATAAAGTATATATGGATATATAAAGTATATCCACATAAACGTTGCTCTATTAAGATACACAAATTTATACGTAACTTAGAGTGAATTCATCCTCTATAGGGTCAGAGGTTGAGCATGACATCATGTACCATCAGTAGAGAGGGCAGGCCACATAGAGCGGTGAGGTATATAGAGCCTCAGCTTCGTTACCCTTTTATTGCTCTAATGCGGAAAATATCTTGGCACACGTCCACCTCCGCGCTCTTCTGGAGCAAGAAATATAATCATTGCGGATCGCGTTGTGGGTCGCGTTGTGGGTCGTGTTGTTGCATTGTGGGTTACATTGCGGGTGTGCTCTCGTCTGTCTCACTTGACGTCCGGGTCGCTGCCGCTGTTATTTTGCTCGTCAGCGTCCATAATAGCTCCTGCCGGAGGGAGGCTGTGGGACACCTTTTATGGATCTCATAAAATGCCGCCAACTTCCCACGACGTGCTTGACAAGTGATCCCACGTGACAGGTGCGGACCGATGTGCTTGACAAGTGACACCACATGACCGACGTGCTTGACAAGTGACACCACGTGACAGGTGCGGACCGACGTGCTTGACAAGTGACACCACGTGACAGGTGCGGACCGACATGCTTGACAAGTGACACCACATGACCGACATGCTTGACAAGTGACCCCACATGACCGACATGCTTGACAAATGACACGACAGGACTGACATGCACCGCACATTGGTGGAGGTTGTCGCAAGAAATGGAATTTGATGCTGAGTAAAACTTAGCTTATATTTTTCCAGAGTCAGGTGACTTATATCTGGCAGTGAGTGTGTTTGCATGTACCTGGGAGGGACCCATCTATTGTACCTGAGAGTTAGACGAAGGGACCCATCTATTGTACCTGGGAGTTAGACGAAGGGACCCATCTATTGTACCTGGGAGTTAGACGAAGGGACCCATCTATTGTACCTGGGAGTTAGACGAAGGGAACCATCTATTGTACTTGGGAGTTAGACGGAACGACTCATCTATTGTACCGATGGTGGGCGGCTGCCGGAGTGTGATGCTCCTTGGGACAGTCCTCTGTCCTTTTCTAGCCTTGTGCTCCTGCTGCCGTCCTCTCCAATTCTGCTGGGCATCTTTTACTTTTCCTTCTGTTTCGTTTTTCTCCCCCCTCTTCTCCTATCTGCTTGCCGTTTCCTGCCGACCTTTTGCTCGTTCTGGTTCTTCCCTTGGACTTCTTCTATTTTGACGCCCGGGTGCTTGAGGAGGCATACTCTTGCACCCGTAGAACTGCAGTACCCGACGTCGAGAGCGAGGGGAACCTTTTATTGTCAATCCCCATTTCGTCACTGAACCCGATCTCGACGGACTGTCGGTTTCTTAAGGTGGCGTTTGTGGGGCGTATACTCACGACGCACCCCTAGGAGGCCCCGGCAAGATCGGCGATAGCTTCTTGTTGGGTGTCCTGCCTCTAATTGTGGCTCCGTGGTGGGTGTGGGGGCACATTCGTGAATGAATTCTTCTTTTCGTCATGATGATAAACCCTGTTTCGGCTGCTTCTGGTTTACCTTCTCAGGCTTGTGGGGTGGGCGACCAAGCCCCCGGGCCGGTCCGTATTGGAAGACCGGGCTCTGTAGCCTCCGCTGCATTGGGCCCCGACCTTGCTCCTCCTTTGGCCTCTCTGCCTCCTTCCCCTGGCTCCCCTCCCTCCTCTGTGGTTGGGTCGAGCCCCAAGCCCCCAGTGGTGACTACCGCGTCCCCTGGCGCGGCTCCTTCTCTAGTTGTAACTACTGCGCCTTTTAACCCCTCTCTCTCTGGGGGTTCTCACCGCCGTCCTCGTCACGGCCGCCCTCGCTCGATTCCTTCCAGTTCTGCTACCTATCAAGCCTTGTTTGGTCCCGCTTCATGGGCCAAATATTTTGATCTCCTCCCTCTTGATTCTGCGCCTCCTGACGATTTCTCCCTCCATCGACATCTCGTTGATTCCGTGGATGCCTCCATTACTTTCAACCACACCCGTCTCGGTACACAAGTCGTTGCTGCTCCTTCTCAGGATGCTGCTTCCCGCTTGGCTGCCTTATCCTGCCTTGGCGAGACCCCTGTTCGGGTCTTGAAGAATGCTCAGTTGAATGCCAGTGTTGGCACTATTTTGCTCCCGCCCCATGTTGCGACCGGTGTTCGGGACCTGCGCGACTGCCACGACGATATTCAACATATCCTTGCTGCCCAGGGCCATTCTATTCTCCAGGTGGACACGTTTACTCGTCCCCCTCGTGATAGTCGTCGTCAACCCCTCCGGGTTGTGAAGATTACCTTTGATGGTAGGACCCTTCCACCCTCTGTCATTCTTGCTGGTGCCAGGTGCTCTGTCCAGGAGTACATTCCTTCTCCTCGGCTCTGCAACAAGTGCTGGAGGTTTGGGCATGGTGCCCTCCGCTGCTCCGGGACTGTCTCTCTCTGTCCTTTGTGTGGTGGCGAAGGTCACTCTAAGTCGGAGTGCACTTCTCCCCAGGCTCGTTGCCTCAACTGCGGTGAGGCCCATCCTACCTTCTCCCGTGCGTGTGTCCATTACAAGCTTGAGGCAGCCGTCCTCAACTTGAAGCACCGGGAGCGTTTATCTTTTCCTGAGGCGTGGCGCCAGGTTCGCCGGCTCCCGCCTTATGCTAATATCTCTTATGCTCGCGTTTTGCGCTCTTCCTCTCCTCGTCCTTCCCGCCTTCCTCAGACTCACAACCGTTTCCGGGCATTGGACCCTGATGCGCCCACTGCCCCCTCCTTTGTTCCTTTGGGTTCTCTCCCGAAGGATCCTCCTCCTGGTCCTCTGTCTGGGGTTCCCCTTCCTTCTACCCGGTCAGTCGTGTCTTCTGTGTCTTCTTCCTCGTCCCCTTCCGATCCTCCTTCCCATCCTCTTCCTCCATCTATCGGCTCTCCCCACCGCCTGTCGGTGTGGGCGGATGTCCATCGCTCTCCTAACGGCCGTCGTGTGTGCTCTCGTTCGGCTTCTCCTGTTGAGACACTGGAATCCGTTGCCCGGTACGTAGTTGCTGGGACACCGGTCTCTTTAAGTCAGAAGCGTAAGCCTGGCTCCTCTCCTTCCTCTTCCGCGGCGGGTAAGAAGGCTTCGCTTTCTTCCTCAGCTCCTACTTCTGGCTCTGTTGCTCCTTCCCCTCCCGTTTCAGTGATTACGCCCCCTGTTCCTGCTATGGAGGTTTCTTTGGCCCCTGCTTCCCTTTCGGTTACTGCTCTTGCTGGGGTGCGCTCCCCTCTTTCTACTCCCCCTCTTCCTGCTGCTGTCCTTGACTGCTCCTCTCCGTTGTCTCCTCCTCTTCCTCCTCCTCCTCCTCCTCCTCCGGACCCCGCCCGCCCTCCTCTGATCTGTTCTCCCGTTTCCTTCCCTCCGTCTTTGCTCAGTTTACCCATGCCCCCTAACCCTGACTTTGCTGACCCTGATCCCGACCCTGATATTTTTTAACGTGCTCTGTTGCTCTTTCGCCTTTGTTTCTTCCTTGTTCTCTGTTTTTGTCCTTTCTCTTCTCGTCGTTGTCCATTCTTCAATGGAACGTTCGAGGTTATTACGCCAATTTCCTCGAACTCCAACTTCTGATTTCGCGGTTTTCGCCCCTTTGTGTCTGTCTCCAGGAGCCAATGCTTGGTGCTCGTCCTGGTCGTTTTCGTGGCTATTCCTTTCTCTCCCCCCCCCCCCCCAGCCATTGCTGGGGCTTCTAATTCTTCTGCTCTCTTGATTCGTGCTGATGTTCCCTTTGTTCCTTTGCTTTTTCCTTCGCCTCTCCATTGTTCTGCTGCTCGTATCTTTGTGGGGAAATGGTACACAGTTTGTTTCATTTATCTCCCCCCGAGTGTCCCGCTCTCTCTTCCTGATTTGAAACACCTCCTAGACTCCTTGCCGGAGCCTGTGCTCCTGCTGGGTGACTTCAATTGTCGTCATTCTCTTTGGGGTGACGTTCTGACGAATACCCGGGGTCGCCTCCTTGAGCCGTTTCTCCTCTCTTCTTCCCTGTCTCTTCTGAATTCTGGTGAGCCCACTCATTTGGACTCTCGGACTCGCACCCTTTCTTGTCTTGATCTTTCTCTCTGCTCTTCTTCTCTTTACTTAGATTTCACGTGGCAGGTTCTTGATGACCTCCATGGGAGTGATCATTTCCCCATCCTTGTTTCCTTTTTCTCTTTTCGCCCTTCCCTCTCTTTCCCTAGGTGGCAGTTTGCTAAGGCAGACTGGACCCTATTTACCCTCAGTGCTGCTCTCTCTGACCTCTCCCTTCTGCCTCTCTCTCGCGCTCTCCTCCTTTTTCATGACACTGTCCTCAACGCTGCCCTCCGCTCTATTCCTCGCTCTTCCTCTCGGGGTCCACGGAAGTGCGTTCCCAGGTGGAATGCGGACTGTGCTCGGGCTGTCCGCTGTAAGCGTGCAGCCTGGAAGAGGCACCGCCGTAGGCAGACGACCGATTCTTTTCTTTTCATTCGGAAAGCGAGTGCGGTGGCCCGTAGGGCCATCCGTACGGCTAAACGTGAATGTTGGGCATCTTATGTCTCAACAATTACGTCCGAAACCCCTCAGGCCCAGATCTGGAAGCGTATCCGCAAGATAGCGGGTAAGTTCGTTCACGATGTTTCACCGGTCCATCACCTACATGATACTCTTGTGGCGGACCCGTTGCAGGTCGCTTCCGAACTGGGTTCCCACTTTTCTTCTGTTAGCTCTGGTCTTCATCTTCCCCAATCTTTCCTTCTTCGTAAACCTGTCCTTGAGTCTCGTCCTTTAGATTTCTGCACTCATCTTCAGCTTCCCTATAATGATCCCTTCTCTCTCTCTGAACTTCGTTCTGCCCTGGCCCTCTGCGGTTCTACGGCGGCGGGCTCCGATGGTATTCATTATGAGATGCTTCGCCATCTCCCTCCGAGCACGTCTCAGTATTTACTGAGTCTGTATAATCGGATCTGGGAGTCGTCGTCAGTCCCTGAGGGCTGGCTCGATGCCGTTGTCCTCCCTGTTCATAAACCGGGGTCTCTGGGTACTTCCCCTAAGGACTTTCGCCCTATTGCTCTCACAAGCTGTGTCTGCAAACTCTTTGAACGTATGGTTAACGTTCGTCTGATGTGGTTCCTGGAACACCATCACCTCCTCTCCCCTTCTCAATTTGGTTTCCGCAAGTGCCGCAGCACGACAGATGTCCTGGTGAACTTGGAGGTCTATATTCGTACTGCTTTTGCTGTGAAGACCTCCGTTGTTGCCGTCCTTTTTGACCTGGAAAAGGCTTGCGACACCACTTGGCGTTATCATATCCTATCTCAACTTCATTCTTTTGGCCTTCGTGGTCATCTCCCTCTCTTTCTCCGCAGCTTCCTCTCTCGTCGTTCCTTTCGGGTGCGCCTTGGTACCGCTCTCTCTCCCTCTTTTCAGCAATTCGAAGGTGTGCCCCAGGGTAGTGTTCTGAGCACTACTCTTTTTCTGGTTGCCCTCAATGGTCTTCTTTCCTCTCTTCCTTCTGGTGTCTTCTCCACTCTCTATGTCGATGATCTTACCCTTTGTTGTCAGGGTGATGATTCGCCTCTCCTTCAACGCCGGCTTCAACTTGCAATTGATGCCGTGTCGTCTTGGGCACGATCATGGCTTCAAGTTCTCTACTTCTAAGACTTGTGCCATGACTTTTACGCGGAAACGGGTTGTTCTTCGTCCCTCTTTGTCACTTTATGGTCATCCCCTTGAATACAAAGATTCCGCGAAGCTTTTGGGGTTATTCCATGACACTCGTTTGTCTTGGTCTCCCCATATCTCTTACCTCCGTGTTGAGTGCTCTAAGGCCCTTACCCTCCTTCGGGTCTTGTCCCATACTTCTTGGGGGGCAGATAGGCGCACTCTCCTTGCTTTACATTCCTCTCTCGTCCTGTCTAAGCTCGATTATGGTTGCCCTGCTTACTCGTCTGCTTCTCCTTCTACTCTTCGCCGTCTTGATGCTTTGCACCATACTGGGTTGCGCCTCAGTTCTGGTGCCTTTCGTTCGACTCCCATCCTTAGCTTGTATGTTGACACTGGCTTTCTGTCTCTCCAGGACCGCCGTGATCGCTACTGTCTTCGCTATCTTGCGCGGTCCTTGCAACATCCTTCCTCTCGCCTCTGTCGTGCTTTAACTTTTACCCCTCCTGCGGTTCCTGTTCCTCTTCACCACCTCCCTCTTTCTGTCCGGTTATCTCGCCTGCAGGATTCTCTTTCCGTTCGTATTTCTGATGTTTCTCCTCGTGTTGTTCCTTCTTTGCCCCCGTGGAGGGTCCCTCTTCCGCGGTTTTGTACATCCTTGACCCGTATCACTAAAGCTTTTACCCCTCCTACGGTTCTAAAACGCCTTTTCCTCAAGCACTTTTCTTCTCACTCCCGCTCCGTTTCTGTCGTCACCGATGGGTCTAAGTCAGCGGACGGTGTTGGCTACTCTGTTGTTTTTCCTGATCGCACTTATATGTGTCGCTTGCCTCCGGAGACTAGCATCTTTACAGCGGAACTTTATGCTATTCTCTATGCTCTTCGTCTCCTGCTTTCTCGTTGTCAGTCTTCCTTTGTAGTTGTTGTTGACTCTCGTAGTGCCCTCATGGCTCTCGGGTCCTTTAATCCGGTTCATCCAGTAGTTGTCGAGATCCAGCATTGGCTGTTTCTCGTTCACAGTAAATTTAAGTCGGTTGAGTTTTGTTGGGTTCCCAGCCATATTGGTGTGTCTATAAATGAATGTGCGGATGCTGCCGCCAAGGAAGCTGTCCGCTCTTGTCCCATCTCTCGTAAAGGCATTCCGTATTCCGACTTTTACCCGGTTATCCATTCCACAGTCCTTACCCGTTAGCAGGCTTCTTGGTTGTCTGTTAATGGTAACAAGCTACGTACTCTTAAATGTTGTGTTTCCTCGTGGCAGTCCTCCTTCCACCGTAACCGGCGGTGGGAAACAGCTCTGGCGAGGTTGCGTATTGGCCATACTCGCTTAACCCATGGTCACTTGATGGAGCGCCGCCCTGCTCCTTATTGTCCTAGTTGCATTGTCCCTCTTACAGTCGTGCATGTCCTTCTTGAATGTCCTGACTTCCAGGACGAGCGTGTGTCTTGCTTTCCGACCGCCCCTCGCGGTCACCTGTCCCTCGATAGAATTCTTGGTGACTCGGATACTTTTGATATCGTTCGCCTTATGCGTTTTTGTTCTCGTATTGGCATCCTTGGTGATATTTAGCGCCCTCTGATTATTTTGCGTATTTGATGGTGCTACATAGCCTTCCCGGTTTGGTGCCTTCTTTTGATAATTACTTACTTACTTACTTATTGTACCGATGAGTTAGACGGAACGACCCATCTATTGTACCTATGAGTTGGACGGAACGACCCATCTATTGTACCTATGAGTTGGCCTTCAATGATGCATATACAGACGATGAGTGACAATAACGTGGCTGAAGATATGATGACCAGACCACACACCAGAAGATGAGAAGACGACGACGTTTCGGTCAGTCCTGGACCATCAACTTGATAATGGTCCAGGATGGACCGAAACGTCGTCGTCTCTTCATCTTCAATGAAGTATTCCATTACAACTATACAAATTTACACCTTGCCATAAATTTATATATTTATCAATAATTATAACAGCCAAAAATAAAACGTGTTGCAAACTTTTATTTTTAATGACTATACATTACATCGTCAGTTTTATGAATAATTATATTAATTAGAGAAATATATTAAAATAAATTACGTTATATTATACAACATCAGAGCTGCACCACACACAAAATAACACACATAATATTACAAATATACGATATACATATAATATCATAATATTAAACATATAAATATATATACATATATATTGTTACAAATATACAATATACATATAATATTATAAATATATAGATATATACAACAAAACAAGGCAATATGAGAGTAAATAAACAAATTTGTGGCCACTGTAACAACTTCTTAAAGACGAAGGCAACGGGAATTGAATGTTATATCTGTAAGACTAGATTCCATTCGGCTTGTACAGGAGTGAGTAACACTACGGCACTGAGAGATGGCCACTTGCTCTGGGTGTGTAAAAATGACCTGCCAGCTTGGAATATCCTAAAAAACCTTCTAGATAACATGACGCATGAACGGAAAACATCATTCATTGGAAGCCTACCAGCCATCCAGAAGGAGTGGGAAAGGAACAACAATTCTAATATACAAGGGGCGGAGGCTATAGTCAGGGATGAAACTGAGGCTGAAACTCAGGAAGTTGCAAACTCTGACTCAATAGGCCAGAATGTAGATGACAGTAAACTAGAAAGTGTACCAGACAGCACTGACAGCTCGATAGGTACAGACACCACGACGGTTCTCGATAGAGCAATTCAGAACAGAAGGACAGACTTATGCAAATTTTATGCAAAACGCATATGCAGACATAGATATGCTGGTAATAAGAAAGGATTAGAATGCAGTTACCAACATCCCAAAAAATGTTTAAATATGCTTAGGAAAGGTGAGTGTCGATTTGGATCAATATGTAGGTTTTTCCATCCTGACATGTGCCAAACCTCACTGGAGGACAGAAAATGCTATGACCTTAGCTGCCCACACTTTCACGTGAAAGGCACGGAACGCTACATAAAGAGTGGCAAGCAGGATAATGAATTTGGAGGAAACTCTATAAATTTTTTATACCAGACCGGCAGAGAATTCAAAAGGAGCAGCATGGAGAGTGTATGGAACTGGATGCCAGATCCACTGGCATTCCAGAATTACAGATACAATTACCCACCGAAAGGGAACTACAACTACGACAGAAAACTGCCCTACAACAATCAGTACTGGTCAGAACAAACTCATTATGTCCACGATTAATGGACGTGCCGAAAAAGTCTCCCATTCAAACTATCACTAATAGAGTAACCTCATTCATCTTTGCCAACATACAAGGACTGAAAACAAGAACAAACAACAAAGTACAGTTCATAAATGGCCTCCTCACGGAGTCAAATGCAGTATTTGGAGCTTTCACAGAAACCCATGCAGGGGAATTGTTGGACAGTGAGATCTGGATTCCAGGATATAACCTATACAGGTGTGATAGGAAAATTAGGTCACATGGAGGAGTGGGTCTGTATATTAGGGAAGACCTTGTATGCTCGGAGCTCCTAAACGTTACAAATGAGGTGGTAGAGGTACTGGGATTAAAAATAGAGAAAATAAATTTAGTGATTATACTAATATACAAACCGCCAGATGCAACGGCTGAGGAATTCACAGAACAGATAAGCAAAATAGAGAATAGCCTTGATAATTTGGAGAACCCGATACCTGATATTATTTTCCTAGGTGACTTCAACTTGCCTAGTCTCAGGTGGAAAATAGCAAACAATAATATTATACCAAGAAATCTATCAGGACCTAACCAACCACAGATTAGAGAACTACTTAGATTCTGTGACAAATTTTCCCTCAATCAGCAGATATCGGAGCCAACGAGAAATGAAAATATTCTAGATCTGGTCTTTACGAACAATGAAGACATTATCAGAGACATTACGATATCAGATACCACATACTCAGATCACAAACTCATTGAAGTGCAAACGACCATCAATACTCAGAATAGACCTAAAACGTTGATAAAGCGAGAGGGGCTATTCAGTAAATTCAATTTTAATAATAAAAGGATAGACTGGGAGATAATAAACAGGGAACTTACAAACATTCCATGGGGAACTGTTCTAAATAATACAAGTCCTACAGAAGGAATAGAAAAACTGACTTCAGAAGCGTATCAAGTCTGTCTGAAACATGTTCCTTTGAGGAAAGCCAGAAAGAGATCTAACGTAGAAAGAGAACGCAGACGACACTATAAACGCAGGAAAAAAATAATGGAACTGCTTATGCAGACACGAATTTCCCGTCAAAGAAGGAATAATTTAAATAGGGAGATTGAAGAAATCGAGCGGAAATTGAAACACTCATATGAAACTGAAGAAAGGCAGTTAGAACAGAAAGCAATTCAGGAAATAAAGAAAAATCCAAAATATTTCTTCTCATATGCGAAATCAAAAGCAAAAACCACTGCCAGTATTGGACCTATTCGTACAAGTGAAGGTTCATACACGGAGGATGACAAAGAAATTAGTGAAATCCTAAAAAAGCAGTATGAGGACATGTTTAGCACTCCAATAAACAACATGAAGGTGGAAGATCCAGACAATTTCTTTATGCGGGATATTCAAACCCCCTGTAAATATAACTGATATAAACACGAGCGCACTAAATTTTGAAAAAGAAATTGAAAACATGCCCATGCACTCGGCCCCAGGTCCAGACTTATGGAATTCAATATTTATAAAGAAATGCAAAGTGCCGGTAGCACAGGCACTCAGTATAGTGTGGAGGAAGAGCTTGGACACGGGGGAGATACCAGATGCACTTAAAGTAGCAGACATAGCCCCTCTACACAAGGGAGGGAGCAAAGCATTGGCAAAAAATTATAGACCAGTTGCACTAACATCGCACATCATAAAAGTATTTGAGAGAGTGATTAGGAGTCAGGTCACCAATTTCATGGAGACCAATGACCTTCATAACCCAGGCCAACATGGATTTCGAGCGGGAAGATCGTGCCTCTCACAGCTACTTGAGCACTACGACAAAGTCACTGAGGCATTAGAAGAGAAACAGAATGCTGATGTGATATACACGGACTTCGCAAAGGCTTTCGATAAATGTGACCATGGCGTGATAGCACACAAAATGAAGTCAATGGGAATAACCGGTAAAGTAGGACGCTGGATACTCAGTTTTCTGTCAAACAGGACTCAGCGAGTAACTGTCAACCATATAAAATCTAGTCCAAGTGCAGTGAAAAGCTCTGTACCTCAGGGTACAGTCCTTGCACCACTGCTTTTCCTTATTCTCATATCAGATATAGACAAAAATACAAGTCACAGCTTCGTATCATCCTTTGCAGATGACACAAAAATCAGTATGAAAATTACCTCGGCTGAGGACATTGAAAAACTTCAAGCTGATATTAATAAAGTTTTCGACTGGGCATCAGAAAATAACATGATGTTTAACAGTGATAAATTCCAGGTACTCAGGTACGGTAAAAATGAGGACCTTAAACATAATACAGAGTACAAAACACAATCAAATGTACTCATAGTAGGAAAACAGCATGTAAAGGATTTGGGAATAATAATGTCTGACGACCTAACGTTTAAGGAGCATAACCAAGCAAATATTGCGACAGCCAGAAAAATGATAGGATGGATTACGAGAACTTTCAAATCCAGGGATCCCATCACAATGGTTGTACTCTTCAAGGCACTTGTGTTGTCCCGTCTTGAGTACTGCTCAGTACTCACTTCCCCCTTCAAAGCAGGAGAGATTGCTGAAATAGAGGGAATACAGAGAACATATACGGCACGCATAGACGCAATAAAGCACCTAAATTATTGGGATCGTCTCAAAGCCCTCCAAATGTACTCACTAGAAAGAAGACGAGAGAGATATCAAATAATATACACCTGGAAGATACTGGAGGGCCAAGTACCAAATCTACACAGTAAAATAACAACATACTGGAGTGAACGACATGGAAGAAAATGTAGAATAGAACCAATGAAGAGCAGAGGTGCCATAGGCACAATCAGAGAACACTGTATAAACATCAGAGGTCCGCGGTTGTTCAACGTCCTCCCAGCTAGCATAAGAAATATTGCCGGAACAACCGTGGACATTTTCAAGAGGAAACTAGATTTATTCCTCCAAGGAGTGCCGGACCAACCGGGCTGTGGTGGGTATGTGGGCCTGCGGGCCGCTCCAAGCAACAGCCTGGTGGACCAAACTCTCACAAGTCGAGCCTGGCCTCGGGCCGGGCTTGGGGAGTAGAAGAACTCCCAGAACCCCATCAACCAGGTAACCAGGTAGCCAGTCAACAGTAGGTCGCCTTATGTCTCCCAACATCAACTTCCTGGGTAACATAATTGAGGTGGGATCACTGGATTGTTTCCAGCGTAGATTAAACATGTTTATGAGCTTGGGAGGATATAAATCAGAGCTGCCTCGTATGGGCCAATAGGCTCTCTGCAGTTTCCTTCATTCTTAAGTTATAACTAGACTTATTGAATTCAACGTCAATCTCACCTTCTTAAATGATTGCATGTATAAGAAAGTTCATTATTTGAACACATATTAATATGAAATAGACGTATGGTCAGAGTGTGATATATATATATATATATATATATATATATATATATATATATATATATATATATATATATATATATATATATATATATATATATATATATTTCATTGAATATGACCGCATATTCTGTATTTATTATTTTCTGGTTTAGGGCTTCTATCCCTCTAACTATTTTCTTAGCATCAGGGCTTAATTGAAATAGGAGTTCTCCAAAACTCATTTTCGTACTTTTAAGGTGAAGAAAAGAAGTGATTTACTATAGAGTGTATTACACTTATTTGTATAATTTGCACGACGTTTCGAACCTCCATGGTTCATTCTCAAGTGAACAGATCTTACAATACTAGTTGATTTTATACCCGCATTAGGTCAGGTGATAATACAATGAAGGTGAAAACATGGGGGGATACATAAGTAAACAAAACAATTACAGCAATCAACGCAAAGAAAGGTAGTGTGCATTTCAATAAACTTCAAGGCGACTATGGCTTAGGATATGCCTACGGCAATGTTAAGACGCATAAACCAGGTAACCCACTACGCCCTATAATCAGCCAAATACCAACCCCAACTTATCACCTGGCAAAGAAACTCAATGAACTCCTAACTCCATACACTCCAAGTAAGTTTAGTCTACAATCATCAGCAGATTTCCTAGAATTGATCAAATCTACCCAGCCCGATGGAATCATCGCTTCCCTGGACGTTGAATCCCTTTTTACCAACGTCCCAGTCGACACAACCATAGGAATGATACTGGACAGAGTATACAGAGACGAGAGCACCCCCAAATTAGACATACCTGAGCCACACTTGAAACGTCTTCTTGAAGCATGTACAAAGGAAGCCCATTTCATCAGTCCACAAGGAGACATGTATTTACAAATAGACGGAGTAGCAATGGGCTCCCCCTTAGGAGTTTTATTTGCTAATTTTTATATGGGAACCATCGAAGATAGGGTCTTCAGTAGCAGACAAAAACCAACTGTATACTGCCGTTATGTAGATGACATATTCGTAATAGTAAAAGACTCAGATGAACTAATTGACCTAAAAAGACACCTAGAGAGAGAGTCAGTACTCCGATTTACACATGAAAATAGTGAAAATAACAGTCTGCCATTCTTGGATGTACTAATAACAAAAACAGGAACCTCTTTAAGCACCAACGTATATACCAAGCCCACCAACATAGGATTATGCCTGAACGGTAGAAGTGAGTGCCCCCAAAGATACAAAGCCAGTGTTCTCAATGCTTATATTCGTCGAGCGCTTACCCACTGCTCTGAATGGAGCAACGTGAGTAGACAGTTTGAAAGAGTAACTCAGGTATTGGTGAACAACGGATATAGCAACGCGGAAATAAACGCTGCTATAAGAAGACACTTGGACCGTTGGTATAATTCAGAACCTAGAACAGAAACCACAACACCCCCAATAAAATTATATTACAAATCAACCATGCACAGTGAACATATAAAAGAGGAAAGAATAATGAAAGAAATAATCCGTAAAGGAGTAAAAAGCACTACTCTTAACCAAAACATAAACCTGATAATATTCTACAAAACCAAGAAGACTTCCGAACTCCTTATCAAAAACAGCCCGAAGCCGACGGAGAACCCTCTACAGCAGTCAAGCGTTGTATACATGTACACTTGCCCCCACGAAGGATGTAACCTTCAATGTAAGTACATAGGTATGACGTCGACCAAGTTGACGAGGCGTTTGACATGCCATCTTCAATCTGGTGCCCCTAGGAATCACATGAGACAAGCCTATGACATTACTCTAACAAGAGAAATGTTGAACAAGAATACTTGCATAATAGACAAAACCCAAGATTCAAGAAGATTACAAATTCTTGAGGCAATTCACATAAGAATAGAGCGACCTACCATGAACACCCAAATCACGGAACTATTTACTCTACCCACCATGAGAGTAAGGACAAGACAAGAACATATCGATGCCAACACAGAAGACAATGTCCAACATAACAGGCCAATTATACTGGATTAATCTTTGTGTTTAGATAGGAGATGCCTCGTATGGGCCAATAAGCCTTCTGCAGCCCCTATGTTTATCCCTTATGTATCCCCCCATGTTTTCACCTTCATTGTATTATCACCTGACCTAATGCGGGTATAAAATCAACTAGTATTGTAAGATCTGTTCACTTGAGAATGAACCATGGAGGTTCGAAACGTCGTGCAAATTATACAAATAAGTGTAATACACTCTATAGTAAATCACTTCTTTTCTTCACCTTAAAAGTACGAAAATGAGTTTTGGAGTACTCCTATTTCAATTAAGCCCTGATGCTAAGAAAATAGTTAGAGGGATAGAAGCCCTAAACCAGAAAATAATAAATACAGAATATGCGGTCATATTCAATGAAACATGTTTGAAAGAAAACCTGCTGCCAGTATACACCAATATATATATATATATATATATATATATATATATATATATATATATATATATATATATATATATATATATATATATATATATATATATATATATATTCGTGATATACACACACACACACACACACACACACATATATATATATATATATATATATATATATATATATATATATATATATATATATATATGTCGTACCTAGTAGCCAGAACTCACTTCTCAGCCTACTATTCAAGGCCCGATTTGCCTAATAAGCCAAGTTTTCCTGAATTAATATATTTACTATAATTTTTTTCTTATGAAATGATAAAGCAACCCTTTTCTCTATGTATGAGGTCAATTTTTTTTTATTGGAGTTAAAATTAACGTAGATATATGACCGAACCTAACCAACCCTACCTAACCTAACCTAACCTATATTTATAGGTAAGGTTAGGTTAGGTAGCCAAAAAAAGCTAGGTTAGGTTAGGTTAGGTAGGTTAGGTAGACGAAAAAACATTAATTCATGAAAACTTGGCTTATTAGGCAAATCGGGCCTTGAATAGTAGGCTGAGAAGTGCGTTCTGGCTATTAGGTACGACATATATATATATATATATATATATATATATATATATGTCGTACCTAGCAGCCAGAACGCACTTCTCAGCCTACTATGCAAGGCCCGATTTGCCTAATAAGCCAAGTTTTCATGAATTAATTGTTTTTCGACTACCTAACCTACCTAACCTAACCTAACCTAACTTTTTCAGCTACCTAATCTAACCTAACATATTAAGATAGGTTAGGTTAGGTTAGGTAGGGTTGGTTAGGTTCGGTCATATATCTACGTTAATTTTAACTCCAATAAAAAAAATTGAGCTCATACATAATGAAATGTGTAGCTTTATCATTTCATAAGAAAAAAAATAGAGAAAATATATTAATTCATGAAAACTTGGCTCATTAGGCAAATCGGGCCTTGCATAGTAGGCTGAGAAGTGAGTTCTGGCTATTAGGTACGACATATATATATATATATATATATATATATATATATATATATATATATATATATATATATATATATATATATATATATATTTTACGTCTAATAGTAAATCCTGGCATAGAATTATTAAACAATTATATATGTGTCCTTGCGCAGGTCCTGTGGTTCTTCTAGACCAAGTAAGTCACGCCGCCAGGGACCACTACACTGTTCTTCATCTTCACAGGTAAGTGGCGCAGTGTTGTATAGGACCTGCCACTCCCGGTGAGTGGAGACGGACGGGGCCAGGCCTTGGACATTGTTGGCAACCCGCAAATAGTCTCACGCTCTAAGTCCTGTCGAGCATAAGAGTTAATAAATATTAAACAGGACAAGACGTCCTGTTTAATGTTTAATAAGGACAGGACATTTGATTAAACAGGACGTCTAGCATGGCCTGTAGCGTAGACCACTGTTGTGTGAGATGGAAGAGGCATTGTTTGAAGCAGTTTTGTGTCACTGACTCCAAATGGACAGGAGAAATTGACGACGGCGTGGGAATTTCCTCAATGAAGGAGTTCGATGATGTCATCAGTGACCAATGAGGGCGTGACGTGACGTGAGCAAAAGCTCTGTGATTGGTGGAAGACGTCACTTGCAAGTGTGAGGTCGGAGAGGTCACACGCAGCTCGTCGCTACTCAGGGAAAGGCACAGTTCTAGTGTCTTGGTGAAGGAAGTACCGTGAACTGTGACAGAGACAAGTCCTGGCAGGCAGAAGAGGGCGGTTACGGTGTCAGCCTCGAGGTATTAGGAGCGACAACAAGACACAAGTGAGGGCGAGTGGGCCTCGTAAACTTAGTTGTAAACCTTAAAGAAGTTTGTCGTATGTGAGGACCCGGTGACAGGTGAACCACGGTGGGCGCCTGTGTCTGAACCTCACACTCAAGTCAGGAAAGGAAAAATTCGACAGTGGCAGTCGAGAGAAGATTTATGGGCGACCTGTAAGATGGTAAACATCATGCGCCATCTTGTTTTCTAGAGACACGCGACATGGCAAAGTTTTGCGCTAAGTCTTTGGTTTGTTGTGTACAGTGAAAAGTGCTCAGTAATTTATAGTGATGCTTAGAGACCTTAATTAGTCATGTATATAGTGATTATGAAGTAATAATTGAGAATTGAGAGATAATAACATCATAGAGGTGAGAGCGACGTATGCTCACTCGGTGGTGGTTGGTGCTCAACTGATTGAGCCTGACTGTGGGAAGGAGGAATTGAATGTGGCCTCGCCCGGAAGCGGGGAAGTCCACTTCGCAGTTGGCGGGGACTGCCAGATACCGCCAGCAGAGACGTGTGGAGACGTTATAAAAGAGCTTTATTGAAGTTATTTTCTAGTTATTTGTGGTGGAAAATTATTTTTGTTATGTGTAGAATTGTGGAAGTTGAGAAGAGTTAATGGTTCAACTGCTGACCTGTAAGAGAATAATTCGCTAGGGGGCTGGAGATTTACCTGATTAAAAGGAGGATTAATCCGCAGTTGATCCACACGGATCGTTGGACATCTTTGATTGGTTGTTTGAAGATTCCATTATAATTGTATATAGGTGACACAGTGAATGGAGATGAGTGTTTACTTGTTCTTATTTATATGTATATAAAGGTTTGATGTTGATGATAATTACATGATCCACGGCCGGCAAGATTACTCAAGACGAGAGCAGCAACTTAGTGGGAGGATCCAAGGATGAATAACGAATGTGGAAGCAGTGATTCATAGAACTGTTATTATACCATGCTCTGAGATCATTGTTTAATTATTTATTGGATGAGTTATGTATGTTCATGGTTGGTAATGATTACAATGAGCAGAAGTTCGTAGTACTGGAGTAGGGAATTGGTTGTGTTAACTTGATATTTATATGTATGTGCTAAGATAATCCA
Organism: Procambarus clarkii; assembly: GCF_040958095.1. Lineage (NCBI taxonomy): Eukaryota > Metazoa > Arthropoda > Malacostraca > Decapoda > Cambaridae > Procambarus > Procambarus clarkii. The sequence goes on from NC_091153.1 coordinate 22,521,760, forward strand.
AGTTATTGTGTGATTGACGTTGATGAGCCAGTTGTCTTGGCGACGTGGGGAGAGATGGCGACCTCGTCCGAGGCTCCGTTTGTTATTTATTGTTCCTTGTTTGTAGCTAATGTTTGTTAGAAGACCTTGTTTCCACTTGTCCCCTGTGAGGGCCTTATTGGGGGAAAGAGCGTTGATGACCTCAAGCTTCTGGTAACAAAGAGAGATTACTGGGGGACTCATTAGTAAAGTGAGGGGAAGAGTGAGTCACTTGTCGCTCATTTAAAGGGAATGAGCATGTGAGTAACCTGTGAGTAACTGAGCCAGTACCCTGGAAACACAAACCAAAACTGTCTCTATTTTCCGCTGGTTACAACTTGTAATAAAGTTGTTACATCTTGGCTTAACGTGTTTATTACGTATTAGTAAATTGTTACAACTTGGTATATTGGTTGTTATAACTGATTAGGAGGTGATAAAACTTGTTCGAACGTTGTACAATCGTCGTAGCTTCGGTGTGTTTCGCGGGTAGGACCCACCCTGGTGGCGTGATGCTTCTTCCCCATAGTTTGATGTCCGTCAGGGCGGTTCCCCATTGAGTTTGGTGGCAGAGTTGTGGTGTCAGAGGAGGTGGCAGAATGGTGGGTGTCTGCTAGTTTGTTTATTAATTATCAACCTTCTGAATAGTGTGGAAATATAGGGAAGAAGGAGCTGGAACAGGGAAGATCAAGTGGGCACCAATCATGACCTGATCGCCCCTATTAATCCAGCAGTAATTGGGGATTGGCAGGTCGTGTCACCTTCCTCTACCGTCACCTTCCTCTACCGTCACCCTCCTCTACCGTCACCCTCCTCTACCGTCACTATCCTCTACCGTCACCTTCCTCTACCGTCACCTTCCTCTACCGTCACCTTCCTCTACCGTCACCTTCCTCTACCGTCACCCTCCTCTACCGTCACCTTCCTCTACCGTCACCCTCCTCTACCGTCACCTTCCTCTACCGTCACCCTCCTCTACCGTCACCCTCCTCTACCGTCACCTTCCTCTACCGTCACCTTCCTCTACCGTCACCTTCCTCTACCGTCACCCTCCTCTACCGTCACCTTCCTCTACCGTCACCCTCCTCTACCGTCACCATTTTCTACCGTCACCCTCCTCTTCCATCACCTTCGTCTACCGTCACCCTCCTCTACCGTCACCTTCCACTACCGTCACCTTCCTCTACCGTCACCTTCCTCTACCGTCACCTTCCTCTACCGTCACCTTCCTCTACCGTCACCATTCTCTACCGTCACCCTCCTCTTCCATCACCTTCGTCTACCGTCACCCTCCTCTACCGTCACCCTCCTCTACCGTCACCCTCCTCTACCGTCACCTTCCTCTACCGTCACCCTCCTCTACCGTCACCTTCCTCTACCGTCACCTTCCTCTACCGTCACCTTCCTCTACCGTCACCATTCTCTACCGTCACCTTCCTCTACCGTCACCTTCCTCTACCGTCACCTTCCTCTACCGTCACCTTCCTCTACCGTCACCTTCCTCTACCGTCACCCTCCTCTTCCATCACCTTCGTCTACCGTCACCTTCCTCTACCGTCACCTTCCTCTACCGTCACCATTCTCTACCGTCACCTTCCTCTACCGTCACCATTCTCTACCGTCACCTTCCTCTACCGTCACCTTCCTCTACCGTCACCTTCCTCTACCGTCACCCTCCTCTACCGTCACCTTCCTCTACCGTCACCATTCTCTACCGTCACCCTCCTCTTCCATCACCTTCGTCTACCGTCACCCTCCTCTACCGTCACCCTCCTCTACCGTCACCTTCCTCTACCGTCACCTTCCTCTACCGTCACCTTCCTCTACCGTCACCTTCCTCTACCGTCACCTTCCTCTACCGTCACCTTCCTCTACCGTCACCCTCCTCTACCGTCACCTTCCTCTACCGTCACCTTCCTCTTCCGTCACCTTCCTCTACCGTCACCCTCCTCTACCGTCACCCTCCTCTACCGTCACCATTCTCTACCGTCACCTTCCTCTACCGTCACCTTCCTCTACCGTCACCTTCCTCTACCGTCACCTTCCTCTACCGTCACCTTCCTCTACCGTCACCTTCCTCTACCGTCACCTTCCTCTACCGTCACCCTCCTCTACCGTCACCCTCCTCTACCGTCACCATTCTCTACCGTCACCCTCCTCTTCCATCACCTTCGTCTACCGTCACCCTCCTCTACCGTCACCTTCCTCTACTGTCACCCTCCTCTTCCATCACCTTCGTCTACCGTCACCCTCCTCTACCGTCACCTTCCTCTACCGTCACCCTCCTCTACCCTCACCTTCGTCTACCGTCACCCTCCTCTTCCATCACCTTCGTCTACCGTCACCCTCCTCTACCGTCACCCTCCTCTTCCATCACCTTCGTCTACCGTCACCTTCCTCTACCGTCACCCTCCTCTACCGTCACCTTCCTCTACCGTCACCTTCCTCTACCGTCACCTTCCTCTACCGTCACCCTCCTCTACCGTCACCCTCCTCTACCGTCACCCTCCTCTACCCTCACCTTCCTCTACCGTCACCCTCCTCTACCGTCACCTTCCTCTACCGTCACCCTCCTCTACCGTCACCTTACTCTACCGTCACCCTCCTCTACCGTCACCCTCCTCTACCGTCACCATTCTCTACCGTCACCTTCGTCTACCGTCACCTTCGTCTACCGTCACCCTCCTCTACCGTCACCTTCCTCTACCGTCACCCTCCTCTACCCTCACCCTCCTCTACCGTCACCTTCCTCTACCGTCACCTTCCTCTACTGTCACCCTCCTCTACCGTCACCTTCCTCTACCGTCACCTTCCTCTACTGTCACCCTCCTCTACCGTCACCTTCCTCTACCGTCACCTTCCTCTACCGTCACCTTCCTCTACCGTCACCCTCCTCTACCGTCACCTTCCTCTACTGTCACCCTCCTCTACCGTCACCTTCCTCTACCGTCACCTTCCTCTACCGTCACCCTCCTCTACCGTCACCTTCCTCTACCGTCACCTTCCTCTTCCGTCACCTTCCTCTACCGTCACCCTCCTCTACCGTTACCTTCCTCTACCGGTACCCTCCTCTACCGTCACCTTCCTCTACCGTCACCCTCCTCTACCGTCACCTTCCTCTACCGTCACCTTCCTCTACCGTCACCCTCCTCTTCCGTCACCTTCCTCTACCGTCACCTTCCTCTACCGTCACCTTCCTCTACCGTCACCTTCCTCTACCGTCACCCTCCTCTACCGTCACCTTCCTCTACCGTCACCCTCCTCTACCGTCACCTTCCTCTACCGTCACCCTCCTCTACCGTCACCTTTCTCTACCGTCACCTTCCTCTACCGTCACCTTCCTCTACCGTCACCCTCCTCTACCGTCACCTTCCTCTACCGTCACCCTCCTCTACCGTCACCTTCCTCTACCGTCACCTTCCTCTACCGTCACCTTCCTCTACCGTCACCTTCCTCTACCGTCACCCTCCTCTACCGTCACCTTCCTCTACCGTCACCCTCCTCTACCGTCACCTTCCCCTACCGTCACCCTCCTCTACCGTCACCTTCCTCTACCGTCACCTTCCTCTACCCTCACCTTCCGGTAGATCTACACTTAACTATCCACCACTGAGGATAGTTAGAAGTGCTGAGAACTATACCAGACTATCCCCCACCTGGCCCAGAGATAAAATTTGCTCCAAACAATCCCACTGGGACTCGACTCCATTTATACCTATCCTTAGTTTCCTTTGAAATAACTAAGTCCTAATTCATCTCAGGACAACCTCACCCACTACCCTGCACCTCTGTCATTCGAGTGAGTCTTCAGAAAGGTACACTATCAAAGGCTTTGCTGAGGTGAAATGTATAGCATTTCTGTCTACTGTCAGCTGCTTATAATATAGAGAAGAAAGATATTTTTTCTCAACGGCGAGTCCTTTGTAAACCATGTTGTGAATATCTGATTAAACTTATGGTTTCCAAGCAGTAAACGGAAAGTTTTTGCAATTATGTATAATATATATTTTGCAAAACGCGTATTATTATTTGTCAGATAGTTTGGTGCTGGTGATCTGTCTCCTCCATCTTGGAAAACGGGACCACGTTTGTAACCCTCCATGATTCGGTACTCTGTTCGGTTTTGTTGATGTATACAGTATGCAAGATAAGGGATAAGCTCGTCTCTACGGTCTTTAAGGACTCTGGGAAACATTTCGTCTTATTCTGCAGGGTTATCTTGAGGTTATCTTGAGATGATTTCGAGGTTTTAGTGTCCCCGCGGCCCGGTCCTCGACCAGGCCTCCACCCCCTGGAAGCAGCCCGTGATAGCTGACTTACACCCAGGTACCTATTTACTGCTAGGTAACAGGGCCATAGGGTGAAAGAAACACTGCCCATTCTTTCTCGCTGGCGCCCGGGATCGAACCCGGGACCACAGGATCACAAGTCCAACGTGCTGTCCGCTCGGCTGACCGGCTCCCTTTTGGGTTGTTGGGCATTAAACACATAAAGAATATTTGTTTATTAACTTCCTCCCTGGTTCACAACTAATCTAAATAGGGAAGCAAATATAATCAGATTTGCCACCATATTTCCAATCTAGTTTTCTCGTTTGGTATATTTCTAAGCATACATTTATACAGTTTGGATCCATTTGCTTTGGCATTTCAACCACTGCAGATACAACCACTGCCACCACTACAGATACAACCACTGCCACCACTATAGATACAACCTCTGCCACCACTATAGATACAACCTCTGCCACCACTATAGATACAACCTCTGCCACCACTACAGATACAACCTCTGCCACCACTATAGATACAACCTCTGCCACCACTACAGATACAACCTCTGCCACCACTGCAGATACAACCACTGCCACCACTATAGATACAACCACTGCCACCACTATAGATACAACCTCTGCCACCACTATAGATACAACCTCTGCCACCACTATAGATACAACCTCTGCCACCACTACAGATACAACCTCTGCCACCACTATAGATACAACCACTGCCACCACTACAGATACAACCTCTGCCACCACTGCAGATACAACCACTGCCACCACTACAGATACAACCTCTGCCACCACTATAGATACAACCACTGTCACCACTTCAGATACAACCTCTGCCACCACTGCAGATACAACCTCTGCCACCACTACAGATACAACCTCTGCCACCACTACAGATACAGCCTCTGCCACCACTACAGATACAACCTCTCCTACCACTACAGATACAACCTCTGCCACCACTACAGATACAACCTCTGCCACCACTACAGATTCAACCTCTGCCACCACTACAGATACAACCTCTGCCACCACTACAGATTCAACCTCTGCCACCACTACAGATACAACCTCTGCCAGCACTACAGATACAACCTCTGCCACCACTACAGATACAACCTCTGCCACCACTACAGATTCAACCTCTGCCACCACTACAGATACAACCTCTGCCACCACTACAGATTTAACCTCTGCCACCACTACAGATACAACCTCTGCCACCACTACAGATTCAACCTCTGCCACCACTACAGATACAACCTCTGCCACCACTACAGATACAACCTCTGCCACCACTACAGATACAACCTCTGCCACCACTACAGATACAACCTCTGCCACCACTACAGATTCAACCTCTGCCACCACTACAGATACAACCTCTGCCACCACTACAGATTTAACCTCTGCCACCACTACAGATACAACCTCTGCCACCACTACAGATTCAACCTCTGCCACCACTACAGATACAACCTCTGCCACCACTACAGATACAACCTCTGCCACCACTACAGATACAACCTCTGCCACCACTACAGATACAACCTCTGCCACCACTACAGATACAACCTCTGCCACCGCTACAGATACAACCTCTGCCACCACTACAGATTCAACCTCTGCCACCACTACAGATACAACCTCTGCCACCACTACAGATACAACCTCTGCCACCACTACAGATACAACCTCTGCCACCACTACAGATACAACCTCTGCCACCACTACAGATACAACCTCTGCCACCACTACAGATTCAACCTCTGCCACCACTACAGATTCAACCTCTGCCACCACTGCAGATACAACCTCTGCCACCACTACAGATTCAACCTCTGCCACCACTACAGATACAACCTCTGCCACCACTACAGATACAACCTCTGCCAGCACTACAGATACAACCTCTGCCACCACTACAGATTCAACCTCTGCCACCACTACAGATACAACCTCTGCCACCACTACAGATTCAACCTCTGCCACCACTACAGATACAACCTCTGCCACCACTACAGATTCAACCTCTGCCACCACTACAGATACAACCTCTGCCACCACTACAGATACAACCTCTGCCACCACTACAGATTCAACCTCTGCCACCACTACAGATACAACCTCTGCCACCACTACAGATACAACCTCTGCCACCACTACAGATACAACCTCTGCCACCACTACAGATACAACCTCTGCCACCACTACAGATACAACCTCTGCCACCACTACAGATACAACCTCTGCCACCACTACAGATACAACCTCTGCCACCACTACAGATACAACCTCTGCCACCACTACAGATACAACCTCTGCCACCACTACAGATACAACCACACTCGAATACTTCATTTAGTGGAGACATAAAATAAAAAGTAAGAATAAACATATCAAGAAGGTGCATAAAAAATACAAGAATATACATCCTAAGTAAAAAAAATAATGAGAAAATCCTAGCTAAAATATTTCAGTTCAATTTTCACTGGGTCTATTTTTTAAACAAATATTTTTCAGAAGACTAAAATGTCTTTTAAAAGTATCTGAAGATGTAGCACCGGGAAACACGATTTGCAGGCAGGAATGAGGGTCGTAACAATGCTTCCCGATTCATCAGCCTCCGGATGCTGCTCCTTCAGGCGCCACCACAACGCTGTTAACCGGGGTCAGAGCCAAGAGCCTACTAGGTGCACTATACCGCTTACTCGGCAGCCCCCGTCACGTCAGGGTCAGCCCACGCCGAGCATCTACTGGCCAGCGTTTTGGGAGTCCTGGCGAGACCATTGGGGCGGCAATTTTCACTCCCAAACTACAGACCCGCGCTGCTCTTCCAGCGACGTCCTTCTGCCCACATCCATCGACGGAGTCTTCGGTCTGTACTATCACGCTGCCTCACACACGGCCACAGGATGGTGTGTCTGCCGGCAAGTGGCAGCCAATGAAGGCAACCGGGCTGGTCTTGACACAGCGTCCTTGCGTGTAGTGCTCCCAACAGCAAGCACCAGACTAAGTACCAAGTGTGAGCATCTTCTTGGGCCCCGCTAGTGACCAATGACCATCACTAGGGGCCGGGCGCCAACCGTCACAGGCTGGTCGTATACGGGGGCCCATGCATCTTCTTTCTTCCTTCTTCTTTCTTCTCTCTTCTTTCTTCTTCCTTCTCTTCTTTCTTCTTCCTTCTTTCTCGTTCATCCAGTGGGGTTGTCGACAGGACAACCTGGGGGTCCAATGGGGGTCACCTGGAGTTGGTAACTGGCAACATGGGGTCCACTGGGGTCGTCTTAATAATGACAGACAACCAGAGTCCACCGTAGTCAGCTTGGGGTCCACTGGGATTATGACAGACAACATGGGGTCCACTGGGGTCCGTTGTTGATGGACCGATGGTAATAGACCGGACTGGGGTCGTTGTTCTTCCGCAACCAGTGGGGTCGTCGACAGGACAACTTGGGAACCGCTGGGGTCCTGATGATGGTGGGACATCGTCATCTGGGGTCCAATTTTGGGTACCCCGGTGATATTGGGGTCTACTGAGAACAGCCTGAGAGGCGGAACCTCCATGAGTGCAGACAGGGGTCGTACTTGAGGCGTGACTGAAGGTGTCACTCTTGAAGCCTCTGTGTAGGGAACGACCCGAGGTTCGTCCCGGGGTCCGTCTGGACCTGTAGTGCCCCACCCCTGGTCCACAGCTGGTCGGTGGACGTCTGCATGAGGGATGACCTTGAGAGAGAGTACTGCTCCGCCCTGGTGGTCGCGGAGGTTGTTGGTAGTCAACACTCTCGTCCTCCCCTGGGAGTCTTCACACATAACTCCTCCACGCCATCCTGAGAAAGGAGTGTAAGAGCCACAGTATGCTGTCCAGGACCAGGTGTCAATAGTTAAATGTGCTAAAACGAACATAGTCTTCCCCAAGCCAAGTATAGTCGAGCACTGGACTGACTGATCTTTAAATCCTAACATAATGAAAATTAACTCCACAAAACCTACACCTCTAACTTTTAACTTCTCCTTGCCACCCCCTCCCCATCCTGACCCCTTCCAAGTCCTATACAGTCGTATTAGCTTGGCGCTTTTCCCTGATAATTCCCTCCCTCTGCCACCACCATAGGAACAACCACCACTGCCACCACCATAGGAACAACCACCACTGCCACCACCATAGGAACAACCACCACTGCCACCACCACAGGAACAACCACCACTGCCACCACCATAGGAACAACCACCACTGCCACCACCATAGGAACAACCACCACTGCCACCACCACCACAGGAACAACCACCACTGCCACCACCACAGGAACAACCACCACTGCCACCACCACCACAGGAACAACCACCACTGCCACCACCACCACAGGAACAACCACCACTGCCACCACCACAGGAACAACCACCACTGCCACCACCACCACAGGAACAACCACCACTGCCACCACCACCACAGGAACAACCACCACTGCCACCACCACCACAGGAACAACCACCACTGCCACCACCACCACAGCAACAACCACCACCACCACAGGAACAACCACCACTGCCACCACCACCACAGGAACAACCACCACTGCCACCACCATAGGAACAACCACCACTGCCACCACCATAGGAACAACCACCACTGCCACCACCACAGGAACAACCACCACTGCCACCACCACAGGAACAACCACCACTGCCACCACCATAGGAACAACCACCACTGCCACCACCAGAGGAACAACCACCACTGCCACCACCACAGGAACAACCACCACTGCCACCACCACCATAGGAACAACCACCACTGCCACCACCACAGGAACAACCACCACTGCCACCACCATAGGAACAACCACCACTGCCACCACCACAGGAACAACCACCACTGCCACCACCATAGGAACAACCACCACTGCCACCACCACTGCCACCACCACAGGAACAACCACCACTGCCACCACCACCACAGGAACAACCACCACTGCCACCACCACAGGAACAACCACCACTGCCACCACCATAGGAACAACCACCACTGCCACCACCACAGGAACAACCACCACTGCCACCACCACCACAGGAACAACCACCACTGCCACCACCACAGGAACAACCACCACTGCCACCACCACAGGAACAACCACCACCACTGCCACCACCACCACAGGAACAGCCACCACTGCCACCACCACTGCCACCACCACCACAGGAACAACCACCACTGCCACCATCACCACAGGAACAACCACCACAGGAACAACCACCACTGCCACCACCACAGGAACAACCACCACTGCCACCACCATAGGAACAACCACCACTGCCACCACCACAGGAACAACCACCACTGCCACCACCATAGGAACAACCACCACTGCCACCACCACAGGAACAACCACCACTGCCACCACCACCACAGGAACAACCACCACTGCCACCACCACAGGAACAACCACCACTGCCACCACCACCACAGGAACAACCACCACTGCCACCACCACAGGAACAACCACCACTGCCACCACCACAGGAACAACCACCACTGCCACCACCATAGGAACAACCACCACTGCCACCACCACAGGAACAACCACCACTGCCACCACCATAGGAACAACCACCACTGCCACCACCACAGGAACAACCACCACTGCCACCACCATAGGAACAACCACCACTGCCACCACCACAGGAACAACCACCACTGCCACCACCACCACAGGAACAACCACCACTGCCACCATCACCACAGGAACAACCACCACTGCCACCACCACCACAGGAACAACCACCACTGCCACCATCACCACAGGAACAACCACCACAGGAACAACCACCACTGCCACCACCACAGGAACAACCACCACTGCCACCACCATAGGAACAACCACCACTGCCACCACCACAGGAACAACCACCACTGCCACCACCATAGGAACAACCACCACTGCCACCACCACAGGAACAACCACCACTGCCACCACCACCACAGGAACAACCACCACTGCCACCACCACAGGAACAACCACCACTGCCACCACCACCACAGGAACAACCACCACTGCCACCACCACAGGAACAACCACCACTGCCACCACCACAGGAACAACCACCACTGCCACCACCATAGGAACAACCACCACTGCCACCACCACAGGAACAACCACCACTGCCACCACCATAGGAACAACCACCACTGCCACCACCACAGGAACAACCACCACTGCCACCACCATAGGAACAACCACCACTGCCACCACCACAGGAACAACCACCACTGCCACCACCATAGGAACAACCACCACTGCCACCACCACAGGAACAACCACCACTGCCACCACCATAGGAACAACCACCACTGCCACCACCACCTTAAGAACAACCACCACTGCCACCACCACCTTAGGAACAACCACCACTGCCACCACCACCTTAAGAACAACCACCACTGCCACCACCACCTTAGGAACAACCACCACTGCCACCACCACCATTGCACAACTGTGACCATATTATGACAAAGATTACACAGACTTCGTAATGGGTTTGAAACCAATTGATCACGACTGACATTTATAAACCTCTATTATTAGGCACCCCGGGAAGAGCAATGGTATATTGCCTCGTGTCTTGGGGCTATATGTATACACTCTCTTTTTGGGGATGCCTTTAGTGGGCTTTTTTATATATATTTCAACTTTCAATTCGTACGTGCATTCTGATTGGAATCTGAGTAAATTGTTGAACCGGTTGTATGCTGTACAAAGTAAAGATTATGTTCGAATTTGTCTATCTCTAGTGACAGTTATATGAGCTGATTGAACAAAAGCGCTTTTGTGTTACGGTGTCAGGGGAAAAATATCTCAACACTTGACATAGAAATCTGTTCACAATTAAATAAATACCTTAGTGGCAGGTATTTATAGTCATATCTATAGACCTCAAGTGGCATTTTGCTAAATTTATTAAGAAAAATTAATTTGTATTTGAGAGGTATTTGTCTTTTGTTAACATTTAACAATGTTTAAATTGTGTTGATTCAACTCTGATAAATCATAAAGTACAAATCTTCCGACACACTTCACTTCCATATCTGAGTTTTGCTCCTATATAATTTTTTTTTTAAGCTTTATGTAACTTATAATTTAAACTAAACTTATACATTTAAACTAACCAATTGACAGGTTTAGGACCAGTAACGCATTACCGTAGTTATATAGCAACAATCTCACCACTTTACATAATATTTGATAAACAATGCAAGTATTTGGGTCATAAATGTGTAAATTTTGCATTTTTATGAAGTATAATTATCGCCTGTTTAAAATTAAGCAACTCATACTTGTTTAATCACATATTAGTTTACACGAAAGTAAAGCAAATAATGAGAGTTTCAACGAAACGCAACATTTACCGACAAGCAAAAAAAAAAAAAAAAGGAAAATAATCTGCGGGAGAGTAAATTTACAACTTTCCACTTGAAGAAGAACAAAAAATAAATCATTTTCGTGCCAAGATGTATAGATCTAACACTTCCGGTCATAGCCAAAATCACGAGTCTCCGAAGAAAACTTCATACAAAATTGTACTAAAATCAATAAACAATTTTGTAAACTAAACAAAAACTAGTTTACTCTTAAGCTTCCAACATTTGCTATACAATTAAATATAGCAATGTGGGGAGGCTTTTAAAATTTTATAATTTATATATAGATTTTAGATAATCGTGGAACAGCTGTTCACAGATAATTATAGATCATAATTATACATCATAGATCATAATCATTGGAGATAATAATCGTTATGAACAAATTTAATAAAATGTATTGTTATGATTAAATCTAAATTTGAAGAATTGTGAAAGTTTTATGTTGTGTGATATTTGTTGGTTCACTCAGAATGTTGGAAGCAGACTTAGGGCTAAACATGATTTTAAGTGGCTTTATTTAATTCGTGGGAGTTCGACGTGCTTTAAACAATTCAGGAATATACACACATATATTTATATTGTGTCTTCACAATTGTTTAACTCTATTTATATGATGCAGGTGAGTGAATGAGTGGGTGAGTGAGTGAGTGAGACTCACACAGAATAAGAGGAATGACAGCGTGAACAAAAAATGATTGTCGTGTGTTTTATTTCGAATTTTTCAAACAATATATATTGTGTAACACTCTGAGAGACGAGAGGAAAATTATCTCCCTTGCCAGTCCTAATACAACCGTACCAAAACCGGCTATCATATGCCGACAGTTATAATACAACGATATTTTATATTGTCCCACCCATCCTTCTTTTTCCACTCACAAAGGGAAAACCAAATCTTCCCAAGGACCACACTCTCGAAAACTGGACATTATTTACACAGGTGTTCCGGGTCAGTTCATCCTCTTCCGCCTCCTCCTGGGTTCAAGTGGAGCCGCACCTCTTCTTCCAAGGATATCCTTCCTCCAGCACCTCCTCACCTTCCTCTCATCCTGCCCCTTCCTCACGATTCTCTCCTCCACCACCTCCATCCATACTTGTGCTCCACTTCGCCCCACCCATCACCGCTCATAGTAGCAATCTTGTTGACTCTCTTTTCGTTTTTCCTGTACTCCTGAAGTGTCTCCTATCTCTCTCTCTCTCTCTCTCTCTCTCTCTCTCTCTCTCTCTCTCTCTCTCTCTTTCTCTCTCTCTCTCTCTTTCTCTCTCTCTCTCTCTCTCTCTCTCTCTCTCTCTCTCTCTCTCTCTCTCTCTCTCTCTCTCTCTCTCTCTCTCTCTCTCTCTCTCTCTCTCTCTCTCCACCTCAGTCACACCACTTAAAGCTGGCCGGGGCTTCGGCCTTGTGAGGCGAGAGAAGCCAGGTCTGAAGGGGAAGACCGCCGGAAAAGAAGAAAAACCGTTGATGATAGAGGGGAAGATGAGCGGTTTACGAGAGCTACGCACGGGAAATTCTTGTCGTTATAATGGGTAATTAAGGGAGGCAAAAATGTGAAGGTGATGGATTGTAAAGTAGAGTGAAGCAAACAGCGCTCAGGGGGTAGACTCTTGGTCCTGAGCTGAGTACCACGGTGAACCGTGTCTCAGAATATTCGGAGGTAAACTCCACATTGAAACTTTAGTTAACTCGTCTGTGTGTCAGAGGTAAGATGCACAACTGTAGATCAATGAAAAGTAGCAGATTCTTTGTTAGACTGAGTGGGGTGGGGCCCATGTGAGTGAAGGAGAGTAAGGGAGAGTACCTGTGAGTGTGGGAGAGTGAGGAAGACTTCATGCGAATGGGTGAAGAATGAGAAGGTGAGTGAGGGAGGTGTTAAGGTGAACCAAGATAGCCAGAAGAGCTTAGAGGAATGAGGAAGAGCATCAGATGAGGTACCATATTGGCATCTAAAGTCAGTTTCTGCTCAGTTATCCTCACACGATGAACGGCTGCTCCTCTCTTCCAGCCTTCACACCAGCTGCCATCGGCTCCTACAAGAAACATGACATTTTTTGCTGTTACTGAACTTTGAAGGAGAAGGCGTTTGAGAAGCCGCCAGCTTCCTGTTATCTTTCCCCAGGGGGGGGGAGAGGGTGAGGGGTTACAGGGTTTGACGTGGGAAAGCTTAGTATATCAAGCAAGTATTCGCATCCTGACAGCTGGGTGCGGCGCCTGACACCTGGGTAGACAGCGCTTCGGATTCGAAGTCCTGTGGTTCCGGGCTCGAACCCCCGTGAAGGCAGAGTCAAATAGGCAAAATGTTTCTTTCACCCCTGATGCCCCTGTTACCTAGCAGTAAATAGGTACCTGGGAGTTAGACAGCTGTTACGGGCTGCTTCCTGGAGGTGTGTAACAAAAAGGAGGCCTGGTCGAGGACCGGGCCCCGGGGACGCTAAGCCCCGAAATCATCTCAAGATAACCTCAAGAAGATCCTGCAGTATGTTTGTCATACGCGGGATGAAAGTTGAGTCTACTATAGCTTGCCCAAACAAACTTCAGGTTAATATCTTAAAACATCCAACATGTAGAAGACTTGTCCGGTCTATACATGCAATTCTTAATGAAATAGATCTTAGGTCTTATGCAGACGAGGAGTCACAATAACGTGGCGGAAATATGTTGACCAGACCACACACTAGAAAGTGAAGGGACGACGACGTTTCGGTCCGTCCTGGACCATTCTCAAGACTATTGTGAATGGTCACAATCGACTTGAGGATATTAACCTGACAGTCAATGTGAGAATGGTCCAGGACGGACCATAACGTCGTCGTCCCTTCACTTTCTAGTGTGTGGTCTGGTCAACATTTTAGTTCTCAATATAACACAATTGGGGCCAGAGTGGGAACGGTTTTGAGCCCTGGACACCAACCGGCGGAGGTTATAATGAAGCAGATCAACTTTACCAATGCAGTGTAAGTGCCTGTCATCGTAGCATCAACAGATTACACAGAAGAATGATGACATCAAAAGCTGTCAATCCATCAGCGGCGGCGAAATAAAAAACAAACACTCATAGAGGGGAAACATTGGACCAAATTTTCTCTCTGAAAATCGTGGCAGGAGTGTGAAGGGGAAAGTGTTGAGGAAGTGAGCCACCTGGACACTAACAGCCTTAGTGAAGCCCTCCAGCAGGGAGTCGTCCAGATGTGTACCACCACCACACACACCACCTTCACACCCCGCACCTCCCGTGCTGGGGTGGCCCTCCACTCCACACTGGTGACACAGGTGCCAGGGTGTTCTCCACCACTCCACACTAGTGACACAGGTGCCTGGGTGTTCTCCACCACTCCACACTGGTGACACAGGTGCCTGGGTGTTCTCCATCACTCCACACTGGTGGCACAGGTGCCAGGGTGTTCCCCCACCACTCCACACTGGTGACACAGGTGCCAGGGTGTTCTCCACCACTCCACACTGGTGACACAGGTGCCAGGGTGTTCTCCACCACTCCACACTGGTGACACAGGTGCCAGGGTGTTCTCCATCACTCCACACTGGTGACACAGGTGCCAGGGTGTTCTCCACCACTCCACACTGGTGACACAGGTGCCAGGGTGTTCTCCACCACTCCACACTGGTGACACAGGTGCCAGGGTGTTCTCCATCACTCCACACTGGTGACACAGGTGCCAGGGTGTTCCCCACCACTCCACACTGGTAGGGAGAACCGGACTAGTGCCAGTAAAAGAAGAACAGTAACCGGTTGTGTTCCATTACGGGACGAGTTGTTTTTACCGTCTGTTTAGAAGCTCGTCTGACGCGTCCCTGTAGTATAATTTGGGGCAATATTTTATGTTGGCCCCCATATATATATATATATATATATATATATATATATATATATATATATATATATATATATATATATATATATATATATATATATATATATATACGTCAATATACGTCATAAAGACTGCTACCAAAATATACAAATATATATATATATATATATATATATATATATATATATATATATATATATATATATATATATATATATATATTTTGGTAGCAGTCTTTCCTGTAGACATATATTATTAAATAAGACCGAAAAAGTAAGATTAATAATTCTAACACGAATTTTCTCAATATTTCTTACGTTTCTTTTCACTGTCGATGGTAATTGAAAAATCAATTCTCCAAAATTCATTTTTATTTCTAGTCTGACGCGACACTTGAACGCGTTTCATAATAGCTTATTACATTTTCAAAGACTTTAGTTTACACACACACAACTATAACCTGCAAACACTAAACAGAGTTTAAACAGCTTTCATTTTATACCTGCATTTGGGTGAGGTGATATGTTACAACAGTTTTGGATGAGGAGAAAACAAACTTTCAACACAAGACAGAACACGAAGCAATGGGTATAATATTGGGTAAGTTAAAGGGAAGAATGGAAGTGACTGCAAAGGGCCTATTGGCCCATATTGGCCCATATTCCACGACCGAGAGACGGCTTCCTGAACCTTGCTGGAATCAACCTCACTGAGGACCAAGTCACTCTCCTAAATCTGGGTATAAACTGTCACGTTATGTCCAGACCAAGTGAGATGACCCGGAAAGTGGAGTTGGAGATCCTGTTGAACGACATATTCGACCTCGAGACACAAAAGAAGGTCAACACCAAGGACATCTTACAAGCAGAACTTATCGCAGAAGGAGGAAAGAATTGAGGCAACTACAGAAGCACCATACTGACCCTCGAGCTCAAAACGGCAGCTAAGAGCCTTCGTGAGAACAAGGAGATAGTCGTCAGTCGCCAATATACGTCATTCTTAAAAAAGACGAATATCTGGCGAAAATGAACCTCATACTCTCTGACCAAACTAAATTCCAAAGGGTAACGAAGAACACTACAGCCGAATTGTAAGCAAAGGTCAACAAATTGATCGAAACTGTGAACGCCAAGAAATCCGGACTCCACCTGCCAAAGATTATTGGGGAATATAAACCTGGATACGCGTATGGAAATGTCAAGACACACTAGCCTGGAAACCCACTTCGGCCAATCATCAGCCAGATACACCCACGTACAGACTGGCGAAGTCTGTTTTCCTTACATTTTTCTTAACTTGAGAAGGAAGTTGAAAAATTTACTTTACAAGTTACTTATGTACAGGTTTATTTGGCCTGACGCTAAAAGTTGCCTTTTGTTAACTCTTGTTAACATTGTCAAAGGCAGAATGGGAATGATTACAGTGTCTCTTGCTGCATGATGACTACCCGAGGATGAGGTGTGGGTGAATGGGATGAGGTGGAGGTTAATGATGAGGTGGAGGTTAATGATGAGGTGGAGGTTAATGATGAGGTGGAGGTGAATGAGATGATGTGGAGGTTAATGATGAGGTGGAGGTGAATGAGATGAGGTGGAGGTGAATGAGATGAGGTGGAGGTAAATTAGATAACTTTATAATTGGCAAGATTTATAATAGGTATTAAATTCTGTATCCATTCTGTCGATTTCCATCGAATACTCGAGTTAATGTACACTTAATCATCTCACCTTTGTGTCACCTCTATTAATCGATATTTTAACTTATGGATCTATGTCTGGTCAGGTGTAATTGTGGTATGTAATCCCAAACTCTTATGTCATCTGTCTGTATTTCCTTGATAATGTGTTGAAACTTGAAGAGGTTTGGAATTTTCTTTTCATTTTCCTAGTGAATACTTACGAATATACGAATATATATACACACACATAACACACATACATACATATATATATATATTTGTTCTTTCTTCGCGCGCCTCTTAAGGTCCTATAAGTTTTCTCAAGATCTTTTTCACATAATATACCGTTTTCTAACGAGGTTGTTAGTGAGCGTTTTATGAAAAAAGTTGGAATTTGGTTTGGGTGGACGTCCTTTCACATGGTTTTGCAGACTTAAGTAAATGTGACGAGAATATTAATTGTTTTTAGGTGGCATTTATTTATTTACTACTTTTTTCATTAAAAATCCTATGGAACTATTAAGTGTTGATGCACTTAATAGAGTTTGGTACTTGCAATGCACTCATTGTAAATTGTTCTTCACAATCAACTTGTAATTATTACTCACAATCGATTTGCAATTAAGGGCATTCAACTGATGAGGGTTTTTAATGCCTCCTCTGCAAGTCAACCAGCCCTCATTTCAAGTCCAGTCCATCCAGCGGTCGACCCCAAAGACGCATTCATCAGTGTTAACATGCAGTTTATTCAGAATAGGAATTTTCTCAAATATTAATTAATATTATTATATATGTGTAGAGTGTGCATATTTAGGCACTGGTTAGGTTAGGTGGTTAGGTTCTGTTGGCGATTATTTGTATTTATAATACGTGGGTGAAGCATTGATAGGGTTGTGGTTCGAACAAATGTCGTCAGCGAAGCACTTATTCCGGAAGTGTTTTGACGCTAACAGTTGTGAGTCGTGTGTAAACAATTTTTCATTCTTAAACAGTGGGTTTGGCGGGTGCATGGAATGGACTTTGGGTCTTTGTTTATGAGGACGGGCTGTGCAAGGTAATTAAGATCATTCGACTTCGGGAGGCTTATTAGGTCCATTTAACTTCTGGAGGGTTATTAAGATCATTCAGCTTCTGGGGGTTATTTAAGCTATTCAACCTCTGGAGGGTTAAGACCATTCAACTTGTGGAGGGTTATGAAGGCCCTTCAACCTCAGGAGGGTTATTAAGGCCACACCAAAAGCTTCCTGACCATCCAGCAAGTACAATTCTAGTGTGCACAGTCTCCAAGACACCTCTCAGTGTATATACACCGAAAAAAATTATTACATATCTGGGTGTATCTACTTCTGCGGTGCCCTCATGAACGCTATGTTGCCATACACCATGTTGCCATACGCCAGGTTGCCATACGCCATGTTGCCATACGCCATGTTGCCATACACCATGTTGCCATACGCCATGTTGCCATACACCATGTTGCCATACGCCATGTTGCCATACACCATGTTGCCATATGCCAGGTTGCCATACGCCATGTTGCCATACACCATGTTGCTATACGCCATGTTGCCATACACCATGTTGCCATACGCCAGGTTGCCATACGCCATGTTGCCATACACCATGTTGCCATACGCCATGTTGCCATACACCATGTTGCCATACACCATGTGTCCATACGCCATGTTGCCATACGCCATGTTGCCATACACCATGTTGCCATACGCCATGTTGCCATACGCCATGTTGCCATACTAGAAAGCATGCATCGGTCTCAGGAGACTATGGAGACGCGCTCTGGTTGTCGGTCTGGAGTGGCCTCTCCAGGGCGCAAAACCAGGGTAGGTTGGTACTGGGGAGAAGCTGTTACCCATGCAGCAGGTCCAGCCATACTATACTCACCATAATAATTATAAGTTGCCGTGTAGTGGTCTGGCTTTGCACTCTATCAGTCTTGATTGACGTTTTCTCTCCATCAGCCTCGATAGATTAAGAGGGTTGCTTGAGTTTGTACGTTTGTTGTCAGACAAAACCATCGCATTTTGTACGGAGTGGCAGATCGAAAAAACGGTCTGATAAAGGGATAGAGGGCGGCTAGGCTAATAGTAGTTTAGGTTAGTGTTACTGGTGTGGGTTTAATACCTAGCCACTGCCTGGATAATGTAATCCACAATCTATTCTATCCTACACGTATCCTTTAATCCAAAAAGGATTTCATGATTGAAAATAGAGTCAATAATGTAGTGAATTTAACTTCTACGTTATCTCAACAGATAACAGTACTTCAACACATGCAGGGAATACTACACAAGTAATAACTTCTGCTAGAACAATAACACGGGCTGATAACAGTATTTCAACACACATAGACCCTGAACAGGTATAATCAACCCCCCCCCCACCCATCCTGCTAGAACAATAACGTGAACTAATACCCCGCCACATTGTTCCCGTGAACAAAACAAACACGCCGGGCGCACCAGCACAATACAAATGGCTCCGCAAGGAAAGAAGAAAGTCAGGAGTCACGCTCAGTACGGAACGCTGCCCTTTTCTTCTTTAATATTTAAGGACAATAATAGGAGGAGAAAACTGGCCAGTTCAGGGCTAACTGCTATTGATGGCCGCTGGAGGGAGAGTATTGTGCTCTGCTTCCTCAAGGAGCAACGCATACTGCCAGCCGTTCCTCATATTAAAGAAATCTTTTACTTGAAAGATTGCGGGAATACAAGTCAAGAGTTTCACCTGGGGAATACATTATTATTATTATTTCGTGTAGTCTCGTAGGGGGGTCTCGTTGCCTGGTGGATAGCGCGCAGGACTCGTAATTCTGTGGCGCGGGTTCGATTCCCGCACGAGGCAGAAACAAATGGACAAAGTTTCTTTCACCCTGAATGCCCCTGTTACCTAGCAGTAAATAGGTACTTGGGAGTTAGTCAGCTGTCACGGGCTGCTTCCTGGGGGTGGAGGCCTGGTTGAGGACCGGGCCGCGGGGACACTAAAGCCCCGAAATCATCTCAAGATAACCTCAAGATAGTTAGAAGGAGACTTAGGGGGGGGGGGTGACGCTACTGTGTGGCCGAGAGGGGTTTGTTGGGGGTTAATAGTGTGATATCTGGGTACTGATAACTCCAGTGTCAGGGGTGATAACTCCAGTGTCAGGGGTGATAACTCCAGTGTCAGGGGTGATAACTTCAGTGTCAGGGGTGATAACTCCAGTGTCAGGGGTGATAACT
Organism: Procambarus clarkii; assembly: GCF_040958095.1. NCBI lineage: Eukaryota > Metazoa > Arthropoda > Malacostraca > Decapoda > Cambaridae > Procambarus > Procambarus clarkii. The sequence goes on from NC_091153.1 coordinate 22,542,231, forward strand.
CCAGTGTCAGGGGTGATAACTTCAGTGTCAGGTGTGATAACTCCAATGTCAGGTTTGATAACTTCAGAGTCAGGTGTGATAACATCAATGTCAACTCCAGTACCTATTGTCATATCACCAGTGTCAGCACCAACCACACCACCAACCACACCACCAACCACATCACCATCAACAACACCAACCACACTAGCAACAACACCACCAACCACAACACTAGCAACCACATCACCATCAACCACACAATCAACCACACCACCAACCACACCACCAACCACACAACCAACCACATCACCAACCACACCGTCAACCACATCACAAACAACAACACCAACCACACTAGCAACAACACCACCAACCACAACACTAGCAACCACATCACCATCAACCACACAATCAACCACACAATCAACCACACCACCAACCACATCACCACCCACATCACCAACCACATCAACAACACCACCAACCACACCAACAATACAACCACACCACCAACCACATCACCATCAACAGCACCACCACCCACACCACCAACCACACTAGCAACCACATCACCAACAACACCACCAACCACACCACCAACAACACTACCTACCACTCCATCAACCACACCACCAACCATACCACCAACCACATCACCAACCACACCACCAACCACACCACCACTGTCGGAAAACCCGACACCGTTTAATAATATTACATGCAATCGGCAGATAATATTTCTGCTGTGTTGTATAAACAAGTTACCCATAGAAAGTGTAGCTTGTATTGGAGTTTTCCGTCAATAGAAAACGGGATATCATTTCCACATAGTACGATAAATTCATAAATTCACCAGCTATTATGTTGGGAATTATTCTTAAATACATTAGTCTTTGGACTTTTTACATCATAAAACCATCTCATCTGAATTAACTTAATTTTCAGTATCAATATAAAGTAAATGTGACCCTTCTATCAGTTACTGATATCTACAAAGTAAGCCAGTAGCATCAGTGGTGAGGAAGTGGGCAGCCATTGTTGTAAAGACCAGAGTCGTTGGAGCGAGTACAGCTCCTATAAATTCTCTTGGACGAAGTGTTATGGAGACCAAAGTTCTGCCATCATCAAAACGCTGTCAACAACCACAAGGGAAGTGTTTTTCTGAAACCCGTTTATCTAATCATTTTTGGCCATTAATGTTAGGTAGATATTGGGCGAACAGGTGAGAACACAAATAATCGACCCAATAAAGGTAATTAAGCCTTGGTCCTTATCTTATCTATTATACAGTGTTTTCTCTGATATAGCTGTCATATATTAGGATTCCGGCTTTACAGCTAGCGCCCTTTGACAGGAACAAGAAGAGGAAGCAAGACTTGATACATCAGTTACTGGGTGATGGAAGCTAGCCTCAAACGAGGATAATTTGGTGTCTACATCCTAGTTATATCTGGTGGACTAAGGCTGCTGTACAATAAGATAAGGAACCTCCTCAATGTATACCAATATATGTAGTTTAATACTGTAGTTTGATTGGCTGCATATATATAAATTTAATATAAACCCCCTCTAATGTGTAAGGATCGATTTGTGAGATTATTGCAGAAATACAGTCCACTTAACATCATACAAATTGTTATCGAAATATATAAATTAACGTAAATATAAATTCTATATAAAATCATGTAAATTAAATATAAATCTCACAGGTCGGTTCCCACAACCACCCACACCGACCACATCAGCAACAACACCACCACCCACACCACCACCCACACCGCCAACCACATCACCAACACACCACCAACCACACTACCAACAACACTACCTACCACACTACCAACAACACTACCTACCACACCACCAACCACACCACCAACCACATCACCAACCACATCACCAACCACATCACACCCTGTACCACTGCCTGTCATGTTAACCTATGGTATTAACCAACCCTTACTCCTAATTAGACCACTATTAATATCTCTCCGTAACTGCAGAATAAAACAGAGATGGCAGCGGGTGGTTGAGAGATGGCAGCGGGTGGTTGAGAGATGGCAGCTCGTGGCAGCATCTTTCACTCTCCCATGCCAGGATTTATCAAGCATTCACGCTACCACTTACGAAGCCTCTGCATCTTTCAGTATACATGGCAGCTTTGTTTACATACATTAAATAGTCTACGAACTTTGGAACAAAACAAATTCAAGGTTGTTGTTTATTGAAACAACTTCATAAGTGTTTCGGATCTCATATATAGTTGAATAACTGTAAACAAAGTCGTTGAAAGATGCACAGGCTTCGTAATTGGTTGCGTCAATTGTTTATGAATCGAGGCTCTGGTGTTTGCTGAGTTACAACAATTTTTATTAAGAGGTGAAGTATCTTCGTTCGCAGATTTATGGCTTCGAGAATACGTGGTTTCCGACTGATAATGATAGTAATAATTAGTAATATAAATATATATATATATATATATATATATATATATATATATATATATATATATATATATATATATATATATATATATATATATATATATATTATTAAATATGACCGAAAAAGTAAGATTAATAATTCTAACACGAATTTTCTCAATCTTTCTTACATTTCTTTTCACTGTTGGAGGTAAATCAAAAATCAATTCTCCAAAATTCATTTTTATTTCTAGTCTGACGCGACACGAGCGCGTTTCGTAAAACTTATTACATTTTCAAAGACTTTAGTTCACAAATACACAACTGAATAGAACTTACGCATCTCCGATTTTATATCTACATTTGAGTGAGGTGGAAGGGGTGATGTGGCATTAACACAAGACAGAACAAGATGTGGCATTAATAGGGTATTAATTTCATCAACACAAGACAGAACAAGAGTATTAAAAGGGTATTAATTTCATCAACACAAGACAACACGAAACAATGGATATTGAATAGAAGTGTTTGTAGAAAGCCTATTGGTCCATATTTCTTGATGCTTCTATATTGGAGCGGAGTCTTGAGGTGGGTAGAATATAGTTGATATACCACAACTATATTCTATCACGTGTTTATTTTCGTGATACACACACACATATATATATATATATATATATATATATATATATATATATATATATATATATATATATATATATATATATATATATATATATATCGTGACGGTTAACGTTGTTAATCGTGCAGTATCTGTAATGCCAGTCACAAAATATTATAAAAAATGAAAAAAATAAACTGCAAAAGGTGTATTCACAGTGTGGTAAACTGTAGGATAAAGCAGAGGGAAAAAACATTTAAAAAATACTTTACTTTGATAAAAATATGAATTTAAACAAATTAATTACAAAAAATATCCAGACACCATTACCTACCACTACCCCTTTTGTTATTCAGTTCATTAAAGACGATATTTCGATGCTCGTGAGATACGCTGTTCAATAGCATCTGATCCCCCGTTTTGGGACCCTGTTGGAAGATTTAATTTAAATTCGGAAAAAGTTTTTTTTATATACATTTAAATAATTTTTACATTCGTATTTCATTATTTTTGTACACACGCATTTGCGTTAATAATTATTAAGTTCATGAGGTGAATGTGGAATTTTCCTGAGGTGAGTGACAGGTTCTGGGGAGACACTTGGAGACCTGAGGACAGTGTCCCCAAGGATACACTCACTGATACTTCACAAAGTGTCACCTGAGGAGACACTTGGGGACCTGAGGAGAGTGCCAGGCATCATGGAGACACTTGGGGACCTGAGGAGAGTGCCAGGCATCATGGAGACACTTGGGGACCTGAGGAGAGTGTCAGGCATCATGGAGACATTTGGGGACCTGAGGAGAGTGCCAGGCATCATGGAGACACTTGGGGACCTGAGGAGAGTGCCAGGCATCATGGAGACACTTGGGGACCTGAGGAGAGTGCCAGGCATCATGGAGACACTTGGGGACCTGAGGAGAGTGCCAGGCATCATGGAGACACTTGGGGACCTGAGGAGAGTGCCAGGCATCATGGAGACACTTGGGGACCTGAGGAGAGTGCCAGGCATCGTGGAGACACTTGGGGACCTGAGGAGAGTGCCAGGCATCATGGAGACACTTGGGGACCTGAGGAGAGTGCCAGGCATCATGGAGACACTTGGGGACCTGAGGAGAGTGCCAGGCATCATGGAGACACTTGGGGACCTGAGGAGAGTGCCAGGCATCATGGAGACACTTGGAGACCTGAGGAGAGTGCCAGGCATCATGGAGACACTTGGGGACCTGAGGAGAGTGCCAGGCATCATGGAGACACTTGGGGACCTGAGGAGAGTGCCAGGCATCGTGGAGACACTTGGGGACCTGAGGAGAGTGCCAGGCATCGTGGAGACACTTGGGGACATGAGGAGAGTGCCAAGCATCATAGAGACACTTGGGGACATGAGGAGAGTGCCAAGCATCGTGGAGACACTTGGGGACATGAGGAGAGTGCCAAGCATCGTGGAGACACTTGGGGACATGAGGAGAGTGCCAAGCATCATAGAGACACTTGGGGACATGAGGAGAGTGCCAAGCATCATTGAGACACTTGGGGACCTGAGGAGAGTGCCAAGCATCATGGAGACACTTGGGGACATGAGGAGAGTGCCAAGCATCATAGAGACACTTGGGGACATGAGGAGAGTGCCAAGCATCATTGAGACACTTGGGGACCTGAGGAGAGTGCCAAGCATCGTGGAGACACTTGGGGACATGAGGAGAGTACCAAGCATCGTGGAGACACTTAGAGACCCGAGGAGAGTGCCAAGCATCATAGAGACACTTGGGGACCTGAGGAGAGTGCCAAGCATCATAGAGACACTTGGGGACCTGAGGAGAGTGCCAAGCATCATGGAGACACTTGGGGACCTGAGGAGAGTGCCAAGCATCGTGGAGACACTCGAGGACCTGAGGAGAGTGCCAAGCATCATGGAGACACTTGGGGACCTGAGGAGAGTGACAAGCATCGTGGAGACACTCGAGGACCTGAGGAGAGTGCCAAGCATCGTGGAGACACTCGAGGACCTGAGGAGAGTGCCAGGCATCATGGAGACACTCGAGGACCTGAGGAGAGTGCCAAGCATCGTGGAGACACTCGAGGACCTGAGGAGAGTGCCAAGCATCGTGGAGACACTTGGGGACCCGAGGAGAGTGCCAAGCATCATGGAGACACTTGGGGACCTGAGGAGAGTGCCAAGCATCGTGGAGACACTTGGGGACATGAGGAGAGTGCCAAGCATCATGGAGACACTTGGGGACCTGAGGAGAGTGACAAGCATCGTGGAGACACTCGAGGACCTGAGGAGAGTGCCAAGCATCATGGAGACACTTGGGGACCTGAGGAGAGTGACAAGCATCGTGGAGACACTCGAGGACCTGAGGAGAGTGCCAAGCATCGTGGAGACACTTGGGGACCCGAGGAGAGTGCCAAGCATCGTGGAGACACTTGGGGACCTGAGGAGAGTGCCAAGCATCGTGGAGACACTTGGGGACATGAGGAGAGTGCCAAGCATCATGGAGACACTTGGGGACCTGAGGAGAGTGACAAGCATCGTGGAGACACTCGAGGACCTGAGGAGAGTGCCAAGCATCGTGGAGACACTCGAGGACCTGAGGAGAGTGCCAAGCATCGTGGAGACACTTGGGGACCCGAGGAGAGTGCCAAGCATCGTGGAGACACTTGGAGACCCGAGGAGAGTGCCAAGCATCGTGGAGACACTGTTATCTTTCCAATAATTTAGGTGTCCTGGACCAGCCATAAGTCACTATAATGACTAAAGGTGATGGAAAATTAAGTTTTAATACAAGGGTTTCAGGGTAAAGCTGACAGCTTAATCAGCAGGAGTTTCGGTAATAATTGCAAGAAAGAATAATAATTTGGGTCCTGTAGAGAGAGAGAGGGAGAGAGAGAGAGAGAGAGAGAGAGAGAGAGAGAGAGAGAGAGAGAGAGAGAGAGAGAGAGAGAGAGAGAGAGAGAGAGAGAGGAGAGAGAGAGAGAGAGAGAGAGAGAGAGAGAGAGAGAGAGAGAGAGAGAGAGAGAGAGAGAGAGAGAGAGAGAGAGAGAGAGAGAGAGAGAGAGAGAGAGAGAGAGAGAGAGAGAGAGAGAGAGAGAGAGAGAGAGAGAGAGAGAGAGAGAGAGAGAGAGAGAGAGAGAGAGAGAGAGAGAGGAGTACAATGTGGGGTTGTAAGTGCATGTATAACATGTGTTACATTTAATCGCCTGCGTAAGTTATTAATATAGCCCATTGTATCTGGCTGGCTTGCCAACCTGCACGCCCGCGGGCTCGCGTACACACACGCACCTGCCTCGCCAAGTGGCAGCTGTAAATGATAAGTGCTGAGTGGAGATGACAACAAAGTGTCAAGTGACTTGAATACTGCACTGAGACTGGGGTAAACCTTTGGTGTACTAGGACTGTGGTAAAGTCATGGTGTACTGGGACTATGGTAAAGTCATGGTGTACTGGGACTGTGGTAAAGTCATGGTGTACTGGGACTATGGTAAAGTCATGGTGTACTGGGACTCAGGTAAACTCTTGGTGTACTGGGACTCTGGTAAACTCTTGGTGTACTGGCGACTTCAGGCAAGAGCTCTTGTATGATGCCAAGCTGCCAAATGTATTTGTAACTTTCTCTCGTGTAAAAATAATGTACTGGGATTTCGTGTTAATTATAAATATATAATTCCTGAAGACAGTAAATCACGATAATATGGGTGAAAATTAGACGTCCCCCAAACCGTATTTTCAGACGTGCTGGTGACCTGTTCTGAAGCTTTGTATTTGATTCAAACACGCTTGAAGCTTGAGAATATAAGCTCAGGTCAAGGGATTTCTACCTCTACAAATATTTACGTTTTCACCTGTAATTTTTGTTTAATATGTTTGACGTTTGTTGGGCCAATTTTCGGGAAAAAACATGCGTTCAATGGGAGACTTAACAGATGAAGGATGAAAGTCTGTTAATGCTCCAGACGAAGGCTTCATTAGCGCTACAGGGGAGTGATGGAGCCCACAGTACACTGAACTTGAGATCCGTCCTCAGGTTGTGCTCGCCCGAGCGTCGGCCCACCTCAAAGACGCATTCATCAACACTTACGTATTGTACAGTCAAAATACGAAGTTTCTCAAATATATATTTAAATTATATATTAGGATATTGAGCATAGGTTAGATGTTTAGGTCCTGTTAGGAGATAGCTGAGGTGAGGATAGGTGGTAGGAGGTAGAGAGAGAGAGAGAGAGAGAGAGAGAGAGAGAGAGAGAGAGAGAGAGAGAGAGAGAGAGAGAGAGAGAGAGAGAGAGGTAGTGGAAGAGGGAGTGAGTGAATTACCAGGATAAAACGCCAAGCCATTACGACTATATAGCACTAGGAAGGGGTCAGGATAAGGATTTGGGATGGAACGGGGGGGGGGGGGGGAGAAGGAATGGTGCCTCAAATGGTGAACGGTCGGGGATTGAACGGCGACCTGCATGAAGCGAGACCGTCCCAGTTATTAGGTTAGGTGTTTAGGTCCTGTTGCGCATTGTTTGTATTTGAATTACGTGGATGAAGCACTCAACTGAGGAGCGATTCGAACAAGAACAGAAAGTGAAGCAGTGTTTGAGAAAGTTCGAATGTCAGTAGTTGGGTGTCGATTATACAGTTTCCCCTAGTCATAGACATTGGATTAGCGACCTTTTGGCCCTTGTTTATGATCACGGGCTGGAGAAGGTAAGGAAGTTACCTCTCGAATGCAGGCTCCTGAGGTGGAAAACGCGACCACTTCTTGTAGAAAACTCGACCACTTCTCGTAGAAAACTCGACCACTTCTCGTAGAAAACTCGACCACTTCTCGTAGAAAACTCGAACACTTCTCGTAGAAAACTCGACCACTTCTCGTAGAAAACTCGACCACTTCTCGTAGAAAACTCGACCACTTCTCGTAAAAAATTCGACCACTTCTCGTAGAAAACTCGACCACTTCTCGTAGAAAACTCGACTAATTCTCTTAGAAAACTCGACCACTTCTCGTAAAAAACTCGACCAATTCTCTTAGAAAACTTGACCACTTCTCGTAGAAAACTCGACCAATTCTCTTAGAAAACTCGACCCCTTCATATATTACAACGCGCGGTGCGTTAAACTCACAAGCTAAACATACCTACGAACACTAAACCTGTTCTCTTCATTCGTCACTCCTTAAAAAATACAACTACTTTGCCAAACCAGAAACGTACAAACCCAATCAACCCGCCTAACCTATCGAGACCAATGAATAGAAAGCGTCAGTGTTACGATGCTCTAATTGTTTACAAATACATTGTTATATTCTGTAGTGTTTGTTATATTAAATATATCGTTTACACTCTGCATTGTTAAGGGATTAATCGATGCCATTAAATACGACGTATTATATGAGCGAGAGAGAGAGAGAGAGAGAGAGAGAGAGAGAGAGAGAGAGAGAGAGAGAGAGAGAGAGAGAGAGAGAGAGAGAGAGAGAGAGAGAGAGAGAAAGAGAGATAGTAAGTCTGGTAATTTTGGTTGAGCTGGTCCCAATGGCTGAATGAGATGGTTGGATAATTAACTTGTTAGTTCGTCTTTAACTATTCAGAAAAGCGGGGGGGGGGGGGGGGGGGGGGCGGGGAGGCGGGGGATTCAAACCTATATTTTTTTCTCTTTTGGCAGGATTCTCAGTTGCTAATGGAGACATAATTTTTGTTTTCGATATTAAGATAAATTGCAAAGACATGCCTTCAGGGAGGAGCGCGCTATGCTTTTAGGGAAGGGCGTTTATGAAAGACCATTTTGGAAAGGACATTTTAAGAAATGGCTTTTGGAAATGACATTTTATTAAAGGCGTTTTGGAAAGGGCATTTTGGAAAGAGTGTTTTAGAAATAGCATTTGTGAAGCGCCTTTCATTTAGTGAAAGGCTCTTTAGAAACGGCATTTTGGGAAAAGTATCTTATCAAGGGCCTTATGAGAAAGGGCATTTAAGATAAGCCACTATGGAAAGGGCCTTTTCGTCGGTGTTTGTGTGTATATTTAAATGTTTGGTCTTATTACAGACGTGTACAATATATATTGGGGCATATATTGGCCTCTCCATACGGCCTCTCTTTTTTGGCGCTACCCTCTGTGCCCTGAGGAAAAAAGATGGAGGAATCAGACCGATAGCTGTGGGCAATTCACTCCGGCGTCTCGTCGCTAAGGCTGCTGCTAGAGCAGTTAGTCAGGCAGCAGCCGACATGCAGAAGCCAAAACAGCTTGGGTTTGGCATTCCCCAAGGGTGTGAGGCAGCGGCTCATGCAGCTAGAGCCTACATTGCCAACATTACGGATGAAAAAGCCCTGATAAAACTGGACTTCAAAAATGCTTTCAATCTGGTTAGAAGGGATGCAGTACTCAGTGCGGTTTATCGCCTTTTTCCTTCCCTCTACCCGTTTGTAAACTCATGCTACAGCAAGAATCTAACTCTGCTTTTTGGGGAACATGAAATTGAATCACAAGAAGGTGTCCAACAGGGTGACCCCCTTGCTCCTTTTGTTTTCTGCCTAGTCATCAAGGAAGTCACGATAACCTGTCCAGTGAGCTCAACATTTGGTTTTTGGATGATGGTACTCTAGCCGGCTCCCCAGCCTCACTCTTGGACGACATAAGAATAATTCAGGAGCAAGGAGCAAGCCTAGGCCTTACCCTGAACTCTTCCAAGTGCGAAATAACCTCCACCAACCAGCACATAATAGAGCAAATAAAGGTTGTTTTGCCTGACATTCATACAACCAACCCTGAGGACAGCACTCTCCTAGGTGCTCCTCTTGGAAGGAATGCCAACGACGAGGTCCTTGGTAAGAAGATCACTGACCTGAAGAGGATGAACGAGAGGATTGAAGACATCGATGCTCATGATGCACTTTACCTCATCACCAGATGCTTGTCCCTCCCCAGGCTGACCTACTTTCTAAGATGATCACCATCTTTCAACAATATTATTTTAGAAGAGTACGACAGCTTGCTGAAATCAACACTAGAAAAAGCCCTCAATCTTTCCCTCAGCGACTCACAGAGGAAACAGGCCTCCCTTCCTGGTCAGACTCGGGGGCCTTGGCGTGCGCACAGCAACATAAATTGCTGTACCAGCGTTCCTGTCCTCTTCAGTGGGGTCTGACAACTTGGTGAAGGAAATCCTACCTGAGCACCTAGTTCAACAGGCAGGGGTACATGATCCCAGCTTCACAGACTGCACAACCTAATGGGTCTCTCTCGCAGGACCAGCACCCCAACCACCGCCTTCTGAAGCCCATAAGCAATCCAGCTGGGATCGCCCCATTGTCGACCAAGAAGCTGCGACTTTGCTAGAAACTGCGACAACACCAATTGACACAGCCCGACTAAGAGCTGAAGCAGCTCCCCATGCAGGTGATTTCCTATTAGCAACCAAAATGTCAGCAACCGGCACCCGTCTTACACTGCAGGCCCTCCGAATTGCCGTGACTCTCCGCCTCGCTTCCCCAATCTACACCGAATACAGGTGTATTTGCGGCGAGGCAGAGGCCGACAGGTACGGACGGCATGGCCTTCTCTGCCAAAGGACAGGAGGAAGGCATGCAAGACTCGACGAGGTCAATGACATTATTAAGAGAAGCCTTACCACAGCCGGTTGTCCAGCAGAGAGAGAGCCCCGTTACCTAATGTCCCGCCACTCTGATGACCCTGTCGGTCGCCCAGACGGAATCACGGTGAATCCCTGGAAGAATGGTAGACAGCTGGTGTGGTGACACTTGCGTTTCAACTTTAGCCTATACCTATGTTGACTTTTTTCAGCGCCTTAGTATGGTAATCCAGAGAGGAAATGCTCACTGCATCCATGGTTCCTGCCCGCCATCTGAGGAGCTGGAGGAGCTGTTCAACTTGTAACAAGCAGCCTTGTACCCTGCATGAGTAATTCTCATGAGTCTTCAATGAGTAATCATGAGTAATTCTCATGAGTCTTCAATGAGTAATCATGAGTAATTCTGATGAGTCTTCAATGAGTAATCATGAGTAATTCTCATGAGTCTTCAATGAGTAATCATGAGTAATTCTCATGAGTCTTCAATGAGTAATCATGAGCAATTCTCATGAGTCTTCAATGAGTAATCATGAGTAATTCTCATAAATCTTCAATGAGTAATCATGAGTAATTCTCATGAGTCTTCAATGAGTAATCATGAGTCTTCAATGAGTAATCATGAGTAATTCTCATGAGTCTTCAATGAGTAATCATGAGTAATTCTCATGAGTCTTCAATGAGTAATCATGAGTAATTCTCATGAGTCTTCAATGAGTAATCATGAGTAGTTCTCATGATCCTTTAAGTTATATGTGAAGTCGCTGGGAAGCATTGAAGGTAGTGGAAGATCAGTTATAGTCACGACTGTCCGCGGCTGTGAGTTAAGGCCTGGGTACTCACCTAGCTGTGCTTAGCAGGGGTTGAGCTTTGGCTCCTTGGTCCCGGCTGTCGATTGTCAATCAACTGGTTGTTACTCTCCGGTGACCGCCTCACCAACTTTCATGTTTTTCATTTCCGTTTCTTTTTTTCACCCTTCCCTGTCTCGTATCTCCCTTATCCTGTCTCGTATCTCCCTTATCCTGTCTCGTATCACCCTTATCCTGTCTCGTATCTCCCTTATCCTGTCTCGTATCTCCCTTATCCTGTCTCGTATCTCCCTTATCCTGTGTCGAATCTCCCTTATCCTGTGTCGTATCTACCGTCCCTGTCTCGTATCTCTCTATCCTGTGTCGTATCTCCCTTCTCTGTGTTGTATCTCCCTTTGCTGTGTCGTGCCTCCTTTTCTTGTGTCATTTCTCCGTTCACTGTGCCGTATATATATATATGTCTGTGTCGTGTATCCTTTTCTGTGTCATATATCCCATTCTGTGTCGTATATCCCTTTGTGTGTCGTATAGCCCTTTCTGTGTCGTATATCCCTTTCCGTGTCGTATATCCCTTTCCGTGTCGTATATCCCTTTCTGTGTCGTATATCCCTTTCTGTGTCGTATATTCCTTTCTGTGTCGTATATCCATTTCTGTGTCGTATATTCCTTTCTGTGTCGTATATCCATTTCTGTGTCGTATATACCTTTTTGTGTGTTGTGTCCCTTGTCTGTTCCTTATATCACTTCTCTGCTCCAATCTCCCCGGCCTGTCTTTTATGTTTCGTTCCTTGCGTTTTGACTTTCTTTTTCTGCTTCGTCTTCCTTTCGTCTTATTTTGTTCCCCTTCCTCTCACTCATCTCCCCCCAGACCATCTTTACTCTGCCTGACTTCCATCCCACAGCAGGTTTCCCACTCTTCCCCCATTCCTCTCTCTCTGTCTCTCTCTCTCTCTCTCTCTCTCTCTCTCTCTCTCTCTCTCTCTCTCTCTCTCTCTCTCTCTCTCTCTCTCTCTCTCTCTCTCTCTCTCTCTCTCTCTCTGTCTCTCTCTGTCTCTCTCTCTCTCTCTCTCTCTCTCTCTCTCTCTCTCTCTCTCTCTCTCTCTCTCTCTCTCTCTCTCTCTCTCTCTCTCTCTCTCTCTCTCTCTCTCTCTCTCTCCCTCTCTCTCTCTCTCTCTCTCTCTCTCTCTCTCTCTCTCTCTCTCTCTCTCTCTCTCTCTCTCTCTCTCTCTCTCTCTCTGCCAAGCTGATCCCTCCCAGCTGTGTATGTTACTACTTCTCCAAAGCTCTATGTACTCGGCCAACCCTGACGTATAACCTTTTTTGGTCGCGAGTTTCTCCTCCCATGGCTCTCGGTCTTGCACCCTTTGCGCCTTCCTACACCCTTCGCCCTTGCGACTCACTCCTCCCTTCACCTCTGTACCTGTCCTGTCTCCTACGTCACCTTTGCGCATCCTCCTCCCATGTATCTGTCCCCCCTGCTTTCACCCTTTCATGTGTCTTCTCTTTTAGTCATTTGCGTCTTACAACTCCTCCCTTCACCCTTCTGCCTGTCTCTCCCCTCCGCTCATCCTGCTCCTTTCACCCTTGTCTCCGTCAGCCTTCAAGTCAATTATTCTTCATTTAGATTAAAATTCAAAATTCCTCCTCCGTTCTCTTCACTCCTGCATACAGCCATTTGCCATCTAAATGCTACTCTTCTTTTTTATCATTAGTCTTTCCTTTCATCAATGTCGTACACTTACCCTTCTCCCCATCTTATTATTCTTTCTTTAACACTGCACCTTTCCCTCCTAATGGCTTTTCGTATCTTTCTAACGAGCTGTGATTGGTGTACTTGAAGCGATAAGGAGAACATTTGTCACAAATAACACACATGTCCCGACTTGATCTGGGTCCAGACCAGGACCGAAACGTCGCCACGTGAGGGTCCAGACCAGGACAAAAACGTTGTCACGTGAGGGTCCAGACCATGACCGAAACGTCGCCACGTGAGGGTCCAGATCAGGACTTAAACGTCGTCACGTGAGGGTTCAGACTAGGACTGAAACGTCGTCACGTGAGGGTCCAGACCAGGACCGAAACGTCGTCACGTGCGGGTCCAGACCAGGACCGAAACGTCATCATATGAGGAGTCTAGAACAGGCCTGAAACGTCGTCTCATTCATTTCATTTTATATGTTCTTGTTGGATACACAATTTATACATTTTATTTTATTCTTGTTATTTGTGTAAAACACACAAATGCACACACTTTCATTAAGGGTGTATATATACACACACACACACACACACACACACACACACACACACACACGCACACACACACACACACACACACACACACACACACACACACACGCACGCACACACACACACACACACACACACACACACACACACACACACACACACACACACACACACACACACACACACACATGGGGCCTCGTAGCCTGGTGGATAGCGCGCAGGACTCGTAATTCTGTGGCGCGGGTTCGATTCCCGCACGAGGCAGAAACAAATGGGCAAAGTTTCTTTCACCCTAAGTGCCCCTGTTACCTAGCAGTAAATAGGTACCTGGGAGTTAGTCAGCTGTCACGGGCTGCTTCCTGGGGTGTGTGTGTGTGGGGTGAAATTAAAAAAAAAAAAAAAAAAAAAAAAGTAGTTAGTAAACAGTTGATTGACAGTTGAGAGGCGGGCCGAAAGAGCAAAGCTCAACCCCCGCAAACACAACTAGTAAACACACACACATGCAGAATAGTCAAAATAGTTCTTGTTAATGGAACGGGGGCTGAGGAAATATTACTGTAAGAGGTAACCTGAGTAAGGCACAGAGCCAGGGACGACACTGCCTTTATTCTTCATGAGGGTGAGGCCAACCCGCTCCATATAACTCGACGGAATACCTTTTAACACGAGGGAATAGAACGCGAACATAAAACTCGACAAAAGGAAACTAAATGTTAGATTTTCAAATTAATATAAAACGTTAGTAATATTGAATGTAATTGACTCAACTAATCGTCTTGAAGTCAACAAACTGAGCCATGAGTGGTGATGAGAGTAAACAAACTTCAGGCAGCTGCAGCAAACGTAAATCTTGCACATAAAATACGAAAAATAATCCCACATTAGAAAAAAGTAAATCATGAATGTAAATCGCGTGATGGTTCCAAGCTTGTGTTGGCCGTGTGTGTGAATGAGTTTGGGAGGATGTAAATACGAGCTGTCTTGTGTGGACCAATTGGCCTGCAGTTTACGTATTATAAGAACCTAATAACACATGCATTAAGTATATGTAATTACAGTTTTTGCAAGTACTTGTCACTGTTGCCTTACGAGGAGAGAATTACCCTACGGCAGACATTAAGCAGATTTCCCAATCTTCTAAAAAAATACATATAATAGTCTTTGGAAAAAAAAAGTAGTTTAATCTTGATTTAAACAACAAATAAGTGAAGCACCAAAAGATATTGGTCGCAGTTGGTCCTTTGCCTTGACTCAAATTGTTCAGTGAATTAGTGGTTATATCTTGAGATAATTTCGGGGCTTAGTGTACCAGCGGCCCGGTCCTCGACCAGGCCTCCACCCCCACGAAGCAGCCCGTGACAGCTGACTAACTCCCAGGTACCTATTTACTGCTTGGTAACAGGAGCATCAGGGTTCTATAGCGATTGTTTTTGCCAAATTACTGACTGATAAAAAATATAGCAAATAAAGAACCAAAATATCTTTGATTTTGTGTTAATCAAAATCGCGCAACAGACGCAATAGCTCACAGGAACATGTCAGCCGCACAATGTTGAAATTGCGAACTCTGAATGAGTGAAAGGTCAACGAGTCATGATTAATAGAGATCTTAAACCTAACATTCAATGCATAAATGTAGTAAATAAGGCAAATATGTTACTGGGAATTATTTTTAGAAGCCAAATCAACAAGACATTCATCTTTATCTTGCTCTAGTTAGGCCCTATTTAGATTATTCAGTTAAATTTTAGTTTCCGCCATGTAGAATGGACGTAAATGCCGTGGAGAAGAATGACAAAGTTAATCCCAGAAATTAGATAGTTCTCTTATTATGATAATTAAAAAAGTTACATTATCTAAAAAGACAGAGAGTCAGCGATGGAATGATAGAAGCATATAAATGGATGAAAATATATATATCTAAGAGAATATAATAGATAAGATTTTAAACATACCAACACAACATTCACCCCGAAACTATGGATGTAAAAAGGATAAGTTTGGGTTCAAGAAAGTACTGGGTAAATACTGGGTTGGAAACTGGGAAATATAAATAGACTTAGGAGTCGCTGGTTTCAAGCGTAGGTTAGGCATATATATGAATGAGTTTGAGTGGATATAAATAGGAGCTGCCTCGTGTGGACCAATATAGGCCTTCTGAAGCTTCATTTATTCTTATGACGTTAACATGGGAAGCCTGAATCATTATAATATTTCCCTATCATTGAAGTTAGCTCCAGTATGTTGGGGCCAGAAGGCTAATCTCACCATTTGTATGATCACAGATAATGTAATGTTATCATGACATGTTTATTTACAACATGGTCAACAGATACCAATATTCATTAAAGGTTTTATTCAGATTTATCAGCATGAGAGCACTAGCGCACCGAGTAGGCTTACTGAAAGGCATAGTGAACTCACTGAAGCTGGCACAAGGCGTCTAAGGCTTCACCAAGAATGGTTCAGAATGAAAGAGCAAAGAAGTAGCCTTTGGAAAAGTTATCAGCTGCAAGAAAACCATCCATCTACCCATATCGTCGTAACCAGTCTCGCCAAACCACCCAAACCTCAATCACCAAGCCACCCCTCTCATTGCCAATCACCAAGCCCCAACAAGCAAGACTTAATTGTAAAACATAATTTCGTAGGCAATAAATCCGGGAAAGTTTCAGCAGGCAAGTCATACAGCAAGAAGAGGTGATCAGCACGAGCGAGAAAATCCTAGAGAGGAATTCTCCTGCAAGAAAAAATCCTACTGCCAGATGGAGAAGAGGGCTTAGGAAGTTTGCAGTTTTCAATGAGATGAGTCGGGCCAAGACGAACGCATTTAAAGTTTATGAGGGAGGACCTGATTTGTTCGTGGACTGACGTGGTTGATGGGGTGTCGGAGGTGGGCTTAAATATGCTTTCTAAATGTGCTTTCAGGGTTAAGCGCCAGGTCCTGATCCTCGCCTTACCAGCACTCGGTTGTCGAATACAGTATTACACGACCTCCAGTTAGTTGTCATGCCTTGTTGGAAGTTGTCATACAAGACTATTTTGCTATATCCTGGGCTGAGAAGGATTCCTCTATATGTATAATATATTTCTAGATCCATCATCAACACGAATCCCACTACTGTCATGCTGAAGAGTGAGGAGAGTGCTTAACATTAAATCTTAAATTAATGTTCCTCTGTCATCAGCTATGATGCGTTATCAGTGTTGATGATGGGTATCTATATCTCCTGCAATTACTCTAAGTTGGAGTAATTAGACAGAAAATAAACGGACCCCGATAAAAGTCAAAGGTTCAGAGATTAAACGCAATATTATGTACATGATCAAGTTATTTCTATATTTCACTAGTTGTAAAAGTTTAAAAGTCTCTGGTAGACAACCTGTATACCCATATAGTAACACGAGAAAGCTTGTCTATTTCTCATCCAGTACAACTCTGCTACAAGATAGTGAACTCGTTGATCTGAAGAGACCGGAACCTAACAGGGCGTTGCGTTTTCTTTAAAAATTGGTGGCTTCGGGGAGATGTCTCGGGATGGATGACGTCCCACGACTAATGGACGCGGCCACTGAAGCATTCAACTGCTCTGAAGAAGACATCAAACAGGTGGGCCACGTCTTGTGTCTGTAACATGTCAGGAACGTTGTGATTTGTGGGGATTCTTTGGCTTCTTTGTGGCGTTCCGTGTTTGTCTTGTGGTCGAACTGAAGAATGGTTGCAGGTGAACATTTGGTGAAGGATTTAAAGTTTAGAGACTGAGTTTTGTGGCCTCGAGGATACCACTCTTGTTTGGATACAACTTTTCGTGCTGTACTTTCTCAGGCATAAACTAAATTTATTATATGTTATGGTTTTGTGTATAGTTAGGCTTAGTTTAGGATAAATTCTTTTCGTTCTGTTAACAATTATTTGTGCCTTTACAAGCACAAATAAGTACTAGCAATAAGTACAATTATTTGTACTTATATGTACAAATAATTGCACTCTAAATAAGTACACGTCCCTTGTACATGAAGAGACTTGTGCTTCGAATATCATCCCATATTCAGGTTGTGCTCATCCAAGCAAAGGCCAACTCCAGACAGGTATTCGAAAATTTTCACATCGTATTACCTAAAAACTAAATTCTCTCTCTCTCTCTCTCTGTATATATATACAGAGAGAGAGAGAGAGAATGTACTTTCGTATATTAAATACATCTTCAGAAGGAATGATGTATATCATTCCTTCTGAAGATGTATTTAATATACGAAAGTACTTAAGGAAATTCCTGTTTCATTTTCCTCCGTGGTCTGACATTGTCACATTCTTAATCACGTGTTTATTTTCGTGATATACACACACACACACACATATATATATATATATATATATATATATATATATATATATATATATATATATATATATATATATATATATATATATATATATATATATATATATATATATATATATATATATATATATCCAGGGTTCCTGCCCGCCATCTGAGGAGCTGGAGGAACTCGACAACCTATGACAACCATCTTTGTAACCCATATGTAACTCCTTTTTTGTAACAAAGTTCAAATAAAGTAAATATATATGTGTACATACAAAAGAATGGGGTGGTAGGAGAAGATAATATTAGTGTTCAGTGAGAAACCACAAGGTCTCCTCTGAATACTTTTTATTTTCTTCTCCGAGACTATGGGTCCCCACATTGGCACCAGAGGTGGTACCCTCACAAACTTTTATATATATATATATATATATATATATATATATATATATATATATATATATATATATATATATATATATATATATATATATGTACATCATTCCTTCTGAAGATGTATTTAATATACGAAAGTACTTAAGGAAATTCCTGTTTCATTTTCCTCCGTGGTCTGACATTGTCACATTCTTAATCACGTGTTTATTTTCGTGATATACACACACACACACACATATATATATATATATATATATATATATATATATATATATATATATATATATATATATATATATATATATATATATATATATATATATATATGTATAATGTTAAAACGTGTATGGTTAGGTTAGGTTAGGTTAGGTTAGGTTAGGTTAGGTCTAGGATTCGATAGGTTAGGTTAGGCGTTTCGGTTCTGGTAGAAATGATTAGCATTTGCAGTAAGTGGGTGAAGCGTGTAGAAGTGTGAGTGTGAGGCGGGAAGTGTGCAGCACTGGTCAACAAAAGCTGGGACGTCTTGAGCTGAGAGTCCGGTGTACAGCCCTCCGTCCTCATCAACAAAGGCCAAATGCTCGTTAATCCAGCCACCAAATCCCCCCAAAGTTTATGAGTTAAAAACATATGACACACGACTCACAACTGATGACCTGCACAGAAGTGCTTCGCTTACTTCCTCACTTGTTCCTCACTTGTTCCTCACTTCTTCCTTACTTCGCATTTAATGCGCTCACCAACATACTACAAATACAAATAATTACCAACAGAACCTAACCTAACCTAGCCTAACCTAGACTTGGCAATATGTAAAATTTTAATATATAATAACATTATATTTATTAACAAAATACTGATTTGTAATACCCAGTACGTTTAAACTGGTGTTAGCGACTTTTGAGGTCAGTTTGAGCTTGTACGAGCATAGCCCGAGGCCGGACTGATGTAAAGATGTTTTCATTCACGAACAAGGGTAACCGTTGCAGGATTCGTGAGCATTTGGTGGAGTTTTTAAGGATTGGCTGAGGTCATGGAGTGTTTCCTCCTCCTCAGTGCTCGAGCTCGCATTGTAATGGTCTGTGGCTTGTGTTTCACAGTCATTATTGTCTCACGATAATTATTGTCTCACGATAATTATTGTCTCACGATAATGCTACTTTTGCCCTCATTACCTTCACCGGCTCCTTTACCTCGTGTTATGAAATATTTTTCGCTGCTTTTTCACAACAAAAATTCTCATCCTTTTTCACGGGACAGTTTTTCAGCTGCCATTATTGATTCTTTTCCACAACTACAGCTTTTAAACCAATTAAAATCTCTCTGTGAGAAACAATGAACTATGCAGGGAACAAGTAGTGGAAGCAACGTGGTTGAAAACAAATATCAAGTATTTCTCTCGTCAGAGATATGTGACAGTTTGGGGTGTCTCTGAGTTACAACCGTATGGTCCCGGGTTCAAGTCCTGCTGTAGGACAGAGACGTTCGGCATGCGTCCGTTCACCTGATGCCTGTTTTAAAGCAGTAGTTGTAAATAGGTACCTGTGTGTTAGGCAGGTGTTTAGGGTTGTTCCCTGGGGAAGGACAGTAGTTAACCTACGAAATCCTCGATTGACTTAACAGGCTTGTTATCCCCGACAATGGGGGTAACCATTGAATACTTTGTCCGTGAGTATTGTCTTGCAGAATGTTGCTTTATCAGAGGAATCACTGAATGCAAAATGTTGCATCTGTATCACGAATATATATTTCTTAGCAGTTGATGATTAAAATAAATAATAACATGATTCTCGTCCTAACTGAGTATATACTTCTAGTATCAGAATGTCCCTAGTAATTGTTACGGCAAGACTGCAATCTTCACTCGTACAGTTTTGTGGAGTCTATCGCCTTAAGATATATTTGGCTTGATCCGAAGTCTTGACCTTAACTAAAATGTTGCTTTTAAACAATTTACGAACATGTTGAAAAGGTTCGCGGCACGCAACAACGACCTTCCCAGTTATCATAGTAAGTGGCACAGTAATCATTTAATGGTCAAGGTAAATAAAATATTTTGAAAATTTCACACTCGTGGTCCAGTTACAAATTTACCGGTCTCCTCAGGCAAGGTGCACATTCTGTGGCTTAGTTTTATATTACACTTTGAATGGGGTTCTATACATTTAATGTTCGTTGTCCTCGGTGTGTATCTGACAAGGCGGGACCCTAGAGCCGCAGCTCAACCCCCGACAAGCACAACTAGTTCAACCAGTGAAGTATTAGCCGTGAATCATCCCCTCGCTGCTTTTTCTCCCTCATGTGTTGCGGAAGGAAATTCCTGTCTGCTACTTCTATTAGCTTTGCTCTCCATGGTTCTTTTATCCCCTCGTGGATCTGTTCCTTCCCAGTCAATTTTTAAATGATTGAAATCTCCTATAACTAGCAACTTGACTGTCAGAGGAATATTATAACCACCAATTTGATGATACGTAATCATTGTTTACCTCTTGTTATCTTTTCTGGGTCTTCAGTAGCTCTGTTGGATTGCAAATCACAGCTTTAATCACTTGTTCTCCTTCCATTGGCATGATTTCTGTGACAGAGGTTGTATAACAGGACTCGGATTCACGAAACAGTTACGCAAGTACTTACGAATGTGTACATCTTTCCATAATCTTTGACAGCTTTGATTACATATAATAAACAGTTTACAAGCATGAAAAGTTCCCAATCAACTGTTATTATTGATATAAACAGCCTCCTGGTGCTTCCGAGCTCATTAACTGTTTAATAATTGTAAATAAAGCTGGCGAAGATTAAGAAAAGGTGTACAGGTTCGTAAGTGCTTGCGTAACTGCTTCGTGAATCTGGCCCCTGGTAACGTAGCGAGCTCAGAGTTCGTCCCCCTTGGATCAGTATACCAACCCCGCTCCTCTTGCTTCAGCGTCAGGGGGGGTCTAAAGGTCCATAATACCCGCGGCTCCGGTGAACCGCACATAGGGCTTTCAACAGCCGCAATCCGGATATAAGAGCCTTCAGTGATAAGAAAGATTAGTGTTGGCGAATCAGGAAAATATTGTTTTTTGGAAGAGAAACACGTTACTATTTTATTGAATCATTTTGATTTGTTGCGTTATGATTTTTTTTATATCCAGCTAATCAGTGGAGAGTGGAACCCCGAGGGCAGCGGAACCCCGAGGGCAGCGGAACCCCGAGGGCAGCGGAACCCCGAGGGCAGCGGAACCCCGAGGGCAGCAGAGCCCCGAGGGCAGCAGAGCCCCGAGGGCAGCAGAGCCCCGAGGGCAGCAGAGCCCCGAGGGCAGCAGAGCCCCGAGGGCAGCAGAGGCCCCGAGGGCAGCAGAGCCCCGAGGGCAGCAGAGCCCCGAGGGCAGCAGAGCCCCGAGGGCAGCAGAGCCCCGAGAGCAGTGGAACCCCGAGGGCAGCAGAGCCCCGAGGGCAGCAGAGCCCCGAGGGCAGCAGAGCCCCGAGGGCAGCAGAGCCCCGAGGGCAGCAGAGCCCCGAGGGCAGCAGAGGCCCCGAGGGCAGCAGAGCCCCGAGGGCAGCAGAGCCCCGAGGGCAGCAGAGCCCCGAGGGCAGCAGAGCCCCGAGAGCAATGGAACCCCGAGGGCAGCAGAGCCCCGAGGGCAGCAGAGCCCCGAGGGCAGTGGAACCCCGAGGGCAGCAGAGCCCCGAGGGCAGTGGAACCCCGAGGGCAGCAGAGCCCCGAAGGCAGCAGAGCCCCGAGGGCAGCAGAGGCCCCGAGGGCAGCAGAGCCCCGAAGGCAGTGGAACCCCGAGGGCAGCAGAGCCCCGAGGGCAGTGGAACCCCGAGGGCAGCAGAGCCCCGAGGGCAGCAGAGCCCCGAGGGCAGTAGAACCCCGAGGGCAGCAGAGCCCCGAGGGCAGTGGAACCCCGAGGGCAGCGGAACCCCGAGGGCAGCAGAGCCCCGAGGGCAGCAGAGCCTCGAGGGCAGTGGAACCCCGAGGGCAGCAGAGCCCCGAGGGCAGCAGAGCCCCGAGGGCAGCAGAGCCCCGAGAGCAGTGGAACCCCGAGGGCAGCAGAGCCCCGAGGGCAGCAGAGCCCCGAGGGCAGCAGAGCCCCGAGGGCAGCAGAGCCCCGAGAGCAGTGGAACCCCGAGGGCAGCAGAGCCCCGAGGGCAGCAGAGCCCCGAGGGCAGCAGAGCCCCGAGGGCAGCAGAGCCCCGAGGGCAGCAGAGCCCCGAGGGCAGCAGAGGCCCCGAGGGCAGCAGAGCCCCGAGGGCAGCAGAGCCCCGAGGGCAGCAGAGCCCCGAGGGCAGCAGAGCCCCGAGAGCAATGGAACCCCGAGGGCAGCAGAGCCCCGAGGGCAGCAGAGCCCCGAGGGCAGTGGAACCCCGAGGGCAGCAGAGCCCCGAGGGCAGTGGAACCCCGAGGGCAGCAGAGCCCCGAAGGCAGCAGAGCCCCGAGGGCAGCAGAGGCCCCGAGGGCAGCAGAGCCCCGAAGGCAGTGGAACCCCGAGGGCAGCAGAGCCCCGAGGGCAGTGGAACCCCGAGGGCAGCAGAGCCCCGAGGGCAGCAGAGCCCCGAGGGCAGTAGAACCCCGAGGGCAGCAGAGCCCCGAGGGCAGTGGAACCCCGAGGGCAGCGGAACCCCGAGGGCAGCAGAGCCCCGAGGGCAGCAGAGCCTCGAGGGCAGCAGAGCCCCGAGGGCAGTAGAACCCCGAGGGCAGCAGAGGCCCCGAGGGCAGCAGAGCCCCGAGGGCAGCGGAACCCCAAGGGCAGCAGAGCCCCGAGGGCAGTAGAACCCCGAGGGCAGCGGAACCCCGAGGGCAGCGGAACCCCGAGGGCAGTGGAACCCCGAGGGCAGCAGAGCCCCGAGGGCAGTGGAACCCCGAGGGCAGCGGAACCCCGAGGGCAGAGGAACCCCGAGGGCAGTGGAACCCCGAGGGCAGTGGAAACCCGAGGGCAGTGGAACCCCGAGGGCAGCAGAGCCCCGAGGGCAGCGGAACCCCGAGGGCAGCGGAACCCCGAGGGCAGCGGAACCCCGAGGGCAGTGGAACCCCGAGGGCAGCAGAGCCCCGAGGGCAGTGGAACCCCGAGGGCAGCGGAACCCCGAGGGCAGAGGAACCCCGAGGGCAGTGGAACCCCGAGGGCAGTGGAAACCCGAGGGCAGTGGAACCCCGAGGGCAGCAGAGCCCCGAGGGCAGCGGAACCCCGAGGGCAGCGGAACCCCGAGGGCAGCGGAACCCCGAGGGCAGTGGAACCCCGAGGGCAGTGGAACCTCGAGGGCAGTGGAACCCCGAGGGCAGCGGAACCACGAGGGCAGCGGAACCCCGAGGGCAACGGAACCCCGAGGGCAGAGGAACCCCGAGGGCAGTGGAACCCCGAGGGCAGTGGAAACCCGAGGGCAGTGGAACCCCGAGGGCAGCAGAGCCCCGATAGCAGTGGAACCCCGAGGGCAGTGGAACCCCGAGGGCAGCAGAGCCCTGAGGGCAGTGGAACCCCGAGGGCAGTGGAACCCCGAGGGCAGCAGAGCCCCGAGTGCAGTGGAACCCCGAGGGCAGCGGAACCCCGAGGGCAGCGGAACCCCGAGGGCAGTGGAACCCCGAGGGCAGCAGAGCCCTGAGGGCAGTGGAACCCCGAGGGCAGCGGAACCCTGAGGGCAGCGGAACCCCGAGTGCAGCGGAACCCCGAGGGCAGCGGAACCCCGAGGGCAGCGGAACCCTGAGGGCAGCGGAACCCCGAGGGCAGCGGAACCACGAGGGCAGCGGAACCCCGAGGGCAGCGGAACCACGAGGGCAGCGGAAAATGGAACGAGCTCCGTCACATCCCAGCAATATCTTCCAGATATTATCAGTAATATTTCCCTTGTAGTTCTATCTTCACAAGCTGTGTTTGTAATCAGCTTACCTTATTATACTAAATCCTTCGGGTGCTCCGAGGCTCGTTAGCGACTTCGTTGTTTCATTATGTAAGTCATTAGCGGCGGTAGAAGATGTTTTCAACGTTCCCTTCGTTGGTGAATATAACATTGTTGAATCCCCTTCATTACGGAACAGAGCATAATAAGCCAGTAGTTTTTATGTCGATTGTCTGAAACCTTGGCAGAGAGCTGCCTGAATCCCGGGTGTTGACATGTCCAGCAGAGGCCGCAGCCTGCAGACCCGAGGCCAAGCGACAGGCAGAGCGTGCAGGGTAACTCTGACAGAGTTATGGTTTAAACCAGGACATACTGCAGTACCTTGCTTGAGGAGGAGGCGATTAATATTGTCTTTACTCTCTCTCTCTCTCTCTATTAATATTGTCTTTACTCTCTCTCTCTCTCTCTCTCTCTCTCTCTCTCTCTCTCTCTCTCTCTCTTTCCCTTCCCCGCCCAACCACTTGGGCTGGACGGCAGCGCGACAGTTTTGTTTATGCAGGTCGGCGTTCAATCCCCAACCGTCCAAGTGGTTGGATACCATTCCTTTCCCCCCTGTCCGATCCCCAATCCTTATCCCGACCCTCTTCCAAGTGCTATATGGTAACAATAGCTTGGCACTTTCTCCTGATAGTTCCCTTCCGGAACTGCCTTCTTGAAGACAGTTCAGTTCAATTCAGATTCCTGCCTTTCCTTACTTCCTTCCTTCCTTCCTTGCTTGCTTCCTTCCTTCCTTCCTGCCTTTCCTTCCTTCCTTCCTTCCTTCCTTCCTTCCTTCCTTCCTTCCTTCCTTCCTTCCTTCCTTCCTTCCTTCCTTCCTTCCTTCCTTCCTTCCTTCCTTCCTTCCTTCCTTCCTTCCTTCCTTCCTTCCTTCCTTCCTTCCTTCCCGACCTTGTAGCCCCAGCCTGCTGCACTGAGTGCAGCTCACGTTCCCTCTCGTGTCCTCCATATCTCTCTCTCTCCTCCTCTGCTTCTCACGTACTCATTCCTCACTCCTTCCTGTCCTCAGCACATGTCGTCCCTAAATCTATCCCCTCCATCCTTACTTCCCTCTAAATCGCCTTCCTTTACTCACTAGTTGCGTCAGTTGAATGGACTTAGTTGGGTCAGATGAGTCGTCCAGAGCGGACGTGTCTGTCAGAGCCGTTTGGGCTTGCTGTATTAGGTCGATGGGACAAGGTCACGTTCAGGAAATTTATATAAATGATTTCTTTAGAGGTAGATGGCGTGGAGAAGCCGGTGCAGCTGCTCGAGGAGAAGAATGTGAAGCTCAAGAACTATCTTCAGGTGAAAGTGGAGGAACGAACGTGATCAGGAAGAGGACCGGCACCGGCAACATGTACTCCAAAGGATCGAGGTAAAAGGAAAAGTGATGAGGAATGTGTAGTGTTTGAAGGTGATAACTCCCTTCACTGTCGTAGAAGGTTGATAGTGAGTGAGAGTGATGGCGGACAAATAATAGATAAGACAAATAAGGGCCTTAAAGGGTATTACGAAAAAAGGTTATGGGGGCACCCTGGAAACACAAACCGAAACTGTCTCTATTTTCTGCTTGTTACAACTAGTAATAAAGTTGTTACATCTTGGCTTAACGTGTTTATAACGTATTAGAACGTTATTACAACTTGCTATATTGATTGTTATAACTGGTTAGGAGGTGTTAAAACTTGTTCGAACATTGTACCAACGTCGTAGTTTCGGTGTGTGTTTGGCGGGCAGTAACTTTGCCTAAGGCGAGAGTGGCAGCCCTGACTAACGCAGTACATGCAGCCATTACTTATGGTTAAAGCAGGTGTGTGCAGCAGCGGTCCGCGATTTTTCCGTCAGGGAGAAAATTGTAAAATCGTTCCGGGAAAAAGGAGACAAAACGTCTGGGGCAAAAATATAATTTTGAGTCTCTAAGTTTTCTCGATTTTCTAAGAGTCATTCAATTATAAACATAACACTTGCCTGAAGGATGGACCTTCGCCCTAAAGGAGAGGAACATGCGGTATTTAGATTATGGTGTTAACTTTCCCGGCACCATACTATTGAATTGGCGTAAATTCTTCAGAAACTGCTGAGAGAAAATTGACAAATTAAATCCTGGGGGATTAGAGACCTCACTAAAGTAGAGAGATTAAAAAACTTGAAATTGTCTAAAAAAAAAGTAAAAGAATTGTGGATGACATGACTGAAAATGTAGACGATAAGTCACAATAACGGGGCTGAGGATATGATGACCAGACCACACACCAGAAGATGACAAGACGACGACGTTTCGGTCCGTCCTGGACCATTATCAAGTCGATCCATTGTCACAAGTGGATCTATTGTCACAAGTGGATCCATTGCCACAAGTCGACCCATTGTCACAAGTCGACCCATTGTCACAAGTCGACCCATTGTCACAAGTGGATCCATTGTCACAAGTCGATCTATTGTCACAATAGACTTGATAATGGTCCAGGACGGACCGAAACGTCGTCGTCTCGTCATCTTCTGGTGTGTGGTTTAGTTCTCAGACATGACTGAAGTATAAAAATGGATGCATGAGAGTTATTAAGAGGAATATTAATTAATGGGAAACATGTAAACTCTAAACAGAACACGAAAACAGAGGATACAAAATGACAGGTCGAGGTTAATATTAGACCTGGGTAAATACTGGTTTGACAAAAGGGTTGTTGATTTGTGGAACAGGTTACTGGGTGATATAATGGGCTTGGCATCACTCAATTGAAGGTTAGGCCTATCTATGAGAGAGCTTGGTGGTGAATGAATAGGTGGGATGCTTGGGACCAAATTGGTTATTACTCTTTTTTTCGAAATTCTCATGTTCTTTGTTCTTCCCCTCTCTGC
This sequence comes from Procambarus clarkii, assembly GCF_040958095.1. NCBI lineage: Eukaryota > Metazoa > Arthropoda > Malacostraca > Decapoda > Cambaridae > Procambarus > Procambarus clarkii. Next base: position 22,569,322 of record NC_091153.1, read on the forward strand.
CCGCAACATGTCTCCTCCTACCGTCCGGTATATTAATTTTCCTTCTCTGTTTTGTTGCCTTCATGCTGTATTTGTTTAACTTTTCCTCTTCTCTTCTCGCCTCTTCTTTTACCATCCCTTCTTTTGTCTTCATTTCCCCATTCGCTCCATCCCTTTCAACCCCCCTTCATGCTCTTCAAAACCCTTGTTCGCACTTTCATTCTCATCTCCCTAAGGTCATCCTCCCCTCTCTTACGTTCCGTTCCGCTCATGTCAGCCGGGGCGACGCTGAACCTCTCTCAGGGCCGCCCTTCAGCACCTCGCGCCAAGGTCCAGGTAACACTGGAGTATGATGACTGGTCTAATGTTACTGTTAACACCCTTGTAGCTCATTCAACTCCGTCACTGTCCTTTCAAACACCCGTCTACTGTTATAGTTGGCGAAAACACAGACACACACACACCGTGATGTGGTGGAGGCTGACTCTATACACAGTTTCAAATGTAGATATGATAGAGCCCAGCAGGCTCAGGAACCTGTACATTAGTTGATTGACGGCTGAGAGACGGGACCAAAGAGCCAGAGCCCAACCCCCACAAGCACAATTAGGGGAGTACACACACACACACACACACACACACACACACACACACACACACACACACACACACACACACACACACACACAATACAGCAAACAACAATACAACTCTTCCCATTTGAGCGTAGCTACACACCCCAGTGCTAATCCACCCCATGCTATCCAGCTCACACCTGCTTCTCAGGTCACTCCTTCCCAAAATCAGCTCTCCCTGCCCCTGCTTATCTCCTCAACACCTCCCTTGACCCCTCTGACCCCACTGCAGTCAAATTCATCCCACATTCCAAGGACCCCCTCATCACCTCAACCCCCAAAACCCGTCAAGCCCTCATCCCCTCAACCCCCAAAACCCACCCAGCCCTCATCCCCTCAACCCCAAGAACCCACCCAGCCCTCATCCCCTCAACACCCAAAACCTACCCAGCCCTCATCCCCTCTCCTTCCATGTGACCCCCCACCCTTGCGAGGGGGGTGGGAGGTTCCCCCCACCCCCTCTATCCTTCCCCCTCTCAACCTCTATCTGACTCCGAACCTTACGCTATCTTCCAACTCCTCTATGCCCTCCCTAATCTTCAGACCCAGTATGCCCTTCCTACTCCAGACCTACCTACCCAGGCCCTACCCCAGACCCTCCTACCTACCTTCCTAGAAGCCCAGCCCCCATTAGCCCCCCAAGCACCCCTCCTGACCTCTTTCACCCCCCATACACCCCCCAGACCCCCCCCCCAGACACCCCCCGGATCCCCCCGGACATCCCCCGGATCCTCCCCACCTCCAGTCATCCCCCAGGCACTCCCCAGATCCCCCAGATCCCCCCTGCCCCCAGTCACCCCCCAGACACCCTCCAGATCCCCCCAGACCCCCAGAGAAAGGGAGAACTCTGGTACAAGAGTTTCCATGAAGAATCTCAAGGTTTGGTACACCAACGCTGATGGGGTATCTAATAAAGCAGAAGAGATAAAAGAAAGAGTGAGTGAAGCAGATCCTGACATAGTTGCAATTGTGGAAACTAAAATTAATGACATGATCTCAGATGCAATCTTTCCTGAAGGGTACCAGGTGATACGAAAAGAGAGGACACAGAGACAGGGAGGGGGAGTAGCACTCCTAATAAAGCGGAAATGGAAGTTTGATGACCTGGGAAATCGAGTTACCAATGAGTGCACAAGCTTCATACATGGAACTCTGACAGTAGATGGGAGGAAGATTGTGATCTTGGTAATCTACAATCCCCCACCAAACAGTAGAAGACCCAGGCAGGAGTATGATGACAACAACAAGGCATGTATAGATGAACTGCAGAAGGCAGCAACGCCAGCCCACAGAATGAGAGCAAAGCTGCTGATCATGGGGGACCTAAATCGTAGAGAGATAAATTGGGAATCAAGGAATCCCCATGGAGGGGACGAAACGTGGGGAGCAAATTTAGTAGATGTTATAGACAGGAATTTCCTAACACAACATGTGAAGGAAGACACAAGGGAAAGAGGAGATGCACCGAGCCTATTAGACCTGATTTTCACCCAGATCGTAGAAGATATCGAGAATTTAGAGCATGAAATACGTCTAGGGGCCAGTGACCATTGTGTCCTAGTCTTTGACTACATGATGGAATTCAAACTTATGACCATGGGACAAGAGATCTGGGAAAGGAGAGTTGACTACAGGAAAGGGGACTATAAGAGGATAAGGGACTATCTGGGTGAAGTGCAGTGGGAGGAAGAAATTAGAGGAAAAACAGTCCAAGATATGATGGACCTAGTCATACAGAAATGCCAGGAGGCCGAAGAGAGATTTATACCAACAGTAAAGGGGAAAAATAAGATTGAATATAATAACCCATGGTTTAATAGACAGTGTCAGGAAGCAAAAATGGCCAGCAGGCGGGAGTGGAGGAAGTACAGAAGACAAAGGACAGAGGACAACAGGATCAGATACAACAGAGCTAGGAACGATTACATTAACATAAGACGAACATCGGAAAGGGACTATGAGAACGATATTGCAATCAATGCGAAAAAACAACCTAATTTACTACACAGTCATATAAGAAGAAAAATGTTGGTGAACGACCAAGTGACACGACTAAGGAAGACAGAGGGGGCATATACTGAAAGTGACAAGGAAATCTGTGAGGCACTGAATGCCAGTTTCCATGGAGTGTTCACTACCGAGCCTGAGCAGCTCCCATTGTTGGAAGGGGTTACCCTAGATGAAAGACTATCAGATATAGAGGTGACAGCAGAGGAGGTAATGAAACAGTTGACAACTCTAGATGCAACTAAAGCAGTTGGACCAGACATAGTATCACCGTGGATACTAAAAGAAGCAGCGCAGGCCCTCAGCGTGCCTCTGGCAATGATCTTTAATGAGTCACTTATGTCGGGAGAATTGCCCAGTTGCTGGAAGAAGGCAAATGACGTGCCGATCTTCAAGAAAGGTGATAGGGAGGAAGCACTTAACTATAGACCTGTATCACTGACAAGCATCCCCTGTAAAATACTGGAAAGAATAATTAGGCTACGACTGGTTGCACATCTGGAGAACATTAGGTTTGTGAACAAACATCAACATGCCTTTGGACTGGGAAATCGTGCCTTACAAACCTTCTGGAATTCTATGATAAAATAACGAGGATAAGACAGGACAGAGATGATTGGGCAGACTGCATATTTCTGGACTGCCAAAAAGCCTTTGATACAGTACCGCACATGAGACTGCTGTTCAAGCTCGAGAGGCAGGTGGGGGTGGGGGGGGAAAGGTCCTAGCATGGATAAGGAACTACCTAACAGGAAGGAGCCAAAGAGTTACGGTAAGGGGCGAGAAGTCGGACTGGCGAACAGTAACAAGTGGAGTACCACAAGGATCGGTGCTGGGACCAATTCTATTTCTTGTATATGTTAATGACATATTTACAGGCGTAGAGTCCTACATGTCGATGTTTGCGGATGACGCAAAGTTGATGAGAAGAGTTGTGACAGATGAGGATTGCAGGATCCTCCAAGAGGACCTGAACAGGTTGCAGAGATGGTCAGAGAAATGGCTACTGGAATTCAACATGAGCAAATGTAAAGTTATGGAAATGAGACTAGGAGATAGGAGACCAAAGGGACAGTACACAATGAAGGGGAACAGCCTACCTGTGACGACGCGCGAAAGAGACCTGGGGGTGGACGTAACACCTAATCTATCTCCTGAGGCACATATAAATAGGATAACGACAGCAGCGTACTCTACACTGGCAAAAGTTAGAACATCTTTCAGAAACCTAAGTAAGGAGGCATTTAGGGCGCTTTACACTGCCTACGTGAGGCCAGTCTTAGAGTATGCCGCCTCATCATGGAGTCCCCATCTGAAGAAGCATATAATGAAACTGGAAAAGGTTCAGAGGTTTGCAACGAGACTCGTCCCAGAGCTACGAGGGATGGGGTATGAGGAGCGCCTGAGGGAACTGTGCCTAACGACACTAGAAAGAAGAAGGGAGAGGGGGACATGATAGGAACGTATAAGATACTCAGAGGGATTGACAGAATGGACATAGACGAAATGTTCACACGGAATAGTAACAGAACGAGGGGACATGGATGGAAGCTTGAAACTCAGATGAGTCATAGGGATGTTAGGAAGTTTTCTTTTAGCGTGAGAGTAGTGGGAAAATGGAATGCACTTCAGGAACAGGTTGTGGAAGCAAATACTATTTATAATTTTAAAATCAGGTATGATAGGGAAATGGGACAGGAGTCATTGCTGTAAACAACCGATGCTCGAAAGGTGGGATCCAAGAGTCAATGCTCGATCCTGCAGACACAACAAGGTGAGTACACACATACACACACACACACACACACACACACACACACACACACACACACACACACACACACACATACACACACACACACACACACACACACACACACACACACACACACACACACACACACACATCAATTAACTCCTGCTCATAATTAAGACAAATAACAGCGGAGGTAATCTGGGCTTCAAGCTGGCCAGCTTCTTAAATTGATGAGACAATTTTCTTCAGATGATTCGTAAGTTTAGTTCCTGTCTTTCTGTTCATTTTCATCCCCTTTTTAAGCAGACTCTTTGACACACCTTGCATTATAACGAATTGTTGCAGTTCTTTCTTTTTACCATATATATAAGCATCTGGAACTAATCCACAAGGGCCGTGACGAGGATTCGAACCTACGTCTGAGAGCACCCCAGACGCTGCCTTAATCGACTGAGCTACGACACGGTAAAAAGAGTTGAAACCAGAAATTCTACTGAACTTACTTGTATCTTGCAGCCTCATTGATGCATCACGCTATTGTGATTTCTGTGTGCAAAGCATCCGGAACTTATCACTGTTGGAAATTATGTTTTTGGTTTACGACTATATTGAAATCTGATTTTAATTTTTAAGTAGCTTCTACAATGTTGTAATTTTCATGCTGATATTGATATCGTCTGCAAAGGATAACACGAAGCTGGGATTTGTATTTTGTCTGTGATGTTAGGATGAAGAAGAGTAGTGACACAGTGACTGCCTTGGGGGGCACAGAGCTCCTCACTCTGTCGGACTTAATTTTGTTTGATTTAATGTTATTTTTTGCCTTTTTTCAAGAAACTGGATATCCGTCTTTCTCCCTAAATCTGTTACTCCCTTAAACAATATCATGACCTGTCGCTCTATGGTAATGTTTATCAAATATCTTTGTAAAGTTCGTGAATTCAACATCTGCAATTTGGTTTTCGTCTCATGCTTACCTGATATTGTCATAGTGGTTGAGTAACTGCGACGAGCAGAGCCTTGCACCTCTAACTTCCTGTTGACACGGACGGTGTGCTTGATCTACTTCGTCACACGGAAGATTTAACTTCTAATCACGTTTTCGAAACTTTAAGAGTGCGTGATGTTTGTTTGTGTGTGTTTTTGAGGGTGTGCATTTGTGCATGCGTGAAGGCGTGTTCTCGTGTGTATATGTGCGTATTTATGAACACACATACATACTGGTGCAGGAGGTGGTATAAATACACTGGAATTCTGGATATTTGGTCAGTCACGTCAGTCTAACAATTAAAAGCAACAAAGAAAGACAGGAAAGCAATTCCTTCTTTATCACACGCAAAAAGCTTTACAAACTATTATATATACAAATCCTCCTCCTAAAATGGTAGTACATATAGTAACAGTTCGGTCGAACGTGCGACTCTGTACTCTTGGACCCAAAAAAGATCTCGTTCTGTACCATTCATTTTCTAAAGTCTGAGAAAAAGCTAAAAACCAAAGATTCGTAGGCCTTGTATTGCACATTTATGTATTATTAGACCTAAGATAGCGTGTATTAGATCTATAATTGGTTGGATAGGTTAGGGCAGCTTTTGTTACATTTCCAATTTAATCATTTCTATTTGAGCTAATTCAGTAATACAAAACGCGAACTTTTGGAGTTCCATAATGGTATGTTTGACCAAATAGTTGCTATAGATACTATCATGTGTGGAGGATGGGGTGCATAGAAAACAGGAAAATAGGAAAATCGATTTAGGCGGTAAAGCTCAGTGAAGATCAAAGGTCTAAGAAGGTCACTGCGCGTCAAAAATTTCTCTGCCATTTCCTTGTCTTAGAATTAATGTGAAAATGTAATTTTAACCTCATGGGAAGAACAGGTGTCTAAGGGAAGAGTGAGAAGAGAATGAAGAGAGAACAGGAAACGGAGAAGGTTCGAGAATGAGGAACAGAAGGATAAGGTGACTTAAGGAAGAACAAGAGACCATTGAAGGTAAGGACAAGAGATAAAAGCAGAGAATAAGACGCAGGGAAAGAAGATAACTGTTGATAAAGGAAGGAACTGGATATGAGAAAAGGAAGAGGAGGAGGCGGCGGCAAGATCTTAAGAGGGGGAAGACTATAAGAT
>NC_091153.1:22580826-22605826 GCF_040958095.1 Procambarus clarkii
AGTTGATATCACACCAAACCTGTCTCCTGAAGCCCACATAAAAAGAATAACGTCTGCGGCATATGCGAGGCTGGCTAACATCAGAACAGCGTTCAGGAACCTGTGTAAGGAATCATTCAGAATCTTGTACACCACATATGTAAGACCAATCCTGGAGTATGCGGCCCCAGCATGGAGCCCGTACCTTGTCAAGCACAAGACGAAGCTGGAAAAAGTCCAAAGGTATGCTACTAGACTAGTCCCAGAACTAAGAGGTATGAGTTATGAGGAAAGGCTGCGGGAAATGCACCTTACGACACTGGAAGACAGAAGAGTAAGGGGGGACATGATCACAACCTACAAAATCCTCAGGGAAATCGACCGGGTAAACAAGGATGAACTATTCAACACTGGAGGTACGCGAACAAGGGGACACAGGTGGAAGCTGAGTACCCAAATGAGCCACAGAGACGTTAGAAAGAACTTTTTCCGTGTCAGAGTAGTTAGTAAATGGAATGCATTAGGAAGTGATGTGGTGGAGGCTGACTCCATACACAGTTTCAAATGTAGATATGATAGAGCCCAATAGGCTCAGGAATCTGTACACCAGTTGATTGACGGTTGAGAGGCGGGACCAAAGAGCCAGAGCTCAACCCCCGCAAGCACAATTAGGTGAGTACAATTAGGTGAGTACACACACACACATACACACACACACACACACACACACACACACACACACACACACACACACACACACACACACACACACACACACACACACACACACACATACACGCACAAACACACACACGTACATATACACACACACAGACTCCATACACAGTTTCAAGTTTATATATGATAGAGCCAAATAGGCTCAGCAACCTGTACATCAGTTGATAGTTGAGAAGCGGGACCAAAGAGCCGAAGCTCAACCCTTGCAAGCACAACTAGGGGAGCACAAACACCCACACCCTCTCACCTGAGAGCAAGTAGGGGGGCGGAAGCGCCCACAGAGTTCCTCTCAAACATAGGATGATATCTCCCCGTCCTCCTGCACAACATGTATCACTGAGATAAATCACTGACACCGCTGCCAAGATTAAGGGGCAATAAAACCAATCTTGGGAAGGCCTTGTGTCTATTGTTCAAGTGTTTTATTATCGTATACATTATGGAGATATAATCTGTTGTATAGACCGTTCATCTTAAGCACAGTTTACCAGGAGAAGCGTTGGGTAAATATCTTTACAGACGACTTATATTTTAGTCTCTGACGTTTGAGACGTGATACGAGAGCTTTTGTGTAAATTCTAGGTAGAAGAGAATAGTTTTAGGTGTTTCGTAGGTGACTACTAGAATCTAGAGTCTATAAGGAGAAAGCGCTAGGCCAGGACAACTATTTATATATATTATATATAACACTTGGAAGGGATATGAAGACAAGGAGTTTGGATAAGGTGAAGGAAAGGTTAGGTGCCCAATCACTTGTACCTTCGGGGATCGAACGCTGACCTGCACGTAGCGAAGCCGACGTTGTACTGACGGTTAGGTTTCGTTTGTTTCTGACTATTCTGTTAAACTTCTAACCTTGATTATATATATATATATATATATATATATATATATATATATATATATATATATATATATATATATATATATATATATATATATATATATATATATATATATATATATATAGTAATATATATATATATAGTAATATATATATATAGTAATATAGTAATATTAAAGTGTAATATAACAGATGGGCAGAGTTTCTGTCATCTGATGCTATTTTCTTAGCAGTAAATAAGTATCTGGGAGTTAGACCATCCCTACAGCCTGCTTCCTGAGGATGTGTGTACTCACCTGATGGAGCTTGTGGGGGTTGAGCTCTGGCTCTTTGGTCCCGCTGGTGTCCCGTGTGTCTTTGTGTGAGGGAGAAATATATATATATATATATATATATATATATATATATATATATATATATATATATATAACTGAAAACTCACACCCCAGAAGTGACTCGAACCCATACTCCCAGAAGCAACGCAACTGGTATGTACAAGACGCCTTAATCCACTTGACCATCACGACCGGACAAAATAAGGTGATAGCCGAGGCTATTTGAACCACCCCACCGCCGGCACTCGGATAGTAATCTTGGGCATAGCATTTTACCAAATCACCTCATATTGTCCTGGGGACCATTCAGGCTTGTTCGCATTTGTGTTCCTCACGTGTGCCCTAAAGAATGAGGTGATTTGGTAAAATGCTATGCCCAAGATTACTATCCGAGTGCCGGCGGTGGGGTGGTTCAAATAGCCTCGGCTATCACCTCATTTTGTCCGGTCGTGATGGTCAAGTGGATTAAGGCGTCTTGTACATACCAGTTGCGTTGCTTCTGGGAGTATGGGTTCGAGTCACTTCTGGGGTGTGAGTTTTCAGTTGCATATTGTCCTGGGGACCATTCAGGCTTGTTCGCATTTGTGTTCCTCACGTGTGCCCCAAAGAATGAGGTGATTTGGTAAAATGCTATGCCCAAGATTACTATCTGAGTGCCGGCGGTGGGGTGGTTCAAATAGCCTCGGCTATCACCTCATTTTGTCCGGTCGTGATGGTCAAGTGGATTAAGGCGTCTTGTACATACCAGTTGCGTTGCTTCTGGGAGTATGGGTTCGAGTCACTTCTGGGGTGTGAGTTTTCAGTTGCATATTGTCCTGGGGACCATTCAGGCTTGTTCGCATTTGTGTTCCTCACGTGTGCCCCAAAGAATGAGGTGATTTGGTAAAATGCTATGCCCAAGATTACTATCCGAGTGCCGGCGGTGGGGTGGTTCAAATAGCCTCGGCTATCACCTCATTTTGTCCGGTCGTGATGGTCAAGTGGATTAAGGCGTGTTGTACTTACCAGTTGCGTTGCTTCTGGGAGTATGGGTTCGAGTCACTTCTGGGGTGTGAGTTTTCAGTTGCATATTGTCCTGGGGACCATTCAGGCTTGTTCGCATATATATATATATATATATATATATATATATATATATATATATATATATATATATATATATATATATATATATATATATATATATATATATATACAGAATATATGATACAGGAAACATAGGTCGGGAGACAAACGACAGTTAGAAAGGCGGGGTCCAAGAGCTATCAGTTCGATCCTACAGGCAAAAGTAGTAATTGTAAATACGTACACACGCGCGTGCACATGCACAAAGTCTGAGAGTTCGAAAGATGTCAGGAAAAGCTTTATACTGAGCCAAACAATAGCTTCATAAAGATTCATACTGAGGCACAAAATAGCTTCATATTGAGCCACAAAAAGCTTCATAAAGCTTCACACTGAGCCTCAAAATAGCTTCAAAAACTTCATACTGAGCCAGAAAAAAGCTTCATACTGAGTCACAAAGTAGTTTCATAAAGCTTCACACTGGGCCATAAAATAGCTTCATAAAGCTTCATACTGGGCCATAAAATAGCTTCATACTGAGCCACAAAATAGCTTCATAAAGCGTCATACTGAGTCATAAAATAGCTTCATACTGAGCCACAAAATAGCTTCATAAAGCTTCATACTGAACCAAAAAAGCTTCCTACTGAGCCAAAAAAAAAAGCTTCCTACTGAGCCACGAAATAGCGTCATAAAGCTTCATACGGAGCCGTAAAATAGCATCATACTGAGCCACAAAATAGCGTCATAAAGCTTCATACTGAGCCACAAAATAGCATCATAAAGCTTCATACTGAGCCACAAAATAGCTTCCTTAAGCTTCATACTGAGCCACAAAATAGCTTCATAAAGCTTCATACTGAGGCAAAAAATAGCTTCATAAAGCTTCATACTGAGGCACAAAATAGCTTCATACTGAGCCACAAAATAACTTCATACTGAGCCACAAAATAACTTCATACTGAGGCACAAAATAGCTTCATACTGAGGCACAAAATAGCTTCATACTGAGCCACAAAATAACTTCATTAAGCTTCATACTGACCCACAATATAGCATCATAAAGCTTCATACTGAGCCACAAAATAGCTTCATACTGAGCCACAAAATAACTTCATACTGAGCCACAAAATAACTTCATACTGAGGCACAAAATAACTTCATACTGAGGCACAAAATAGCGTCATACTGAGCCACAAAATAACTTCATACTGAGGCACAAAATAGCTTCATACTGAGCCACAAAATAACTTCATTAAGCTTCATACTGACCCACAAAATAGCATCATAAAGCTTCATACTGAGCCACAAAATAGCTTCATACTGAGCCACAAAATAACTTCATACTGAGCCACAAAATAACTTCATACTGAGGCCCAAAATAACTTCATACTGAGGCACAAAATAGCGTCATACTGAGCCACAAAATAACTTCATACCGAGCCACAAAATAACTTCATACTGAGCCAAAAAATAACTTCATACTGAGGCACAAAATAACTTCATACTGAGCCACAAAATAACTTCATACTGAGGCACAAAATAGCGTCATACTGAGCCACGAAATAACTTCATACCGAGCCACAAAATAGCTTCATAAGGCTTCATACCGAGGAACAAAATAGCTTCATAAAGCTTCAAACTGAGCCACAAAATAGCATCATAAAGTTTCATACCGAGGCACAAAATAGCTTCATACTGAGCCACAAAATAACTTCATACTGAGCCACAAAATAGCTTCCTTAAGCTTCATACTGAGCCACAAAATAGCTTCATAAAGCTTCATACTGAGCCACAAAATAGCTTCATAAAGCTTCATACTGAGCCACAAAATAGCTTTATAAAGCTTCATACTGAGCCACAAAATAGCTTCATAAAGCTTCATACTGAGCCACAAAATAGCTTTATAAAGCTTCATACTGAGCCACAAAATAGCTTTATAAAGCTTCATACTGAGCCACAAAATAGCTTCATAAAGCTTCATACTGAGCCACAAAATAGCTTCATAAAGCTTCATACTGAGCCACAAAGTAATACACGCCCTGTGAGAGGAGACAGAAGCAAGTTCAATAAATATTTTAAACGAAATATGTGAGTCCTTTGGAAAGATAATTATTGCATTAGTCAACCAGAAGATGTAGAGGCGGGTCCCGAGAACTAGCGCTGAACTCTGTATAATCACATGGAGGAGATCTCCTTCAAAACCTTATCAGACTGTAATAATCACTCAGAAAACTGAGTCATACAAACATACAATCCAACCCTGCAACTCTGAAATCTTTTGGTTTAGTGTTTAAAGACATTTCAAAAGGCGTGCGTATTTAATTAAATAGCAACTAGTGCCATGGAAGTCACCAAATGAAATTTTTCCAGCAGGTCGCATTGGAAGGACGCGGGAGTATACACGAGGCGGATAAATGGAATTGACGAGGAAACTGGCCTGGACAACGATGAAACTGGCCTGGACAACGATGAAACTGGCCTGGACAACGAGGAAACTGGCCTGGACAACGAGGAAACTGGCCTGGACAACGATGAAACTGGCCTAGACAACGAGGAAACTGGCCTGGACAACGATGAAACTGGCCTGGACAACGAGGAAACTGGCCAGGACAACGAGGAAACTGGCCTGGACAACGATGAAACTGGCCTGGACAACGAGGAAACTGGCCTGGACAACGAGGAAACTGGCCTGGACAACGAGGAAACTGGCCTGGACAACGAGGAAACTAACCTGGACAACGAGGAAACTGGCCTGGACAACGAGGAAACTGGCCTGGACAACGAGGAAACTAACCTGGACAACGAGGAAACTGGCCTGGACAACGAGGAAACTGGCCTGGACAACGAGGAAACTGGCCTGGACAACGAGGAAACTGATACTGGAAGCTGGCACAGGTAAAGTCCCTATATATTTGTCAATGTCAGATGTCGAAATGATACTCAAGAACTGTGTGGTTGTTGGGTAATCAAGCATCTGTTGTATTAGATAATAACCAAACTTATATTGGCTTAAAAACAACTTATAATCAAGCAGCTGATGGATTCAAAACTTCCGTGTAATCAGGTTTCTAATGGAGTAAAAACAACCAAGATGAATTGGTAAGCTCATTTTTGTATTAATATCATAGAAAATATATAGTTTTATTGCAGTATCATTTTTGTTTTAGCTCATATTTATATTATTTTTGCTGTGGTAACATTGCTGTCATATATATTGTCATACACATACTTATATAACAGATTGAGATATATGCTCTCCTGGAGATATGAAATAATTATTCCATGATTCAACTGAAGACAACAATGTATCTACCTGCGTTATTTCGGCCAACTATACAGAGATAAAACACCACCAAATATAAAAGTGAAATTTATTGGTGCAGAAGATTGCTAAGAGAGCAGCCAAGCGTGAGTTAAATATGGCCTCGGATAAGTCTACCTCCCTGGCACGCAGCTTGAGATAAAGGGTTCCTTCTATACTCTTATATATCCCCCTCGAAAGTAATATGTCAAGGAAGAAAATGTCCTCCACGTAAAACATTGTAAATCTGGCGCATGACACCATTGTGTCAAGGCTCTATATGACACCAGACCTGAGGATATTGATGACACCTTGACGAAGATTAACATCAATATAGCCACATAAATATATCGGAGAGAAACTCTCCTGGGAGTTGCTGGGGGTTATTGAAAACTATTTGCAGAGAGACTTTCCTATACTTTGGCTCAAGCAATGGTTGCGGAAAGTTGTTGACGTCTTTGTCGACATGTGGGGCTCGCTGGACTAATCTCTACCAACAGGTGGGGTAGGATGAAGTAATCTCTACCAACATGTGGGGTTCGCTGAAGTAATCTCTACCAACATGTGGGGTTCGCTGAAGTAATCTCTACCAACAGGTGGGTTCGACAAATAAACCTAGATCTCTTCTCAGAGACAAGAGGTACAAAGTTATTTTCCAATCAAAAGCATAAGTTATGAAGAAAGGCGGCGGGAAAGGACCTCACGGCACTATAAGATTGAGGAGTAAGGGAATACATGATCACTACCTAAAAAATTCTCAGAGGAATTGACAGGGTAGATAAAGATAAACTGTTTAACACGAGTGGTACGCGAACTAGGGGTCACAGGTGGAAACTGAGTACCCAAATGAACAACAGGGACGTTAGAAAGAACTTTTTCAGTGTCAGAGTAGTTAACAGATGGAATGCATAGGCAGTGATGTGGTGGAGGCTGACTCCATACACAGTTTCAAATGTAGATATGGTAGAGCCCAGTAGGCTCAGGAATCTGTATATCAGTCGATTGACGGTTGAGAGGCGGGACCAAAGAACCAGAGCTCAACTCCAGCAAGCACAACTAGGTGAGTACACACACACACTCACACACTTATGTGTGAGTGTGTCTGGTAGGTCTGGGGGTCTGATAGCTGATCGGACAGCGAGCAGGACTCGTAATTCTTTGGCCCGGGTTCGATTCCTGGACCAGACAGAAACAAATGGACAAAGTTTCTTTCACCCTGATGCCCCTGTCACCTATCAGTAAATAGGTACCTGGGAGTCAGACAGCTGTTTCGGAGCTACTTCCTGGGTGTGTGTGTGTAAAAAAATTAGTAGTTACAGTTGATGAATTGACAGTTGAGAGGCGGGCCGAAAGAGCAGAGCTCAACCCCCACAAGCACAACTAGGTGAATACACACACACACACACACACACACACACACACACACACACACACACACACATAGACACACACACACACACACACACACACACACACACACACACACACACACACACACACATAATATGAAGGAAAAAGGAAGACAAAACACTACTTCAAATACGATAAAATCCAGAGAAATTGTGAGTTTTTTCTATTTGATGAAATGTTCTATTTCATCAAATAGAACATATCGATGTTCTTATCATAGATATGATAAGAACATCTATTCTTATCATATCGATGTTTAGAATAGATATCTTCGGTATCTATTCTAAACCGAAGATACCGGTTTAGAATAGTATCTCCGTCCTATCTAAATAGGACGGAGTATTTACCGTCCCGACCCTCCAGCACTATTAGGCAAGAATCATTAGGTAAGGTCACACACGCAGGACACATCAACACTCGCACACATAAAATCTCACACAAAAAGGCCCATTCCCAGGTTCATCACATATCTTCTTCCCTCTCTCTCTCTCTCTCTCTCTCTCTCTCTCTCTCTCTCTCTCTCTCTCTCTCTCTCTCTCTCTCTCTCTCCCTCTCTGTCTCTCTCTCTCTCTCCCTCTCTGTCTCTCTCTCTCTCTCTCTTGTCTCTCTCTCTCTCCCTCTCTGTCTCTCTCTCTCTCTCTCTCTGTCTCTCTCTCTCTCTCTCTCTCTCTGTCTCTCTCTCTCTCTCTCTCTCTCTCTCTCTCTCTCTCTCTCTCTCTCTCTCTCTCTCTCTCTCTCTCTCTCTCTCTCTCTCTCTCTCTCTCTCTGTCTCTGTCTCTCTGTCTGTCTCTGTCTGTCTCTCTCTCTCTCTCTCTCTCTCTCTCTCTCTCTCTGTCTCTGTCTCTCTGTCTGTCTCTCTCTCTCTCTCTCTCT
Source organism: Procambarus clarkii (assembly GCF_040958095.1). NCBI lineage: Eukaryota > Metazoa > Arthropoda > Malacostraca > Decapoda > Cambaridae > Procambarus > Procambarus clarkii. The sequence goes on from NC_091153.1 coordinate 22,589,375, forward strand.
CTCTCTCTGTCTCTCTCTCTCTCTCTCTCTCTCTCTCTCTCTCTCTCTCTCTCTGTCTCTGTCTCTCTGTCTGTCTCTCTCTCTCTCTCTCTCTCTCTCTCTCTGTCTCTCTCTCTCTCTCTCTCTCTCTCTGTCTCTGTCTCTCTGTCTCTCTCTGTCTCTCTCTCTCTCTCTCTCTCTCTCTCTCTCTCTCTCTCTCTCTCTCTCTCTCTCTCTCTCTCTCTCTGTCTCTCTGTCTCTCTCTCTCTCTCTCTCTCTCTCTCCTCTCTCTCTCTCTGTCTCTGTCTCTCTGTCTGTCTCTCTCTCTCTCTCTCTCTCTCTCTCTCTCTGTCTCTCTCTCTCTCTCTCTCTCTCTCTCTCTCTCTCTCTCTCTCTCTCTCTCTGTCTCTGTCTCTCTGTCTGTCTCTCTCTCTCTCTCTCTCTCTCTCTCTCTGTCTCTCTCTCTCTCTCTCTCTCTCTCTGTCTCTCTCTCTCTGTCTCTCTCTCTCTCTCTCTCTCTCTCTCTCTCTCTCTCTCTCTCTCTGTCTCTGTCTCTCTGTCTCTCTCTGTCTCTCTCTCTCTCTCTCTCTCTCTCTCTCTCTCTCTCTCTCTCTCTCTCTCTCTCTCTCTCTCTCTCTCTCTCTCTCTCTGTCTCTCTCTCTCTCTCTCTCTCTCTCTCTCTCTCTCTCTCTCTCTCTCTCTCTCTCTCTCTCTCTCTCTCTCTCTCTCTCTCTCTCTCTCTGTCTCTCTCTCTCTCTCTCTCTCTCTCTCTCTCTCTCTCTCTCTCTCTCTCTCTCTCTCTCTCTCTCTCTCTCTCTCTCTCTCTCTCTCTCTCTCTCTCCTGCCAACACGCAACTTTCCCCTATTTTCGAGCTCTTTGTCTCTCTTTCTTTTCCCCTTTTCTACTCCATTCTCCCCAACACAACCTTCCTCTAATGGGCTATTGTCTGAACGTTCAAAATGTACTCTCCTTTTTACCCCTTCTCTTTACAGTCTTCCACTCCTTGACCTCCCCTCCCACATCCCCACCCAACACCATTCCTTCCCTACTCCTTCGTCCCTTCCACCCCCCTCACCCATTACCCTGCCCCATCCCTCTCCAGGTTTTTCCGATAAACCTTTATACTTGACCACTCAGCGCAGAAGAAAATACAAATAGAGAATGTTGATAAAGAAACTGTGGGCGACCTCGAACACGATGAATACGAACTGTTGCTGTTCTTGTATATCGTAATTTTAATCATAAGGCTGATAATTAAAGACTTGGTGTAAATTCTTGACATAAAGTTTACAAATACGCAAGTGAAGGTTTTTATCCTATGTTATTATGTCTGTGAGAAGACATTACCATTACTTGTTGACCAGACCACACATTAGAAAGTGAAGGGACGACGACGTTTCGGTCCAGGACGGATCGAAACGTTGTCGTCCCTTCACTGAACATCCGTCCAGTCACTGAACATAGTGTAACACAGTGTACCAAGTTGGACTCTGCACAGAGCAGTGGAACTCAACAACTTATACAGAGACATAGACCCTGATATAATACTCAATAACAGCCATGAATTAAGGTAGAAGATAAAGATATTTAACTATGAAGCTTCACACTCAACACTTGGGATACCCCTCAACACACTCGACACTTGGGATACCCCTCAACACACTCGACACTTGGGATACTCCTCAACACACTCGACACTTGTGATACCCCTCAACACACTCGACACTTGTGATACCCCTCAACACACTCGACACTTGGGATACCCCTCAACACACTCGACACTTGGGATACCCCTCAACACACTCGACACTTGGGATACCCCTCAACACACTCGACACTTGGGATACCCCTCAACACACTCGACACTTGTGATACCCCTCAACACACTCGACACTTGTGATACCCCTCAACACACTCGACACTTGTGATACCCCTCAACACACTCGACACTTTGGATACCCCTCAACACACTCGACACTTGTGATACCCCTCAACACACTCGACACTTGGGATACCCCTCAACACACTCGACACTTGGGATACCCCTCAACACACTCGACACTTGGGATACCCCTCAACACACTCGACACTTGGGATACCCCTCAACACACTCGACACTTGGGATACCCCTCAACACACTTCGACACTTGTGATACCCTCAACACACTCGACACTTGTGATACCCCTCAACACACTCGACACTTGTGATACCCCTCAACACACTCGACACTTGGGATACCCCTCAACACACTCGACCCTTGGGATACCCCTCAACACATTCGACACTTGTGATACCCCTCACCACACTCGACACTTGGGATACCCCTCAACACACAACACACTCGACACTTGTGATACCCCTCAACACACTCGACACTTGGGATACCCCTCAACACACTCGACACTTGTGATACCCCTCAACACACTTGACACTTGGGATACCCCTCAACACACTCGACACTTGGGATACCCCTCAACACACTCAACACTTGTGATACCCTCAACACACTCGACACTTGTGATACCCCTCAACACACTCGACACTTGTGATACCCTCAACACACTCGACACTTGGGATACCCCTCAACACACTCGACACTTGTGATATTCTTCAACACACTCGACACTTGTGATACCCCTCAACACACTCGACACTTGTGATACCCCTCAACACACTCGACACTTGGGATACCCTCAACACACTCGACACTTGTGATACCCCTCAACACACTCGACACTTGGGATACCCCTCAACACACTCGACACTTGTGATACCCCTCAACACACTCGACACTTGTGATACCCCTCAACACACTCGACACTTGTGATACCCTCAACACACTCGACACTTGGGATACCCTCAACACACTCGACACTTGTGATACCCCTCAACACACTCGACACTTGGGATACCCTCAACACACTCGACACTTGTGATACCCCTCAACACACTCGACACTTGGGATACCCTCAACACACTCGACACTTGGGATACCCTCAACACACTCGACACTTGTGATACCCTCAACACACTCGACACTTGGGATACCCTCAACACACTCGACACTTGTGATACCCCTCAACACACTCGACACTTGGAATACCCTCAACACACTCGACACTTGGGATACCCTCAACACACTCGACACTTGTGATACCCCTCAACACACTCGACACTTGGGATACCCCTCAACACACTCGACACTTGTGATACCCCTCAACACACTCGACACTTGGGATACCCTCAACACACTCGACACTTGTGATACCCCTCAACACACTCGACACTTGGGATACCCTCAACACACTCGACACTTGTGATACCCCTCAACACACTCGACACTTGTGATACCCCTCAACACACTCGACACTTGTGATACCCCTCAACACATTCGACACTTGGGATACCCTCAACACACTCGACACTTGTGTTACCCCTCAACACACTCGACACTTGGGATACCCTCAACACACTCGACACTTGTGATACCCCTCAACACACTCGACACTTGGGATACCCTCAACACACTCGACACTTGGGATACCCTCAACACACTCGACACTTGGGATACCCTCAACACACTCGACACTTGTGATACCCCTCAACACACTCGACACTTGGGATACCCTCAACACACTCGACACTTGGGATACCCTCAACACACTCGACACTTGGGATACCCTCAACACACTCGACACTTGTGATACCCCTCAACACACTGGCCACTTTTGTGTAAATACTGTGATTTACTAAATATATTATTAACCCTAATGGACGTTGATTGCACATTGCTATGCAGTTTATCCTCCAAAAATAATTGTACGTATAGTTAACGTACTACAAATATAAATAATCGCCAACAGAACCTAAACACCAAACTTAACCAGTGCCTAAATATGCACAATATGCTAACATATGTTCATTTGATGCATCACGCTATTGTGATTTCTGTGTGTAGTGTGACTAGGTGAGAGGTGACTTGTGTAGTGTAACAAGGTGACAGCTGACTTGTGTAGTGTAACAAGGTGACAGCTGACTTGTGTAGTGTGACAAGGTGACAGCTGACTTGTGTAGTGTGACAAGGTGACAGCTGACTTGTGTAGTGTGACAAGGTGACAGCTGACTTGTGTAGTGTGACAAGGTGACAGCTGACTTGTGTAGTGTGACAAGGTGACAGCTGACTTGTGTAGTGTAACAAGGTGACAGCTGACTTGTGTAGTGTGACAAGGTGACAGCTGACTTGTGTAGTGTGACAAGGTGACAGCTGACTTGTGTAGTGTGACAAGGTGACAGCTGACTTGTGTAGTGTAACAAGGTGACAGCTGACTTGTGTAGTGTGACAAGGTGACAGCTGACTTGTGTAGTGTGACAAGGTGAGAGCTGACTTGTGTAGTGTGACAAGGTGACAGCTGACTTGTGTAGTGTAACAAGGTGACAGCTGACTTGTGTAGTGTGACAAGGTGACAGCTGACTTGTGTAGTGTGACAAGGTGACAGCTGACTTGTGTAGTGTGACAAGGTGACAGCTGACTTGTATAGGAAACCTGAGTTAAAAACGCCGCGAACGACTTGATGACGGAAAAAAGTTGGAATTAATTAAAGACATCTCAGAGCATCTTTACTCTTCATGAAAATGTCAGGTCTTAACATATAGACTAGAGAAAATACCTGGAGCAAAGACGGGGGATCGAACCAGCGTCCTGGGTATCCCCAGACACGACATGATTAAAGTTACTCAACCTGGAGATCGTCTGAACTCACTAGAAATTTAGAGGCAGCGAGCTAGTTGGTACCAATATAACCTCCCACCTTCCTCCTTCAAAGATTTTCACATAGATGTATTATATAATTTCACAATAATTATATCAAATTATATACCACAGTTATAATTCTATACCATGACTGTTTATACAGAACAAGACATGAGATGCACGCTTAACACATTTTTATCGGTGTTATATATAACAAGATATATTCTTATATGGTACCATTGCAGACTTGAAATTCTTAATGCAAGTGTCGTTATCATTTGCGAAGCTGCTGACTGAGATAACCAAATATATGTGAACCTCACAGGACCTGAGGAGGCAGACAGCGTGCACACTGGAGGCAGGTGTGTGGAGCAACAGCGTGCACACTGGAGGCAGGTGTGTGGAGCAACAGCGTGCACACTGGAGGCAGGTGTGTGGAGCAACAGCGTGCACACTGGAGGCAGGTGTGTGGAGCAACAGCGTGCACACTGGAGGCAGGTGTGTGGAGCAACAGCGTGCACACTGGAGGCAGGTGTGTGGAGCAACAGCGTGCACACTGGAGGCAGGTGTGTGGAGCAACAGCGTGCACACTGGAGGCAGGTGTGTGGAGCAACAGCGTGCACACTGGAGGCAGGTGTGTGGAGCAACAGCGTGCACACTGGAGGCAGGTGTGTGGAGCAACAGCGTGCACACTGGAGGCAGGTGTGTGGAGCAACAGCGTGCACACTGGAGGCAGGTGTGTGGAGCAACAGCGTGCACACTGGAGGCAGGTGTGTGGAGCAACAGCGTGCACACTGGAGGCAGGTGTGTGGAGCAACAGCGTGCACACTGGAGGCAGGTGTGTGGAGCAACAGCAGGCACACTGGAGGCAGGTGTGTGGAGCAACAGCGTGCACACTGGAGGCAGGTGTGTGGAGCAACAGCGTGCACACTGGAGGCACGTGTGTGGAGCAACAGCGTGCACACTGGAGGCAGGTGTGTGGAGCAACAGCGTGCACACTGGAGGCAGGTGTGTGGAGCAACAGCGTGCACACTGGAGGCAGGTGTGTGGAGCAACAGCGTGCACACTGGAGGCAGGTGTGTGGAGCAACAGCGTGCACACTGGAGGCAGGTGTGTGGAGCAACAGCGTGCACACTGGAGGCAGGTGTGTGGAGCAACAGCGTGCACCTGGAGGCAGGTGTGTGGAGCAACAGCGTGCACACTGGAGGCAGGTGTGTGGAGCAACAGCGTGCACACTGGAGGCAGGTGTGTGGAGCAACAGCGTGCACACTGGAGGCAGGTGTGTGGAGCAACAGCGTGCACACTGGAGGCAGGTGTGTGGAGCAACAGCGTGCACACTGGAGGCAGGTGTGTGGAGCAACAGCGTGCACACTGGAGGCAGGTGTGTGGAGCAACAGCGTGCACACTGGAGGCAGGTGTGTGGAGCAACAGCGTGCACACTAGAGGCAGGTGTGTGGAGCAACAGCGTGCACACTGGAGGCAGGTGTGTGGAGCAACAGCGTGCACACTGGAGGCAGGTGTGTGGAGCAACAGCGTGCACACTGGAGGCAGGTGTGTGGAGCAACAGCAGGCACACTGGAGGCAGGTGTGTGGAGCAACAGCGTGCACACTGGAGGCAGGTGTGTGGAGCAACAGCGTGCACACTGGGGGCAGGTGTGTGGAGCAACAGCAGGCACACTGGAGGCAGGTGTGTGGAGCAACAGCGTGCACACTGGAGGCAGGTGTGTGGAGCAACAGCGTGCACACTGGAGGCAGGTGTGTGGAGCAACAGCGTGCACACTGGAGGCAGGTGTGTGGAGCAACAGCGTGCACACTGGAGGCAGGTGTGTGGAGCAACAGCGTGCACACTGGAGGCAGGTGTGTGGAGCAACAGCGTGCACACTGGAGGCAGGTGTGTGGAGCAACAGCGTGCACACTGGAGGCAGGTGTGTGGAGCAACAGCGTGCACACTGGAGGCAGGTGTGTGGAGCAACAGCGTGCACACTGGAGGCAGGGGTGTGGAGCAACAGCGTGCACACTGGAGGCAGGTGTGTGGAGCAACAGCGTGCACACTGGAGGCAGGTGTGTGGAGCAACAGCGTGCACACTGGAGGCAGGTGTGTGGAGCAACAGCGTGCACACTGGAGGCAGGTGTGTGGAGCAACAGCGTGCACACTGGAGGCAGGTGTGTGGAGCAACAGCGTGCACACTGGAGGCAGGTGTGTGGAGCAACAGCGTGCACACTGGAGGCAGGTGTGTGGAGCAACAGCAGGCACACTGGAGGCAGGTGTGGGGAGCAACAGTAGGCACACTGGAGGCAGGTGTGTGGAGCAACAGCGTGCACACTGGAGGCAGGTGTGTGGAGCAACAGCAGGCACACTGGAGGCAGGTGTGTGGAGCAACAGCGTGCACACTGGAGGCAGGTGTGTGGAGCAACAGCGTGCACACTGGAGGCAGGTGTGTGGAGCAACAGCGTGCACACTGGAGGCAGGTGTGTGGAGCAACAGCGTGCACACTGGAGGCAGGTGTGTGGAGCAACAGCGTGCACACTGGAGGCAGGTGTGTGGAGCAACAGCGTGCACACTGGAGGCAGGTGTGTGGAGCAACAGCGTGCACACTGGAGGCAGGTGTGTGGAGCAACAGCGTGCACACTGGAGGCAGGTGTGTGGAGCAACAGCGTGCACACTGGAGGCAGGTGTGTGGAGCAACAGCGTGCACACTGGAGGCAGGTGTGTGGAGCAACAGCGTGCACACTGGAGGCAGGTGTGTGGAGCAACAGCGTGCACACTGGAGGCAGGTGTGTGGAGCAACAGCGTGCACACTGGAGGCAGGTGTGTGGAGCAACAGCGTGCACACTGGAGGCAGGTGTGTGGAGCAACAGCGTGCACACTGGAGGCAGGTGTGTGGAGCAACAGCGTGCACACTGGAGGCAGGTGTGTGGAGCAACAGCGTGCACACTGGAGGCAGGTGTGGTGGAGCAACAGCGTGCACACTGGAGGCAGGTGTGTGGAGCAACAGCGTGCACACTGGAGGCAGGTGTGTGGATCAACAGCTTGCACACTGGAGGCAGGTGTGTGGAGCAACAGCAGGCACACTGGAGGCAGGTGTGTGGAGCAACAGCGTGCACACTGGAGGCAGGTGTGTGGAGCAACAGCGTGCACACTGGAGGCAGGTGTGTGGAGCAACAGCAGGCGAGGCATTAATGACCTGCTCTTAAGGTCATATAGAATATGCCAAGTGTAAAAAAGTTTGGGATATAAGATATGCAGGAAGACGCTGGGGTGGGGGGGGGGAAGACACAGCTTCAGGGTGGGAATGTGACAGGTAGGAGCAGTGAATGTTGTGGTGACAGGAGCAGTGAATGTTGTGGTGACAGGTAGGAGCAGTGAATGTTGGGTGACATGTAGGAGCAGTGAATGTTGTGGTGACAGTTAAGAGCAGTGAATGTTGGGGTGACAGGCAGGAGCTGTGAATGTTGTGGTGACAGGTAGGAACAGTGAATGTTGTGGTGACAGTTAAGAGCAGTGAATATTGTGGTGACAGTTAAGAGCAGTGAATGTTGTGGTGACAGGTAGGAGCAGTGAATGTTGTGGTGACAGTTAAGAGCAGTGAATGTTGTGGTGACAGTTAAGAGCAGTGAATGTTGTGGTGACAGGTAGGAGCAGCGAATGTTGTGGTGACAGTTAAGAGCAGTGAATGTTGTGGTGACAGTTAAGAGCAGTGAATGTTGTGGTGACAGGTAGGAGCAGTGAATGTTGTGGTGACAGTTAAGAGCAGTGAATGTTGTGGTGACAGGTAGGAGTAGTGAATGTTGTGGTGACAGTTAAGAGCAGTGAATGTTATGGTGACAGCTAGGAGCAAGAGAAGAAGCTGGAAGAGCTATGTAGAGTGTTGTGTGTGTGTTTATTTACTATTTGTGTATGCAGAATCGAGCTATTAGCTCTTGGACCCCGCCTTTCTAACCAATCTATTTTCCTCTATTATGTCTACTACATATACTCTTACACGCGCGCACACACACACACACACACAGCCCTAGAAGCAGCACGTAGCAGCTGTCTAACTTCCAGGTACCAACTTACTGCTAGGTGAATAGGGGCCCTTGGGTGAAAGATCGAACCGGCCTCCCCGATCTCCCCCAGACACACCGCACTACATACTGGACCATATGGTAGTACGCGTTCTGGGACAGTCCAGGGGTGCTGGTTCAGTCCTTCGATTATCCTTCATAATCGACTAATGGCCTCGTACGCTACTTACCGATTCCGAAGACAAGAGATTGGGATAAACCTACCTGAAAGTGAGAATGGGGAATGGTCGATACGACTTGTGGGAGCGCGGGTCGACCAGAGGCTTGCCCCAGTAGTCGTTGCAGAACACCTGGGACAGCGGGTAGTTCCTAGCACGTCCGGGTTTGTTTTGATGGCGCTGACGTCGTCATGCACGAAGTCCCCGGTGAGACCGTTGACGTAGACGAGGACCCCGGCCACCCACACTGTCATGTACACCCAGGTGGGCGGCGGGTCCCCCGTCTCACGACCCTCGTCGCCCCCATGGCACCAGGATGATGAGGTAGAAGATGATGAGTAGGAGGTATAGAGGCGAGGAGGATTTTCTTCTCCGCCGAGGCGAGTAGTGACAGGACGACAGGCACCCTCCGCTGGCATCCATCACGTTAACACTTAATAATTCCGTGCCAATACAGAATAACTTATTTAGTGGTATAGGCCGGGCTGCCTGCCACCTGTGGGTCAATGATGGAACTGCTAGTTCTTCTCTATACTCTCTCTCTGGGGTGCCAGCCTGACCAGGGCCACCATGATGACGTCGGAGGCACTCACAACACCCGACACTCACTATTCACTTCCTCACCATCACTCATCACTCGTTTGTCTCCACTTTTAAAACGGAACCTTAAATTTTCTCTCGTGATAGAGAATTTTCTCCTCAGTTTTCGTCCATTTCCATAATTCTGAAAGATGAAGAAATTTAAATGATGAATCGGCCACTTATCTGGAGAGAAACGACACAAAAATATGAAATGAACGAAGACAAGGAAACAAGGAAAGGAAACAGTGAATTGCCACTGTATAACCCAACCACCCGCCACAGATGGCACTACCAGTCTATTATCTATAAAATAGATTGTCTATCTGTCTGTCTGTCTCTCTCTCTCTCTCTCTCTCTCTCTCTCTCTCTCTCTCTCTCTCTCTCTCTCCTCTCTCTCTCTCTCTCTCTCTCTCTCTCTCTCTCTCTCTCTCTCTCTCTCTGTCTGTCCGTCCGGGGCTGGAGGCCAGCCGCTGGCAGTTAGACTCATGTACCTTACTTTTACCATAGTAATTTGTGATTGTTTTAGTATTATCATTGCGGTCACCATCGTACATATTACAACATATAATGAAAAGTGGCGGCTCGCAAAGATGCGTTTTTTCTATGCGTCGGTGGGTGAGGTTAAGGGGGTTGTTTGGGTTGGAGCGTTTCTGGTTAGGTTAGCACATTGTATTTGTTACGTTGTGGCAAAATCAAGCGATCGGGCTGGATATTCCTCGCTATGGGACAGTGGGTGGCTGAGACTGGCCACAAAACTCCTCACAAACACACAACCAATTGAGAAAATATCGAAGCTGAACAATGGGATCGAACCCTCGTCTCTGGACTCCTGAGGTACACCCACTACTACAGAATAATTTATATATTCAACTAAAATAAATGAGCTGATTTATCTGTTGAGCGTCAGACTGTTGAGCAGACTATCAGGTTGGAGACAGGGCCCGCGGGACATTTATCCCCGGGCGCAAGATAGACACCAGAGGAGGGTGGACAGGTGCACTGAAGGTGCGGCGCTGGAGAGACTCTCGCCGGGGGCTCTCTTGAATGACAGGCTTAAGTAAATGGCTGAGAGTGAGAACCTGTGCCGGGCAGCGCCACCCTGGTCTCTTCCCCCCAATAATATGACGTCTCTCCTCTCATCTCTCTCTCTCTCTCTCTCTCTCTCTCTCCATCTATCTCTCTCTCGTCCTCTCTCCTCTCTTCTCTCCTTCTCTCTCTCTCCTCTCTCTCTCTCACTCTCTCTCTCTCTCTCACTCTCCTCTCTCTCTCTCTCCTCTCTCTCTCTCTCTCTCTCTCTCTCTCCTCTCTCTCTCTCTCTCTCTCTCTCTCTCTCTCTCTCTATCTCCCTCTCTCTCTTCTCTCTCCTTCTCTCTCTCTCCTCATCTCTCTCTCCTCTCTCTCTCTCTCTCTCTCTCTCTCTCTCTCTCTCTCTCTCTCTCTCTCTCTCTCTCTCTCTCTCTCCTCTCTCTCTCTCTCTCTCTCTCTCTCTCTCACTCTCTCTCTCTCTCTCACTCTCTCTCTCTCTCTCCTCTCTCTCTCTCTCTCTCTCATCTCCTCTCTCTCCTCTCTCTCTCTCTCTCTCTCTCTCTCTCCTCTCTCATCTCTCTCTCTCTCTCTCTCTCTCTCTCTCTCTCTCTCTCTCTCTCATCTCTCTCTCTCTCTCTCTCTCTCTCTCTCTCTCTCTCTCTCTCTCTCTCTCTCTCTCTCTCTCTCTCTCTCTCTCTCTCTCTCTCTCTCTCTCTCTCTCTCTCTCTCTCCTCTCTCTCTCATCTCTATCTCTCTCTCTCCTCTCTCTCTCGTCTCTCTCCTCTCTCTCTCTCTCTCTCTCTCTCTCTCTCTCTCTCTCCTCTCTCTCTCTCTCTCTCTCCTCTCTCTCTCTCTCTCTCTCTCTCTCTCTCTCTCTCACTCTCTCTCTCTCTCTCTCTCCTCTCTCTCTCTCTCTCTCTCTCTCTCTCTCTCCTCTCTCTCTCTCTCTCTCTCTCTCACTCTCTCTCTCTCTCTCTCTCTCTCTCTCTCTCTCTCTCTCTCTCTCTCTCTCTCTCTCTCTCTCTCTCTCTCTCTCTCTCTCTCTCTCTCTCCCTCTCTTTCTTTTTCCGAGTGGAAGCTCCCATTTTTTTCTTCTCAACGTTGTCAATAGTTCCCCTTTCTCTATCTCACTCTTCAGTTCTCCCTTCTCTCGCGTCATTTCATACACACGCTCTCCCTTCCCATACCTCTGTCCTCCCATCACACATCTCCGCTCTCCCATCCCTCACCTCCACCCTCCCATCCCCTGCAACTCTCCCATCCCCCACCACTCTCCATCCCACCTACCACCAACCCCACACCTCCCACCTACCACCACCAACCCCACACCTCCCGCCTACCACCAACCACACCTCCCATCTACCACCACCAACTCCACACCTCCCACCAACCCCACACCTCCCACCTCCCACCACCCCACACCTCCCGCCTACCACCAACCCCACACCTCCCACCTACCACCAACCCCACACCTCCCACCTACCACCAACCCCACACCTCCCACCTACCACCAACCCACACCTCCCCCCTACCACCAACCCCACACCTTCCACCTACCACCAACCCCACACCTCCCACCTACCACCAACCCCACACCTCCCACCTCCCAACCCCACACCTCCCACCTACCACCAACCCCACACCTCCCACCTACCACCAACCCCACACCTCCCACCTACCACCAACCCCACACCTCCCACCTACCACCAACCCCACACCTCCCACCTATCACCAACCCCACACCTCCCACCTACACCATCCCCACACCTCCCACCTACCACCACCAACCCCACACCTCCCACCTACCACCACCAACCCCACACCTACCACCACCAACCCCACACCTCCCACCTACCACCAACCCCACACCTCCCACCTACCACCAACCCCACACCTCCCCCCTACCACCAACCCCACACCTCCCAGCTACCACCAACCCCACACCTCCCCCCTACCACCAACCCCACACGTCCCACCTACCACCAACCCCACACCTCCCACCTACCACCAACCCCACACCTCCCACCTCCCACCAACCCCACACCTCCCACCTACCACCAACCCCACACCTCCCACCTATCACCAACCCCACACCTCCCACCTCCCACCAACCCCACACCTCCCACCTACCACAACCCCACACCTCCCACCTATCACCAACCCCACACCTCCCACCTACCACCAACCCCACACCTCCCAAATACAATGAACCCCACACCTCCCACCTACCACACCAACCCCACACCTCCCACCTACCACCAACCCCACACCTCCCACCTACCACCACCAACCCCACACCTCCCACCACCAACCCCACACCTACGACCTACCACCACCAACCCCACACCTCCCACCTACCACCAACCCCACACCTCCCACCTACCACCAACCCCACACCTCCCCCTACCACCAACCCCACACCTCCCACCTACCACCAACCCCACACCTCCCCCTACCACCAACCAAACACCTCCCACCTACCACCAACCCCACACCTCCCCCCTACCCGCAACCCCACACCTCCCACCTACCACAAACCCCACAACTCCCACCTACCACCACCAACCCCACACCTCCCACCTACCACCAACCCCACACCTCCCACCTACCACCTGCACCACTCTCCACCGCCTACCACCAACCCCACACCTCCCACCTACCACCACCAACCCCACACCTCCCACCTCCCACCAACCCCACACCTCCCACCTACCACCAACCCCACACCTCCCACCTACCACCAGCACCACTCTCCATCCCGCCTACCACCAACCCCACACCTCCCACCTACCACCACCAACCCCACACCTCCCACCTACCACAACCCCACACCTCCCACCTACCACCAACCCCACACCTCCCACCTACCACCAACCCCACACCTCCCCCCTACCACCAACCCCACACCTCCCAGCTACCACCAACCCCACACCTCCCCCCTACCACCAACCCCACACGTCCCACCTACCACCAACCCCACACCTCCCACCTACCACCAACCCCACACCTCCCACCTCCCACCAACCCCACACCTCCCACCTACCACCAACCCCACACCTCCCACCTATCACCAACCCCACACCTCCCACCTACCACCAACCCCACACCTCCCAAATACAATGAACCCCACACCTCCCACCTACCACCAACCCCACACCTCCCACCTACCACCAACCCCACACCTCCCACCTACCACCAACCCCACACCTCCCACCTACCACCACCAACCCCACACCTCCCACCTACCACCAACCCCACACCTCCCACCTACCACCACCAACCCCACACCCCACCACCAACCCCACACCTACGACCTACCACACCAACCCCACACCTCCCACCTACCACCAACCCCACACCTCCCACCTACCACCAACCCCACACCTCCCCCCTACCACCAACCCCACACCTCCCACCTACCACCAACCCCACACCTCCCCCCTACCACCAACCAAACACCTCCCACCTACCACCAACCCCACACCTCCCCCCTACCCGCAACCCCACACCTCCCACCTACCACAAACCCCACAACTCCCACCTACCACCACCAACCCCACACCTCCCACCTACCACCAACCCCACACCTCCCACCTACCACCTGCACCACTCTCCATCCCGCCTACCACCAACCCCACACCTCCCACCTACCACCACCAACCCCACACCTCCCACCTCCCACCAACCCCACACCTCCCACCTACCACCAACCCCACACCTCCCACCTACCACCAGCACCACTCTCCATCCCGCCTACCACCAACCCCACACCTCCCACCTACCACCACCAACCCCACACCTCCCACCTCCCACCAACCCCACACCTCCCACCTACCACCAACCCCACACCTCCCACCTACCACCAGCACCACTCTCCATCCCGCCTACCACCAACCCCACACCTCCCACCTACCACCACCAACCCCACACCTCCCACCTACCACAACCCCACACCTCCCACCTACCACCAACCCCACACCTCCCACCTCCCACCAACCCCACACCTCCCACCTACCACCAACCCCACACCTCCCACCTACCACCAACCCCACACCCCCACCTACCACCAACCCCACACCTCCCACCTACCCTCATACAGTGGCCCTCATCACAAGTGACACCAGACACCGCGACAACACAAGCAACACAAAGGGCAGCACAAACTATGACGGACCTGTTTCAAGCAATCCAAGACTCAACAATAGCAGTGGACAACACAGAGGCAGAACTGAGAAACACCTCAACACATTGTGTAGTGCACAATGCAACACCTTAACACTTGACCTACATACACCCTGATATGGTATATATAGATATTGTACATTTGTAGGACTCTAAAATAACACAAGGTTCCCGACTGGCTAAAAATTTTGACGCTGCAGAGGCATAGTTAAACAAGAAAGCATGATAATGGTCCATTCTATCATCAGAAAAAGACACAAAATATTGTAGTGAAAGCGTTGACGTACAAACTGTCCAGCTGCTACTGAGGCATAGAACCATCGTTATCTAAAACTTTAACTCCCACAAAGACCCAAACTAGATAAGCGTTCTATGACTCGAGAAGTGAGAATGAAGTAGAATGATCATTTTAAAACTACAGTGAAGATGAAGCAAAGTCCCAGCTCAAGCATCGCCACAGCCACGTCAGGTGTTGAAGCCGAGGATATGTGAGGAAACATTCACGGACAATTTCAGAAGAGTCTGTGGAGAAGTCAGCAGGAGATTCCAGAAAGTTTTCGCAATGGAGAAAGAGGAAGTGCCTGAACTGCGAGGGATGGTGCGAAACCAAGCAGCACTGGAGGATTTTGAGATCACCAGAGTTAAAGTAAGGAGGTGCCTGCTGGAACTTGTACCACTAAGACTTGGCGATCAGAGTGGATCTTCTCCATGGCTATCGAGAGGGGAAGCGGGTGAGGTGATCGCTTACTGTGATATATATAAAGCGAGTGGAAATA
Source organism: Procambarus clarkii (assembly GCF_040958095.1). Lineage (NCBI taxonomy): Eukaryota > Metazoa > Arthropoda > Malacostraca > Decapoda > Cambaridae > Procambarus > Procambarus clarkii. The sequence continues at coordinate 22,604,898 of NC_091153.1, forward strand.
CGAGAATTACCTGAACATTAGAACACTGCACGTGTAGTACCACTATTCGAAAATGAATATAGACAGAGAGTGTCATACTTTTAGCATGGGTTTAGGACAGTAAATCTTGCCTTACAAACTTTTGTTGAAATCTATGACCGGGCGACAAATATGAGACTTTACAGAGAATGGTGGGCATACTTTATACTTTTGGACTGTCGGAAAGCCTTCGACACAGTTCTCTCATGAATCAAGTCCACAAGTTAAGGGAAGACGCAGGAGTGGTAGTAAAGTGCTTAGGTTGAAAATGGAGTGTCAACGCATCAAGAGAGACTGTAGAGTTGTGTATTATTACCAGCGGAGTCCCGCAGGGTCATTTCTAGGGCCATCTTTTTAATGGTGTATGTAAATTATCTTCCAGAAAAGACAGACGCCTTTACATATTTACCGGAATTTGCCTGAGGGCTACCAGGCCACTCTAGTGGCCTCGACGGGGACAGGAAGTCTGTGGCTTATCAAACATCCCATCATTTTTCTTAACGATTTTACCCAGCTGGATTTTGAATTGCAACAATGTTTTGGCTCCTTGCAACTTTGGCGAGTAGGCGGTTCCATGGACATATAACCCAGTGTATGTGAAAAATATCTCCTGTTTTCTCTCCTACATTGTGGCTTGTTGTGCTTGAAACCGTTGCTCTTTGTCTTTGTTACATGTGACTGTTTAAAGAAGTGGCCTGGATCAATATCCTCCAAATTGTTCAGTATTTTAAACGTTTCGATGAGATCAGCCCTATCAAACCTGGTTTGCTGTGAAAAACTTGCACAGCAAATCAGACATGACAGACCCTGCAAAAGCCCTGCAAACATTGTGAAGAGTGACATACTGCAATAATCTACAAAATTACATGGAAAATCTGAACGGAAGTTCAGCATATTTCTCCCCCATGGTT
>NC_091153.1:22610826-22613326 GCF_040958095.1 Procambarus clarkii
TTCATTATAGGCCTTATTGTGTTGCAGAGACGAGTGTTGATCTCTGCCACCACACTCCTGTTACTGTTCCTTGTACGTTCCTTGCTTATTGTGTTCCTTTGGTCATTTGATATCTTCAAGGCTCAGGAGTGCCTCTTGTTATATCTGATATCCTCCTGGAGGAAGGGAATTATCAGGGTAAAGCGCCAATCCATTAAAGGCTATATAGCACTTGGAAGGGGTCAGGATAAGGATTTGGGATGGGACGGTGGGAAGGGGAGGAAGGAATGGTGCCCAATCACTTATGGACGGTTGGGGATTGAACACGGACCTGCATGAAGCAAGGCCGTCCAACAATCCTCCTGGAGAGCTTGTGTCCTCCATAATACTTGTCACTTTCCTTATTTTTATTGCAATAATCGGAAGTTTTGTTTCCATTTGGAGGGAGCGAGGTGTGTGAGTGGAGGGAGCCAGGTGTGTGAGTGGAGGGAGCCAGGTGTGTGAGTGGAGGGAGCCAGGTGTGTGAGTGGAGGGAGCCAGGTGTGTGAGTGGAGGGAGCCAGGTGTGTGAGTGGAGGGAGCCAGGTGTGTGAGTGGAGGGAGCCAGGTGTGTGAGTGGAGGGAGCCAGGTGTGTGAGTGGAGGGAGCCAGGTGTGTGAGTGGAAGGCGTCAGGTGTAAGTGGAGAGAGCCAGGTGTAAGTGGAGGGAGCCAGGTGTAAGTGGAGAGAGCCAGGTGTAAGTAAAGGGAGCCAGGTGTAAGAGTGGAGGCAGCCAGGTGTAAGAGTGGAGGGAGCCAGGTGTAAGAGAGGATGGAGCCAGGTGTGTGAGTGGAGGAAGCCAGGTGTGTGAGTGGAAGGAGCCAGGTGTGTGAGTGGAGGGAGCCAGGTGTGTGAGTGGAGGGAGCCAGGTGTGTGAGTGGAAGGCGTCAGGTGTAAGTGGAGGGAGCCAAGTGTAAGTGGAGAGAGCCAGGTGTAAGTGGAGGGAGCCAGGTGTAAGAGTGGAGGCAGCCAGGTGTAAGTGGAGGGAGCCAGGTGTAAGAGAGGATGGAGCCAGGTGTGTGAGTGGAGGGAGCCAGGTGTAAGAGTGGAGGGAGCCAGGTGTAAGAGTGGAGGGAGCCAGGTGTAAGAGTAGAGGGAGCCAGATGTAAGAGTGGAGGGAGCCAGTTGTGTAAGTGGAGGGAGCCAGGTGTGTAAGTGGAGGGAACCAGGTGTGTGAGTGGAGAGAGCCAGATGTAAGAGTGGAGGGAGTTAGGTGTAAGAGTGGAGGGAGCCAGGTGTGTGAGTGGAGGGAGCCAGGTGTGTGAGTGGAGGGAGCCAGGTGTAAGAGTGGAGGGAGCCAGGTGTGTGAGTGGAGGGAGCCAGGTGTAAGTGGAGGGAGCCAGGTGTAAGTGGAGGGAGCCAGGTGTAAGAGTGGAGGGAGCCAGATGTAAGTGGAGGGAGCCAGGTGTAAGAGTTGAGGGAGCCAGGTGTAAGAGTGGAGGGAGCCAGGTGTAAGAGTGGAGGGAGCCAGGTGTGAGTGGAGGGAGCCAGGTGTAAGAGTGGAGGGAGCCAGGTGTAGGAGTGGATGGAGCCAGATGTAAGTGGGAGGAGCCAGGTGTAAGAGTGGAGGGAGCCAGGTGTATGAGTGGAGGGAGCCAGGTGTAAGAGTGGAGGGAGCCAGGTGTGAGTGGAGGGAGCCAGGTGTAAGAGTGGAGGGAGCCAGGTGTAAGAGTGGAGGGAGCCAGGTGTAAGAGTGGATGGAGCCAGGTGTGTGAGTGGAGGGAGCCAGGTGTGTGAGTGGAGGGAGCCAGGTGTAAGAGTGGAGGGAGCCAAGTGTGTGAGTGGAGGGAGCCAGGTGTAAGAGTGGAGGGAGCCAGGTGTGTGAGTGGACGGAACCAGGTGCAAGTGGAGGGAGCCAGGTGTAAGTGGAGGGAACCAGGTGTAAGAGTGGAGGGAGCCAGATGTAAGTGGAGGGAGCCAGGTGTAAGAGTGGAGGGAGCCAGGTGTATGAGTGGAGGGAGCCAGGTGTAAGAGTGGAGGGAGCCAGGTGTGTGAGTGGAGGGAGCCAGGTGTAAGAGTGGAGGGAGCCAGGTGAAAGAGTGGAGGGAGCCAGGTGTAAGAGTAGAGGGAGCCAGATGTAAGAGTGGAGGGAGCCAGGTGTGTAAGTGGAGGGAGCCAGGTGTGTAAGTGGAGGGAGCCAGGTGTGTGAGTGGAGGGAGCCAGATGTAAGAATGGAGAGAGTTAGGTGTAAGAGTGGAGGGAGCCAGGTGTGTGAGTGGTGGGAGCCAGATGTAAGAGTGGAGGGAGCCAGGTGTAAGTGGAGGGAGCCAGGTGTAAGAGTGGAGGGAGCCAGATGTAAGTGGAGGGAGCCAGGTGTAAGAGTGGAGGGAGCCAGGTGTAAGAGTGGAGGGAGCCAGCTGTAAGAGTGGAGGGAGCCAGCTGTAAGAGTGGAGGGAGCCAGGTGTAAGAGTGGAGGGAGCCAGGTGTAAGAGTGGAGGAAGAAGGTGAAGGTAGAGGGGAGGAGGAGGGGTGTGTGAGAGAGGG
>NC_091153.1:22618326-22621700 GCF_040958095.1 Procambarus clarkii
CCCACCTACCACCAGCACCACTCTCCATCCCGCCTACCACCAACCCCACACCTCCCACCTACCACCACCAACCCCACACCTCCCACCTCCCACCAACCCCACACCTCCCACCTACCACCAACCCCACACCTCCCACCTACCACCAGCACCACTCTCCATCCCGCCTACCACCAACCCCACACCTCCCACCTACCACCACCAACCCCACACCTCCCACCTACCACAACCCCACACCTCCCACCTACCACCAACCCCACACCTCCCACCTCCACCACCCCACACCTCCCACCTACCACCAACCCCACACCTCCCACCTACCACCAACCCCACACCTCCCACCTACCACCAACCCCACACCTCCCACCTACCCTCATACAGTGGCCCTCATCACAAGTGACACCAGACACCGCGACAACACAAGCAACACAAAGGGCAGCACAAACTATGACGGACCTGTTTCAAGCAATCCAAGCCTCAACAATAGCAGTGGACAACACAGAGGCAGAACTGAGAAACACCTCAACACATTGTGTAGTGCACAATGCAACACCTTAACACTTGACCTACATACACCCTGATATGGTATATATAGATATTGTACATTTGTAGGACTCTAAAATAACACAAGGTTCCCGACTGGCTAAAAATTTTGACGCTGCAGAGGCATAGTTAAACAAGAAAGCATGATAATGGTCCATTCTATCATCAGAAAAAGACACAAAATATTGTAGTGAAAGCGTTGACGTACAAACTGTCCAGCTGCTACTGAGGCATAGAACCATCGTTATCTAAAACTTTAACTCCCACAAAGACCCAAACTAGATAAGCGTTCTATGACTCGAGAAGTGAGAATGAAGTAGAATGATCATTTTAAAACTACAGTGAAGATGAAGCAAAGTCCCAGCTCAAGCATCGCCACAGCCACGTCAGGTGTTGAAGCCGAGGATATGTGAGGAAACATTCACGGACAATTTCAGAAGAGTCTGTGGAGAAGTCAGCAGGAGATTCCAGAAAGTTTTCGCAATGGAGAAAGAGGAAGTGCCTGAACTGCGAGGGATGGTGCGAAACCAAGCAGCACTGGAGGATTTTGAGATCACCAGAGTTAAAGTAAGGAGGTGCCTGCTGGAACTTGTACCACTAAGACTTGGCGATCAGAGTGGATCTTCTCCATGGCTATCGAGAGGGGAAGCGGGTGAGGTGATCGCTTACTGTGATATATATAAAGCGAGTGGAAATACGAGAATTACCTGAACATTAGAACACTGCACGTGTAGTACCACTATTCGAAAATGAATATAGACAGAGAGTGTCATACTTTTAGCATGGGTTTAGGACAGTAAATCTTGCCTTACAAACTTTTGTTGAAATCTATGACCGGGCGACAAATATGAGACTTTACAGAGAATGGTGGGCATACTTTATACTTTTGGACTGTCGGAAAGCCTTCGACACAGTTCTCTCATGAATCAAGTCCACAAGTTAAGGGAAGACGCAGGAGTGGTAGTAAAGTGCTTAGGTTGAAAATGGAGTGTCAACGCATCAAGAGAGACTGTAGAGTTGTGTATTATTACCAGCGGAGTCCCGCAGGGTCATTTCTAGGGCCATCTTTTTAATGGTGTATGTAAATTATCTTCCAGAAAAGACAGACGCCTTTACATATTTACCGGAATTTGCCTGAGGGCTACCAGGCCACTCTAGTGGCCTCGACGGGGACAGGAAGTCTGTGGCTTATCAAACATCCCATCATTTTTCTTAACGATTTTACCCAGCTGGATTTTGAATTGCAACAATGTTTTGGCTCCTTGCAACTTTGGCGAGTAGGCGGTTCCATGGACATATAACCCAGTGTATGTGAAAAATATCTCCTGTTTTCTCTCCTACATTGTGGCTTGTTGTGCTTGAAACCGTTGCTCTTTGTCTTTGTTACATGTGACTGTTAAAGAAGTGGCCTGGATCAATATCCTCCAAATTGTTCAGTATTTTAAACGTTTCGATGAGATCAGCCCTATCAAACCTGGTTTGCTGTGAAAAACTTGCACAGCAAATCAGACATGACAGACCCTGCAAAAGCCCTGCAAACATTGTGAAGAGTGACATACTGCAATAATCTACAAAATTACATGGAAAATCTGAACGGAAGTTCAGCATATTTCTCCCCATGGTTCCCCATCCAGGCTCCTCATTCCTATTCGTCCATCTCCCTCCCCCCCCCCTTTCCCTTGCCAAGGACCCCATCCCAGGCCCTCCCTGCCTTGCCCATAGAGCAGCCACCTGCACCAGTGGAAGTTACACCAAGGGTGAGTCAGGAGAGAAGAAAACTTCACCGTAATGTACGGAAAACACACTACACTACACTACACTACACTACACTACACTACACTACACTACACTACACCACACTACACTACACTACACTACACTACACTACAGCACACTAGAATACACTACACTTTGTTCATTTTATGTACTCAAACACAAATAAAGTAAATGAACTTGGAGAAAGAGCACAAGAAGCTAACCCAGACGTAATAGCACTCACTGAAATGGAATTGTCAATTGTCACAAATGAAGTGTTTTCTCTGGACTACATTGTAATTAGGAAAGAGAGGAAAGGAAGGAGAGGAGGAGGAGTGGCCTTGCAGATAAGAAAGAACTGGAGTTTTGAGATGGATATCCTGGACTGCCAGGGATTCTTGGACTATATAACAGGCACCACGACACTGGGAAGATACGGGCTCACCATAGCCCGTGCTACATGAACACTTCGTTCTGAATAGCTAAACCTAAAACAACAACACCTGGGAGGACCAAAGATAGTAGTGGCAGGAAATATATGACACTCCATTAAATGACACAAGACCAGACAGAAGTATGACAGAAACAACACGGCAGTTACTGCAATAATTGAATGTGCAGCCTCTGGCACCTGCAGGAATTGATCTCGATCTCTGATCAAGGTAGACTTCATCGGAAGATAGGTCTGGAGAACAGAGAACTGCACGGGGGCACATAAACATGGAGAGCTAAACTATTGAACGTGGCAACAAGAAATTTTAAGCCACATGTCAGTGGACCCACAAGAATGAGACGCAATGACAAATCATCTGGACTTGACCCGATATTCACTCTGAAAGAGTTAAACATAAGAGGAGACAATACAATTCCTAATAGAGATACCCTGGGTATAAAAGGTGAGATGAAAGGCTCCACGAGACGTGATGGACTAAATCAGCAAGAAGTGAAAGGCATGCAAGTTCGTCCTGGTCCATAAGGAACAAAAAGACAAGATGAACCCATATTTTAATTAGGGGCGAGACAGCTGGAACGGAATGTTTCATGAGGTTATGTGTTTGTGTGTGTTTGAAATATATATG
>NC_091153.1:22622200-22684700 GCF_040958095.1 Procambarus clarkii
AGGGTGAAGTAGGTGGTTCTAGTTCCCTCCCCATTCCCCTTTAGTTAGCTATATTATTTGGCCATATTATCTAGCCTGAAGATTTTATATGTCGTGAGCAAGTCTCACCTATGTCACGGTAAAGCACCAGTGTGCTAGACAGTACTATCAAGAGTACTTGTAATATTCATGTTCATTATTGGTGTGTACAGACACCAGGAACCAGTGATAAATTTACTGTGTTGTGTATATCTTTCTATAGATTTTGATATGAACATATAGTGGTAAATTATCTATAAGATTATGCCAGTATTTGGAGGTTAGGCTATGTGCCCAGAGACTATTTATTTTCCATGTATTGATGATTGATTTATATACCATATATGTGTATGTTCATTCAGTGAATAATCATTTGTGAGTACAGTGAATTATTGCGTTATCGCCCACGAGAGAAAGTACTGAAAACTCCCGTGTTAATATTTCATAATATATTGTTGGATAAATAACAGTGTAAGACCATTATAGTGAATCATTGTAGAATTGATTGTAGAAAAGACTGTTTGAGCCTGAGTACAGTGTAACTAAGTAATTCGGTTTATTTGTGCCAATATAGAGTGTGCGAGTTTCTAGTAATATTGCAGAATTTAAAGAAACCGCGCGCGTGAATCTAGCAAACAAGCAAATTTCACGCGGAGTGTCCATTGCGATCAGCTGTTCTTGACACTTGATGAGGAGGGGGAGGTGTTGCCACCTAATGATCGCGGACTATTCGTGGGAACTTCCGGCCGCGTCAGGATTTGCTGATTTATTTGTTGTTGTTTGGCTTTGTGACATCTTTCATACATTTTAAGTAAAATACAAAACTATCTTAGTGTTTTTATCATTCCCTCCATTGATCTTGTGGCTATATTATACTGGTAAACATAGAGTGATAACAATAAGTACCTGCCTGATTCCTGATCTTTTGAGTGTGTCCTTGCCAAGGCTACCACTGAATACACCAGTCCACTGATGGTGTTACTGGCCACCTTAAACACCAGTTGGCGACTTTGTGATTAACCGTAGAGCCCTATTGTTGGGGAGGGCACACGACGGTCGATGTGATCGAGTCGTGTTCTCACTCTTTCTTAATAAGAGGCCGTTAAGATTGACTGGGAGACTCTCCTGGCGTGCAGTGGCGCCGTGAGGATCGAGGGAAGACCCGCAGGGCTACGGTGAGTTACCTTGGGCATAACTATTGCTCACCCCCAGAGTGAGGGTAGAGAATAATAGAGAGGAGAAACCCCAACAATATATATATATATTTATATATATAATATATATATATTTATATATATTTATATATATATATATATATATATATATATATATATATAATATATATATATATATATATATATATATATATATATATATATATATATATATATATATATAATATATATATATATATATATATATATATATATATATATATATATAATATATATATATATATATATATATATATATATATATATATATAATATATATATATATATTTATATATATAATATATATATATTTATATATATTTATATATATATATATATATATATATATATATATATATATATATATATATATATATATATATATATATATATTTATATATATATATATGTCGTACCTAAAAGCCAGAACTCACTTTTTGGCCTACTATTCAAGGCCCGATTTGCCTAATAAGCCAAGTTTTCCAGAATTAATATATTTTTTCAAATTTTTTTCTTATGAAATGATAAAGCTACCCATTTCCTTATGTATGAGGTCAATTTTTTTTATTGGAGTTAAAATTAACGTAGATATATGACCGAACCTAACCAACTCTACCTAACCTAACCTAACCTATCTTTATAGGTTAGGTTTGGTTAGGTAGCCGAAAAAGTTAGGTTAGGTTAGGTTAGGTAGGTTAGGTAGTCGAAAAACAATTAATTCATGAAAACTTGGCTTATTAGGCAAATCGGGCATTGCATAGTAGGCTGAGAAGTGCGTTCTGGCTACTAGGTACGACATATACATATATATATATATATATATATATATATATATATATATATATATATATATATATATATATATATATATATATATATTATTAAATATGACCGAAAAAGTAAGATTAATAATTCTAACACGAATTTTCTATATCTTTCTTACGTTTCTTTTCACTGTTGATGGTAATTCAAAAATCAATTCTCCAAAATTCATTTTTATTTCTAGTCTGACGCGACACTTGAGCGCGTTTCGTAAAACCTATTACATTTTCAAAGACTTTAGTATAAACACACACACACAACTTTAACTGAATAGAGCCTAAACATCTTTCGAGTTTTTATATCTACATTTGGGTGCAGTGACATGTTACAATAGTTTTGGATGAGGTGAAAATAAACTTTTAAAACAAGACAGAACACGAAACAGTGAAATACAAACAGGTATTAAAGGTAGGTAACTGCAGAAGGCCTATTTTTATTGCCCATATTTCTTGATGCTTCTATATTGGAGCGGAGTCTTGAAGTGGATAGAATATAGTTGTGCATTAATTGGCTGTTGATTGCTGGTGTTGACTTCTTGATGTGTAGTGCCTCGCAGACGTCAAGCCGCCTCCTATCGCTGTATCTATCGATGATTTCTGTGTTGTTTGCTAAGATTTCTCTGGTGATGGTTTGGTTGTGGGAAGAGACTATATGTTCCTTAATGGAGCCCTGTTGCTTATGCATCGTTAAACGCCTGGAAAGAGATGTTGTTGTTTTGCCTATATACTGGGTTTTTTGAGGTTTACAGTCCCCAAGAGGGCATTTGAAGGCATAGACGACGTTGGTCTCTTTTAAAGCGTTCTGCTTTGTGTCTGGAGAGTTTCTCATGAGTAGGCTGGCCGTTTTTCTGGTTTTATAGTAAATTGTCAGTTGTATCTACTGATTTTTGTCTGTAGGGATAACGTTTCTACTAACAATATCTTTCAGGAACCTTTCCTCCGTTTTACGGGCTGTGGAAAAGAAGTTCCTGTAAAATAGTCTAATAGGGGGTATAGGTGTTGTGTTAGTTGTCTCTTCAGAGGTTGCATGGCGTTTCACTTTCCTTCTTATGATGTCTTCGACGAAACTATTGGAGAAGCCGTTGTTGACTAGGACCTGCCTTACCCTACAGAGTTCCTCGTCGACTTGCTTCCATTCTGAGCTGCGGCTGAGAGCACGGTCGACATAAGCGTTAACAACACTCCTCTTGTACCTGTCTGGGCAGTCACTGTTGGTTTTCAAGCACATTCCTATGTTTGTTTCCTTAGTGTAGAGTGCAGTGTGGAAAACTCCGCTCCGTTCCATGACTGTTTCATCTAGAAAGGGCAGCTTTCCATCCTTCTCCATCTCGTAAGAGAAACGCAACACAGAATTCTGCTCAAATGCCTCCTTCAGCTCCTGCAAATGTCTGACATCAGGTACCTGTGTAAAAATGTGGTCAACATACCTGCAGTATATGGCCGGTTTCAAATTCATGTCGACTAAGACTTTTTGTTCGATGGTACCCATGTAGAAGTTTGTAAACAGGACACCTAATGGAGAACCCATGGCGACCCCATCTACTTGCTTATACATGTGTCCATCCGGGCTCAAGAAGGGTGCCTCTTTAGTACAAGCTTGGAGTAGTTTCCTTAAAATGTTTTCTGGTATGTCATGAGGAGTACAGGCTGGATCACGATACACTGTCAGCTATCATCCCGATTGTTTCATCCACAGGTACATTGGTAAACAGTGATTCTACGTCCAACGAGGCTCTTATCCTTGTGGCCCTTGTTCCCCACAGTAAGTCAACAAATTCCTTTGGAGACTTCAGGCTGAAGGTGCAAGGGATATAAGGAGTCAGCAAGCCGTTGAGTCGTTTCGCAAGTCTGTACGTGGGTGTGGGTATCTGGCTGATGATTGGCCGAAGTGGGTTTCCCCACTATATATATACATATATATATAAGCCTATACATGCATAAACCACAAATGAAGATTAATAATCTTTGGACAACACCCACCAGTGGGACTCGAACCCAGAAAGCACAACTACCTTCCAGTAGCTGGCATAACTAGTATGCTTTAACCCACTACACCATCAGACCTTACAAAAGAAGTAGATAGTTCGAGATATATATCCCAAACATCTCCACTTCCCGAAAGCACCAGATGAGTGTGAAGTGGGTAGAATATAGTTGTGCACTAATTGGCTGTTGATTGCTGGTGTCGACTTCTTAATGTGTAGTGCCTCGCAGATATCAAGCCGCCTGCTATCGCTGTATCTATCGATGATTTCCGTGTTTTTTGTTAAGACTTCTCTGGTGATGGTCTGGTTGTGGGAAGAGATTATATGTTCCTTAATGGAGCCCTGTTGCTTATGCATCATTAATCGCCTGGAAAGAGATGTTGTTGTCCTGCCTATATACTGAATTCTTTGAGGCTTACAGTCCCCAAATGGGCATTTGAAGGCATAGACGACATTGGTCTCTTTTAAAGCGTTCTGCTTTGTGTCTGGAGAGTTTCTCATGAATAGGTGGGCCGTTTTCTTGGTTTTATAGTAGATCGTCATTTGTATCTTCTGATTTTTGTCTGAAGGGATAACGTTTCTATTAACAATATATTTCAGGACCCTTTCCTCCGTTTTATGAGCTGTGGAAAAGAAGTTCCTGTAAAATAGTCTAATAGGGGGTACAGGTGTTGTGTTAGTTGTCTCTTCAGAGGTTGCATGGCGTTTCACCTTCCTTCTTATGATGTCTTCAACGAAACCATTGGAGAAGCCGTTGTTGACTAGGACCTGCCTTACCATACAGAGTTCTTCATCGACTTGCTTCCATCCTGAGCTATGGCTGAGAGCACGGTCGACATAAGCGTTAACGACACTCCTCTTGTACCTGTCCAGGCAGTCACTGTTGGCATTGAGGCACATTCCTATGTTTGTTTCCTTAGTGTAGACTGCAGTGTGGAAACCTCCGCTCTTTTCCATGACTGTTACATCTAGAAAGGGCAGCTTCCCATCCTTCTCCATCTCGTAAGGAAAACGCAACACAAAATTCTGCTCATATGCCTCCTTCAGCTCCTGCAGATGTCTGACATCAGGCACCTGTGTAAAAATGTCGTCAAAATACCTGCAGTATATGGCCGGTTTCAAGTTAATGTCGACTAAGACCTTTTGTTCGATGGTACCCATGTAAAAGTTTGCAAACAGGACACCTAGGGGGGAACCCATGGCGACTCCATCTACTTGCTTATACATGTGTCCATCCGGGCTCAAGAAGGGTGTCTCTTTAGTACAAGCTTGGAGTAGTTTCCTTAAAATGTTTTCTGGTATGTCAAGAGGAGTCATTTGTTGGACGACATATATATATATATATATATATATATATATATATATATATATATATATATATATATATATATATATATATATATATATATATATATATATATATATATATATATATACATATATATATACATATATGTATACATATATATATATATATATATATATATATATATATATATATATATATATATATATATATATATATATATATACATATATATATATATATATATATATATATATATATATATAAATATATATATATATATATATATATATATATATATATATATATATATATATATATAAATATATATATATATATATATATATATATATATATATATATATATATATATATATATATATAATTTTGAAGACAAAAACATCACCAAATTCATGTTTACAAATTAGCAAACAGTTGTTCAATTCAGATTTGAGACTAAATGAAAGTGATAAAAACCGCTTCGGTCTTTCCTGGTCCTTTACCAATTTGAAACCCAAGAACCTCATTCCGGATCCTCTCCCTCTCTCTCTCTCTCTCCCTCTCTCTCTCTCTCTCTCTCTCTCTCTCTCTCTCTCTCTCTCTCTCTCTCTCTCTCTCTCTCTCTCTCTCTCTCTCTCTCTCTCTCTCTCTCTCTCTCTCTCTCTTTCTCTCTCTCTCTCTCTCTCTCTCTCTCTCTCTCTCTCTCTCTCTCTCTCTCTCTCTCTCTCTCTCTCTCTCTCTCTCTCTCTCTCTCTCTCATTTTTGACCTCCTAACGGTGTAGGATGCACCGAAACAGGATAAATTCAGATATTCGATGACATTTGACTTCCTCTTTGCACCTACAATACAGACTTTGCCATTGAGTGATGAAGAACACTGTAGAAGCCAAGTAACAGAGTGTGGAATCCAGAGTGAATGAATGACACTGAATTCCAGAGTGTGGAATTCATCGTGTTCGCTTCATATCTATTATCCGAGATGTATTATGCGTGTAAAATGCAACGCAGAATTTTTTAATTGAAAAAGTCAATTTCAATTCGTCCACTAATCATCATCCAGGCTTCAGTAAAATGAGGCAGCAGAAGGACTTCGTGTATTGTATAACAGATGTGTATGTGTATTGTATGTGTACAGCAGTATATAACAATGTACAGAACTGTATAACATTGCAAAACACTGTTTAACATAACATTGTATATCATAGTAAAAAATTGCTTTCATCATTGGATAAGGAACACATAATTAAGCTCGAAAATGTGCAGAAGTTTGGAACGAGACTCGTCCCAAGGTTGCGACGGCTGAGGTACGAAGAGAGACTGAAGGAACTAAACCTGACGACGTTAGAAAGAAGGAGGGAGATAGGGGGCACATGATACAGACATATAAAATACTTAGAGATATTGACAGAGTGGAAACAGAGGAAATGTTTACAATGAATAGCAGCAGAACACGGGGACACAGATGGACGCTTGAGACTCAAATGTATCACAGGATTGTTAGAAAGTTTTCCCTTAGCGTAAGGGTAGTGAGTAAATGGAATGGCATAAAGGAGCAAGTTGTAGAGGCAAACTCCATTCATAACTTTAAAAGCAGGTATGATTGGGAAATAGGTCAGGAGCCATTGCATTAGACTACCAACGGCTAGAAAAACGGAGTCCAAGAGCTTGAGCACGATGCTGCAGGCACAAATAGGTGACTACACAAACACACACACACAGGGGGGGGTGCTTTGCGGCTGAGTGGACAGTTCTCGGGGGTCGTAGTTCTAAGGGCCGGGTTCGATTTCCGAAGTGGAAACAAATGGCATAGTTTCTTTCATCCTGATACACATGTTCACCTAACAGTAAATAGGTACCTGCGAGTTAGACAGCTGCTACGAGATGCTTCTTGGAGATGTGTGCGTGTGTTAGAAATATATGTAGTAGCTATAATCGAGGAAAAATAAATTAGTTAGAAAGGCAGAGTCCATGAACTAATAGCTCTATTTTTCAGACAAAAATAGTAAATACACACACACACACACACACACACACACACACACACACACACACACACACACACACACACACACACACACACACACACACACACACACACACACACACACACACACACACACACACACCTTCACCCCCTAATCCAACAATCAGGTAAACAGGGAAATGTTGTTTCTCCCAATAAAAGATGCCAGCCAAAGACTCTCCCAGCATCCAGGCCTCGTAAACCCGGGCAAAGGTACCACTAAAACTTACCTATTCGGAGCGTGGAGGCAAAAACTCGCACATTCGTGCGAACAACGTTAAAATCCCGATCATGATTAGCGATGATACGAAATTTTACACCCAAGAGACATTGCAGATACGGAAAGAGTTGCGTGGAGTAATATTTTGAGAGGAATTTGACTTTGTTGGTGTGCATGTGTTTGTTCTTCTTAGTACTGTGTGTGTGTTTGTGTGTGTGTATGTATTTACCTAGTTGTGATTGCGGGGGTTAAGCTTTGTCTCTTTGGCCCCGCCTCTCAATCAATCAACTGGTGTACAGATTCCTGAGCCTACTGAGCTCTATCATATCTACATTTGAAACTGTTCTTTTATGTCGTATCAGAGTATATGTCATGTCAGAGGTTAGGTCTGAGATGGTTGATTTGTGGTAATATGAAGAAAATACCTATTAATAACATACTTCACATAAACCAATCCACAAGGGCCGTGACGAGGATTCGAACCTGCGTCCGGGAGCATCCCAGGACGCAGGTTCGAATTCTCGTCACGGCCCTTGTGGATTTGTTCATTTGATGCATCACGTTAGTGTGATCTCTGTGTGTGATACTTCACATAATAATATATTAGCTAAATTAGCTGTAATCTAGAGTGGAATGGGAGTTGGGAATAGACATTAACAACTCTTAACAGTCAATTCGTTCTCTGGATGTGATGTGCATATGTACATTTAGTAGAATTTGGGGGTTTTGGTTTGATACAATTAGGACAAATTTAGTCGAATTGACACAAATTGGGATAATTTGGATAAATTTACCTAATGCTGTATTAGGATAGGTTTGGTTAGGTCTGGTTTGGTAGGTTTGTTAATGGTAAACTAATCTGGACAATTGGAAATAGCTGGAAGGACACAGCACTAACTCTATGAAAATGGTCTTGGGAATAGGGGATGTTGTGCCAAGATTGGATGTTGGATATTGGAAGTTTAGATGGAATAGGTAAAAAGGGGGGTAAAATGGGCTTTGGCTGTGCTATGATACAAAACATTTTGGGTAAATTTGGTAGAAATTGTCTTAAATTAGGTTCAATTTAGGTGGGATAGCTTAAATTTCCCCAACTTTAATCAAATCTAGGTTTGGATATGTTAGGTCAGGTAAGGTTAGGTGAGGTTGTCTAGGGCAGGTTGGAATAGGCGACAACTTGTCTAAAATAAGCTTTGGCTGTGCTATGTTACAAAACATTTGGGTTTATTTGGTGAAATTGACGTAAATTAGGTTGAATTTAGGTTGGACAACATAAATTGCACCAACTTCTAATGAAGTCTGGCTTTGTATATGTTTGGATAGGTTAGGTAGGGTTGTGTAGGGTAAGTTGGAATAGGTGAAAAATCGGCTAAAATGGGCTTTGGCAGGGCTATGATACAAAACATTGGGGTATATTTGATGGAAATTGGCTTAAATTAGGTGGGATGGCTT
Source organism: Procambarus clarkii (assembly GCF_040958095.1). Lineage (NCBI taxonomy): Eukaryota > Metazoa > Arthropoda > Malacostraca > Decapoda > Cambaridae > Procambarus > Procambarus clarkii. The sequence continues at coordinate 22,631,240 of NC_091153.1, forward strand.
AAATTAAACCAAACTTTATTCAAATCTACCTTTGGACGTGTTAGGTTAAGTTGTCTAGGGCAGTTTGGGATAGGTGAAAACTTGGCTAAAATGGGCTTTGGCTGCGCTATGTTACAAAACATTTTTTGGGTATGTTTGCGGAAATTGTCTTAAATTAGGTTACATTTAGATGGGATAGAACAAATTTCGCCAACTTTAATCAAATCTAGGCTTTGTGATATGCTAGGCCAGGTCAGGTGAGATTATGCAGGGTAGGATATATAATATCTTAGGAGTAATGAACTAACATATTCATTTTTTTTTGTAAATTTACCTATTTTGGGGTTCTAGCTATAGCTAACTCATGTACTGACAGAGGTGACATAGGCTTGTATGTGAAGATATGGGATGCTCATATTGTGGGAACCGACCTGTGAGATTTATATTTATTTAATTTATATGAATTTATATTTACGTTAATTTATATACTTCGATAGCAATTTGTATAATGATAAGTGGACTGTATTTCTGCAATAATCTTATAATCTCACAAATCGATCCTCTACACATTAAGGGGGTTTATATTTATATGTATATATATGCAGCCAATCAAACTACAGAAATAACTACATACATTAAAGAGGTTCCTTATCTTATAGTACAGCAGGTTAGTCCACCAGGTATAACTAGGGTGTAGACACCAAATTATCCTCTTTGAGGTAGCTTCCATATCACCCAGTAACTGGTGCACAAATCTTGCATCCTCGTCTTGACCTGTCAAAAGTGCGCTAGCTGTGAAGCCAGATACCTATATATGACAAGTATATCAGAGAAAACAGTACATGGAACATGAAGACCTGGCTTAATTACCTTTAGTTTGAGGCTTCCATGTGATCTAACCGGATAACCCTACCCAATGACATTAATGGCCACTAATGATAGATAATGGGTTTCGGATAGACACTTAACTTGAATTTGTAGACAGCGTGTTGATAATGGTACACTTTTAGTTTCCATAACACTACGTCCAAGTAAATTTAACAGGAGCCGAATTTGCTCCCGTGTGAGCCTCTGGTCTAGTATAAACAATGCCTGTTTAACACTCCATACTATTGACGTTACTGGCCGACATTGTCCAGATATGATAGGAGCTAAATTTGCTCCACACGTCTCGGAGGTGACACAACAATGGCTCCCCCCTTCCTCACTCTGACGCCTGGCTTACATTGTCCAGATTTCAGAACGTGATAGAAGGGTCACATTTACTCTACTTTAATATTGATAATTAAGTTAATTTATATAAGATGTTTTTATGATGGTAAAGTCCAAAGACTAATGTATTTAAGAATAATTCCCAGCAAAATAGCTGGTGAATTATAATGGTATGTGGTGATGATATCCCGTTTTCTTTAGATGGTAATTCCACTACAAGTTACGTTTTCTATGGGTAACTTGTTGGTAATACAGCAGCTATTATCTGTATGATTATTAAATGGTGTCGGATTTTCCGACATAATTCCCCAGGGGGCTGCTCACGGGTCGAAGTCCTGTTTAGAACAGACGAACACCGATACTCCTCCTTCGAATTATTAGATTAATTTGATGTTAGTTGTTAGTAATCACACATTTGTGTGTCTGTTCGTACAGGACGGATGTCCCGTACTAGAGTTGCAGGGGTTAGAAGTCTAATGCAATTTCATTTCCCTGTCAACTCTTGAAAGGCTAATATTCAAGCCTAATCACATATTATTTAACCCAGAAGACTGGATGTGATCAAGTACTACAGTCAAGTATGATTCAGGGACTGCAGTGAGATCAGTGACATTAGATATAACTTGAAGTTTCTTCAGGTAACTGGTCACTGATATATAAACACTGAGGCCCATGGAATACATCTTGATTAAATAATAAATGTATCAAATCAGTCATCAGATTTATTAGGGTTTAATTTAGTTAATTGATTCAGAAGACTGAATAGCTCATCATTAAAGTAAAGTATGGTTCTGAGACTGCAGTGGGTTCAGTGACATTGGTCGCAGTGACTTGTAGCTGCTTAAGCTACTGTTCACTGATTTGCCACTGAGGCCTCATGAACTCATCTCCAGCTTTAAATGATGATACTAACATCAACCTCTGTTGGTATAGTCAGCTGTAATCTCCTTAGTATAATGCTACTGGAGAAATATAATCAGCTGACAAATTTAGGTTTCTACTGGTATTGTTTATCTGCAGGCATAGGTCTCCTCAGGCTTGATACTGGGCCTGAGAGTAATTTACCTCCTGCAGAGTTTAACATGGTTATGCCCTGATATTTAGTAGGGCTACCAATGAATTGATGGTAGTAGTCTGTCCCCACAAGGACAGCCATTTGGCATTTGATTTGCTCAAATTTACCTGCAGCTGCTTGATAATAGCTTTCCAGGTCAGCATAATCAACTTGAGATTGTTGTGACAAATCTTCACATTTCTTGATCTGTCTTGTTAAGTGGCCTTTAAGACCTGCAAGGGTTCTTTTCATTCTCCCTGCATTATCCATACTGGTTAGTTGGAGAAGCCTTGTGGGACTTGTACTTGGGCTGCTCATAATACTGAACAAGCACTGATGGTAGCCTAGGGTAAATTCTGCACTCACTAGGCGATAATCCTACCTCTACTAGAGGTTAGCACTTAAAATTAATACACATTATATATATACAATCATACACACTAATGATTTGAGTGATAAACCAGTGTCACTGGAAGTACCTTTAGGTTAGCTCTTCTATATCACCCTAGGATGGAAGAGACACTAATTAATCACTCAAAGGTGTAATGATCATAAGTAAATTATTATATATACAACTCAATTCGAGTTGATAAAAATTACACCCAAAATAGGGTCTGGACCATTCATTAATGGTGTTAGGTTGTTCAATATAGTACAACTGACTATGTAATAATGGGACTAGGATGAACAATAATAGTTCAACTAGTCATATCCTACCCTGTTGTGGGTTGGCAATTAGTAAATATTATACTGTGATCACTAGTGCAATATATTAAATAATTCTCTATTTTGGAGAAATAATATACACAATTATTGATAATAGCCTCTTAATTAGCCTCTATGAAACTTCTAATATTATCAAGAAGTATTAAATATTATTAGTGACCTCGCGAAATAAACTCCACAAAATTCGTAGATAATCTCTCGCGAAATGTAACACCACGAAATCCGTGAACAATCTCGCGACATAGTCACTAATTTGGCTGGCTTCTATATTAGCGCTGTCATTTCACAGAATAACACTCCACCAAATCTGTGGGTGTGCATGAAACCGCTGACGAAGCTGATCTGGGCTGAGGGAGGCTCCTGAGCTCCCACGAGGCAACGCCGCTATCTTTGACTGGCTTTGTTTAAATAACACTGCACTAGTATATTTAATGAATCCACTGGTTAACTGGTTCATCCGGTACTAAGATGACCAAATGTGGGTTCAAAGGATCAAATAATCCGTCATCCGGTTCGAAGATGACCAAATAATGTGGGAACCGACCTGTGAGATTTATATTTATTTAATTTATATGAATTTATATTTACGTTAATTTATATACTTCGATAGCAATTTGTATAATGATAAGTGGACTGTATTTCTGCAATAATCTTATAATCTCACAAATCGATCCTCTACACATTAGGGGGGTTTATATTTATATGTATATATATGCAGCCAATCAAACTACAGAAATAACTACATACATTAAAGAGGTTCCTTATCTTATAGTACAGCAGGTTAGTCCACCAGGTATAACTAGGGTGTAGACACCAAATTATCCTCTTTGAGGTAGCTTCCATATCACCCAGTAACTGGTGCACAAATCTTGCATCCTCGTCTTGACCTGTCAAAAGTGCGCTAGCTGTGAAGCCAGATACCTATATATGACAAGTATATCAGAGAAAACAGTACATGGAACATGAAGACCTGGCTTAATTACCTTTAGTTTGAGGCTTCCATGTGATCTAACCGGAAACCCTACCCAATGACATTAATGGCCACTAATGATAGATAATGGGTTTCGGATAGACACTTAACTTGAATTTGTAGACAGCGTGTTGATAATGGTACACTTTTAGTTTCCATAACACTACGTCCAAGTAAATTTAACAGGAGCCGAATTTGCTCCCGTGTGAGCCTCTGGTCTAGTATAAACAATGCCTGTTTAACACTCCATACTATTGACGTTACTGGCCGACATTGTCCAGATATGATAGGAGCTAAATTTGCTCCACACGTCTCGGAGGTGACACAACAATGGCTCCCCCCTTCCTCACTCTGACGCCTGGCTTACATTGTCCAGATTTCAGAACGTGATAGAAGGGTCACATTTACTCTACTTTAATATTGATAATTAAGTTAATTTATATAAGATGTTTTTATGATGGTAAAGTCCAAAGACTAATGTATTTAAGAATAATTCCCAGCAAAATAGCTGGTGAATTATAATGGTATGTGGTGATGATATCCCGTTTTCTTTAGATGGTAATTCCACTACAAGTTACGTTTTCTATGGGTAACTTGTTGGTAATACAGCAGCTATTATCTGTATGATTATTAAATGGTGTCGGATTTTCCGACACATATTGAGTTAGTTTAGCTTTTGCTAGGATGAATTTGGTTAAATTTCCATAGTATAACTATAATTTTTGATAGATTTATATGAATTTAGGTTCTAGTTGGTTGCATTTTGGATAGGATATAGTAAATGTGGTTAAACATTTACTGACATCACCTAACCTCGCCTGTCCCTAACATAACTAAGGCTAGAACCAATAAGTCTGTTTGAGGGTTTGTCTAAATAAATATGGGTGACATGATTGAAGAGGATGTAACAAGGCGGGTATTAATATGACATTAAAAACAATGGACATATGCTAGATGAACAGTTTGGCCCTAATAATGTGGATACATTTATGGTAAATGTGTTTTTATATTGAGCTCATAGGATGTCAGACTTGTCAATCGTCCTATGTGAAATTCTCACTTTTGGGGGGTTGGTTAAACTCGGCATATTATAAATGATGACCAAAAACATACCTAGAAAAAATATAATGCAAATTGTGTATTGTTTTACCTAGTTGGTTGTGATTGTAACTGTGCGAATAGCACAATTATTATACTTGTGCAAGTTGTGAATTAAATGTGCAGATTCTGTATTTTGCATAAGTCGTATGATAATTGCAATTATGTATTAATTATATTCCTACAAATTGTGTATTGTTTGTGTAAATTGTGTATTAATAGTGAATGTTTTGTATGTGTATTTGTGGAATTGAGTAGATGTGTTCATATACGGGTTAGTTTGTATCGATTATATTTTGTGCAAGTTGTGTATTAATTGTGCATATGTTGCAATTGTATTTGTGTGAATTGTGCATATGTGCTAGTTGCATATTTACATATTTGTGCTACTTATGTATTGTATGTATTTGTGCTGGATATGTATTTTGATTGCTTTTATGAAAGTTGTGTAATAATGACAACTATCACCCACAGCATCACAACTAACACCCACAGCACCACAACTAACACCCACAGCACCACAACTAATACCCACAGCACCACAACTAACACCCACAGCACCACAACTAACACCCACAGCACCACAACTAACACCCACAGCACCACAACTATCACCCACAGCACCACAACTAACACCCAAAGCACCACAACTAACACCCACAGCACCACAACTAACGCCCACAGCACCACAACTAACACCCACAGCACCACAACTTTCATCCACAGCACCACAACTAACACCCACAGCACCACAACTAACACCCACAGCACCACAACTATCACCCACAGCACCACAACTAACACCCACAGCATCACAACTATCACCCACAGCACCACAACTAACACCCACAGCACCACAACTAACGCCCACAGCACCACAACTAACACCCACAGCACCACAACTTTCACCCACAGCACCACAACTAACACCCAAAGCACCACAACTAACACCCACAGCACCACAACTAACGCCCACAGCACCACAACTAACACCCACAGCACCACAACTAACACCCACAGCATCACAATTAACACCCACAGCACCACAACTATCACCTACAGCACCACAACTAACACCCACAGCACCACAACTAACACCCACAGCACCACAACTATCACCCACAGCACCACAACTAACACCCACAGCACCACAACTAACACCCACAGCACCACAACTAACACCCACAGCACCACAACTATCACCCACAGCACCACAACTAATACCCATAGCACCACAACTAACACCCACAGCATCACAACTAACACCCACAGCACCACAACTAACACCCACAGCACCACAACTAACACCCACAGCACCACAACTAACGCCCACAGCACCACAACTAACACCCACAGCACCACAACTTTCACCCACAGCACCACAACTATCACCCACAGCACCACAACTAACACCCACAGCACCACAACTATCACCCACAGCACCACAACTATCACCCACAGCATCACAACTATCACCCACAGCACCACAGCTATCAACCACAGCACCACAACTATCACCCACAGCACCACAACTATCACCCACAGCACCACAACTATCACCCACAGCCTCACAACTATCACCCACTGCACCACAACTAACACCCACAGCACCACAACTATCACCCATAGAACTACAACTAACACCCACAGCACCACAACTATCACCCACAGCCCCACAACTATCACCCACAGCACCACAACTCTCACCCACAGTACCACAACTATCACCCATAGCACTACAACTAACACCCACAGCATCACAACTAACACCCACAGCACCACAACTAACACCCACAGCACCACAACTAATACCCACAGCACCACAACTAACACCCACAGCACCACAACTCTCACCCACAGCACCACAACTAACACCCACAGCACCACAACTAACACCCACAGCACCACAACTATTACCCAAAGCCCCACAACTATCACCCACAGCACCACAACTATCACCCACAGCACCACAACTCTCACCCACAGCACCACAACTAACACCCACAGCACCACAACTAACACCCACAGCACCACAACTATTACCCAAAGCCCCACAACTATCACCCACAGCCCCACAACTAACACCGACAGCACTACAACTAACACCCACAGCACCACAACTAACACCCACAGCACCACAACTATAATAACCCAATGTTCCCCAGTATTAATCCTGTTATCTTGTGATCTCTCATAATCGTACTATACGCTCTCTGTTGTAATTCTCTGTCTCTTCACTCAATACCCCAGCCTAACACTGTTACAGTCCAGCATGACCCCTCACTGGACTGCCACGTATATAAGAGGAATATTAAATGAGGAAGATACACCAAGGATAAGGGTTATTCGCTTATTACTAATTATAAAATAAAAACCATTAAAGCACTGCCACCACCTTCCCGACCAACCATACCTGAATGTGTCTTATCACCGATCCCCCAGGAAGGCAAGGAATCAGTAACCATGGGACTCCGGGTAATATGAATTTCAGTAATAAATTTTGGAAAATTAGTTTGTGTAATTTACGTTACTAATTTAAATCCAAGAGCAACTTTAGTATCGATTAATTGTAGGAGAACCTGGGGGCTTCCAATACAACACCTAAAAATGACAGAGTAGCAAAATATATCAAAGGGGAGTTAAGTGAATACCACTGGACAAGCTATACAATTTATTTGATGAAACATGTAAATTAAGACAATTTGAAACACATCACCTATTCTATTTCCCTAGAGGCACAATGGATATTTATTGAGGACACGAAATTCAAGTGCTACTATACCTTAAATACCCGCACTACGGCCACGATGTTGATGGCTGCCCTCAGCCCCGAGGATACGGGCTTGCGGCCCTGTTCCTAATACACTCCCAAGACACACTGATGAAATTTAGTTTTTCCAACTTATTGCTGGGAAGGATTACTCCTCCCACCATCTAATACAGCCCCAGGCTCCACCCATTATTTTGGCAATGGCCAACCATTTAACACGTAGGCCTGAGGTCTGGCTCTCTAGGGCCAATAAGGACTTGGCCCTTATCTCAGGCCAATCACCTTCACTGATCTGCCGTGGAAAGCTACATGAATTCCTGAAGATTGAGTCAGCTCTCCCCAGCTAAGAGAAGGGGGACAAGGCGCCTCTATGGAGCCCCAGGCACCTGCGAGCAATGTTTACAAAACTGATAAATTATGTTCAAGCCTGTCTCCTCTAAGATAGCGAGTAGGGACATTTGACTCTGCCTCGTATGGGGAAGAGGCCGGTGCTGAGAGAGAAAGAGAGGGAATGAGAAGGAAAGAGAGGGAATGAGAGGGGGAAGTTGAGTGGGAGAAGCCAAGGTATCCAAGACCACCCTACCCTCAGGTCAACCTCTTGACCCTGACAAATGGGCGACAGGGGGGGGGGGGAAGAGGAGGAGACGAATGACGGCCAAGGGGAGGGGAGAAGGAAGGAGGGGAGAGGGAGAAGGAAAGGAGGGGAGAAGGAGAGGGAAAAGAGGGGAGAAGGGAGAACTAATGATCTGAGCCCCAGATCATTACAACTCCCCCTCCTCGGAAATTAAGAAATTTGTGTGTAAAGCAAGTTACACACACTTTTCTTATCCAGAAATCCTGCCCTACCCTAACCATTAACTCCAAAAACAACATTTTTAACCCAACACTATTTTCAACCAATGCCTCAAAACAAAAGAAATTATCTAATCCTAACTAATTTCATACAATACTCCAACAACAATAACGGCACACCCAAAAGGTGCGCCCCAGCATGTATTTATACCTATCAACACAACAGCAATAATACATAAACCATAAGGACAGAGACCGTCCCTATAATCCTGGCTGTCCACTTGGATGCAGCCACGTACCCTTCCAACTACCTGGAAGACAAAACATCCTATATCTGTCTTGATATAGTAACAAATAACTGGAGAAATCCAAACCTAACAATTACTAACTAGCTAAACTCAGCTGATAGCCTTCAGCTATCCCAGTATTCCACCTGGAATAATGATCAAACACATCACACAAAACATTAAATAAAAAAAATCAATGTCATTAAAAAAATTAACAAAATTATAAAATTATATCAAAATAGAAGAACACTACCTCTCAGGGACCTAGTGTTCCACTCCACACCTGTGGCAACTGTCCACCACAGCGCATCCCAATCTTAAAATCTAAAGAAAATACACAGAAATATTTTTATTATAAAAAAAAATTCAATGTCCACAGACATGTCCCTCAACCAACAACAACACTCTGGATATAAGTTCCTCAACTCCTAATATCCCAGAGTTCATATTCAAGTCCACAACAACAGCGGGTGAACACATTTGTCAGACTGTGTACCACACCCTTATTGTTCAGTAAACCACAAAAAAAAATTAAAAAAAAAATATATGTATAACTATCAGTATCTAGGATCTAGAAAAATCTAGATAAAGTTCCCCACTGATCAACGTTTCTAGAGACCCTACTAGCTGGTTCTCAAACCAGTTCACTCATACAACTTATCTAGAGACAGGGTCATTTTCTAATGTTCACTTTCTAGATTTATTTCTCTATTTCACTAGTACTAGTTTTCAACATTTAATACTGTTTCAGAGAACTTTCCGAAGGTATATAGGTGCTTACTATCAGAAGGAAAATTAAAAGTTGAACTGTTCCGAGTTACCACAGTTTACTATATTAATAGCGTTTATTTTTATATGAAACTTTTCTATAAATATTTTCTCTCGTTCGTTCCTGTTGACATTTCGTTGCTGTAGATTCCGGCGACTACCTCATGTTGCTTGAAGATCCTGGTCGTCTGGAAGTTCCATTTCCGGCCCCGGCCAACTACGGACAGTACAGGGGGTCTCGTACTACTCGCACCTGACTTGAGTGACAGCTGACAACTGGCGGCGGTCAGCTCAGGTGGACCCCGCTAACAGGAACCCGGGTTCACCTCTTCTTATCGCTCCCCAAACAGTCTTGATGGATTGTTGTTAACCCTGGCTGCCACAGTAGAGCACAACTTCGACGTGTCACGATGTCTCGCGTTGGTAGTGAGGTTCGAGTGGCGTTGAAGAGGATGGCATGGTGACAGGACAGGTGGGCCCTGCCTCAGCTCCTGGGCGACGTCATCTACCGGCGTTTACTTGTTATCCCGGTACTACTGGGCCGGTACACCTTCCGTGCAACCCCTCGTGCAGCTGAACTTGGGCCGAGGTACAGGATTGTACCTCATCTGGCGATTCCGCAAGCACTCTGTAGGGGTAGTGCTGTTCGTACCTGAGACCACCGCGTTGCATCTTGATTTCCACAGACGACGCAACCGCAGGTTTTGAGAGAGCTGACAAGTCCTTGCAATTAGCGTTCTTCTTCGTAGACCACTCGTCTTCCACTTCCGGTTTTCCCGCAGTCTTGACTACGCGGCTGGTGGGCTTGGTTGGTGACCTTGAGACAGCTTGCCCACGGTTGTGATGGTGACTGGACTCTGCTCCGTGACGACAGCATCGCTGGACTGGGACAACCTCGTTAGTGACGTGAGGTGTCGGCCGGGTGACTGTACGCCAGTCACCCCTTCCGGATAACCAATTGACGAGTTACCGGGTACAAGGGGGAGGACTTTATGTAACGTGCCTCAGACCCCGATCTTATCAGCCAGGTGGGTCATCCCCAGACCTGCTGATCTCGATCCTTGGTTCACGTGTGACTGGGAGGCTGGAACTGGTGTACCATCAGACCTGAGAAAGACAGACAACAACAAATGGCGGAAGCATCGATATTACTCTGAGGTATAGGAAGTTGGAAACCCCAGAGCAAGGCAAGTATGCTACCTGAGTCATGTACATCAGTAAATACACACCAGTGCCTCTACAGGATAATTATTATGAAATTACTAAACCTGACTAGGGGAGATCATTAACAATTTACTGTACAGCTCGCGACCTTGTTACCATGGGGTGACAAGATTGAACTTGGCTACTGATGAGATCTGATAGAAGGTCATCCTCATCATCTGACTCAGCACTTGGATCATTAGACAGGTCAGGAATTAGACTTGCTGAAGGCAGCTCTAGTTACTCCCTCGCGTGATAAGGTTTTAATTTATTAATGTGAATCGTTCTCTCAACTTGGTCTTCAAAATTACATTTAATAACAAAATTAACCGGACTTTTCTTTCAATTACTCGGTAAGGGCCCCGCCATCTAGGTGCAAGTTTCCTACTCTGATTGGCAGGAGCCGCCTCATTAACTCTCAACACAGTGACCCCCGACTTTCAACTCAAGAGGTCGTACCTTTTTGTCATAATACTGAGCATAGCGGTCTCGTGCTGTCTTGGAAGCCCTAGCTGCAATTCTCCATGCATTTTTCATCTTATTTAAAACTTCTGATGGGTAATCTTCCCCATAGACAATATTATGTCTGTTAAGCAGACCTGACGGGAAATTACATGAATGCCCTGTGAACAGCAAAAGTGGTTGGGTGTTAATGGATAGATGGATGGCAGTGTTCAGAGCCAACTGGACATAGGGGAGTTGTTCGTCCCATGAATTTGCATCATGCTCTGCAAGAATTGCAAGCATATCTTTAACTGACCGGTTCGTCCGCTCTGCCATGCCGTTAGCCTGAGGGTGATAAGCCGTAGTGAATCCTGAAGTGGTTTCTACAATTTTACATACTTCTCTAAAAATATTCCCATTAAATTCCTGACCTCGGTCAGAAACTAGTACTTTAGGGGGACCGAATACAGTGACGAACCTATCTAAGAACGCCTTTGCAACAGTTCGTGAATCTTTCTGAGGCAATGCAATCAGTGTGGTGTACCTGGACAGGTGGTCTACCAACACCAATACGTAACGGTTTCCTGAATGACTGTGATGCAGATCAATCAGATCAGCCCCCACCCGATCTAAAGGTTCCAAAATTTCTGGGAATTCTTGCAATGGAGCTTGTACCTTAAGGGTACCTTTCCTCCTTTGACAATGACCACAGGACTTAACGAAATTAATGACCTCTGTTAACATACCGGGGAAGAAAAAGAGTGACTTGCTTTCATGTGAGTTTTAAAAATCCCCGGATGACCTGCAATCTTAGACGAATGTGCGAGCTTCAACGCCGACTTCTTCAACACCTCTGGGATAGCCAACTGAAAAACTGCACGATCCTGCTGTCCCTTTACATAAAATAAGACCCCATCCTTCATTTCAAAATCATGAATTGCTAAATTACGTTTCTTCGACGGATATTTTCCTCCCTCCAAAAGTTCAATAATTTCCTTCCACCTTGGTTCGTTCATCTGGAATTCTCGCATTTTCTCACTGGAAATATTTTCAATATTAAGATTTACGTTAATAGTAGCAATGTTTCTACTCAAAGTGTCTGGTACAACATGTGATGGACAAGGCTTGTAAAGTATTTGGAATGAGTGAGCAGCTAGTTCATGAGACCAACGTGACATGCGAGGGCACTTAGTTCTTTTCTTAAAAATATGAGTCAACGCCCTGTGATCTGTATAAATGACAAAGTGACGTTGGAAAAGATACGGTTCAAAGTACCTGACACTTTCTACCACAGCCAAAGCTTCCCTATCCGTTGCAGAATAGCGGACCTCCGGACCCTTAACCTTCCTGCTGAAATATGCGACTGGGTGAGGAAGATTGTCCTTATCGCGTTGCATTAAACACCCACCAATAGCTATGCCACTGGCGTCAGTGTGTACTTCCCACTCCTTATCAAAATCCGGTACTGCCAAGACTGGGGTGGAAATGAGTTGACTTTTTAATTTCGCATAAGCGTTATCATGCTCAGGTTTCCAAACGAATTTAGCATTTTTCTTAGTAAGCTCAGTTAACGGTGCTGTTGTACTTGCAAAACCCTCAATGTGGCGACGGAAATATCCGGCTGCCCCCAGAAACCTTCGAACATCCTTTGCTGTCTTAGGTGTAGGCATGTCAGCAATGGCACGACAGGAGTCGGGGTCAGGTCGGATACCGTCTGTGCTCACCTGGAATCCCAGAAACTTGAACTTCTGAGATGCCAGAGTGCACTTACTCACGTTAAGTTTGAACCCCGCCTTATCTAACAGTGCCAACGTCTCAGTCAAATCTCGTAAGTGCTCATCAAACGTCCGGGAGTAGATAACCATATCATCCAGGTACGCTAACGAGTGCCTCCCCAAGACTGGACTGAGGATATAATTAATTGCCCTCTGAAATGATGAAGGCGCTGTCTTTAACCCGAAAGGCATCCGCTTGAATTGATAAGTATGAACCCCATCAGAGAAGGCGGTCTTCTCTCTATCTTTCTCAGCAACTGGGATGGCCCAATACGCAGATTTCGCATCCAGAGTGGAAAAGTATTTGGCTGCCCCAAACTGATCTATTATTTCTTGTATCCGTGGCAAAGGATACACATCACCTTAGTAATTTCGTTTATCTTTCGGTAGTCAACACAAAACCTATAACTACCATCCGGTTTACGTACCAGCACCACTGGCGACAACCATGGTGATGTACTAGGCTCTATCACATCCTGTCTCAACATTTTCTGACACTGATCTCTAATTACTTCCTTCGCCCGTTCCGGAAGCCTCCATTGACAGGTGTAAATAGGAGGATGATCACCTGTAGGAATAACATGCTCGATCCTATCCAGAAGCCCGATCTGATCGTCTTCTGTCGCAAACAGTCTAGGGAATTTACGTAAAATCCCTCTCAAAAGTTTCCTATCTGACTGTTGCACATGTTGCAAATCCAGAGCCGAGATTAACTTATCAACTTCTTGAATATTACTACTTTTTCCTTGTCTCGGTCTTGTGTTTCCCCTGTGTACTACTTCCTGTAACATTAAGTGCACTACATTGTGCTGTGGTGGCTGGCATCTCCTGGCTTTGATACTGAAAAATTCCTGTATTTTCTACAATTGTAGCCTGAGACACCCTATCACCTGCCCTGAAACGATAGGTTTTGTGCGAGAGATTGACAACTGGAATAAGGGCACCTTTATCAAGCACTGTGATCAAATGATGAGGGATCAACAACTGTCACATCTCCCAGCCACCTGAAGGGTGGTACCTGGTGCAATGTGACGTCCCACTGATACTTTAATGAACTTAACTGAATGTGGTGGGCAACACTGTTTCACCAAGGCATGTAACCCACATGATTTCTTATCTGTGTCTGGAAGAAACTTAAACAACAACTTAGGGTAGTGAATGTTGTACTTCTGTTTCTTACTAATGGAAGCAATTACTGGAGGATGATCTACCATTTTAATGGGATAAACTACCTTACCCAACTTCAATCTGCACTTCCTTGCTCCCTCTTGAGCCGACAAAGGAAAGTTAACTCGTCCCAGAAAATCCATTCCCAACAAAATCTGACCCGGGAATGCAAGATTCTCGACAATCGTGCAAGTGTGTGGGTAAGCTTCTTCCTTACCCACTTCAAAATTGAGAGTGGCCTGGCCCAAGATATTAATATGTTGACCATTCACTGCTGTTAAATGCTTCCCACAACGCTTAAGGCGTGTCTCTTTAAGTGTGCTGAAGGCTGACTTTTTAATGAGCGTTGCTTGACTTCCGGTGTCCAGAAAAACTGTCAATCTCACACCTTCAACCGTCATCTCAAACGTAGGTCTGCCACCAGCCGAGGCGGGATTCTCTCATGATTTTGTTCTCCCCTTCCGGCATCTCGCTTTTACGTGGCCTCTTTTCCCACAATTAAAACAAGTACGCGAGTCCCACCAGTCATTACGTGGGGGTTGTTGCGTGCGACCACTGCCCGCCGCTTTCGTCTGGGGGGGTCCTGACCTATTGCCCCCTTGCCCGCTCTCTACCTTCCTGCTCACCGCATTGACATATGGCGACGTCAGCGCCTCCTCCGCATCCAAGTCCTCATCTATATGGTCTTCGGCGTATTGTACGAGTTCCCTAAAACTCAGGGAAGCCGTGTCCGTAGCGAGGTATGGACCGATATGAGCGGGCAAGGCCTTACAAAATAACTGCTTTGCAAACCGTTCCTCCTGCTGCGCATCGTAACCCAACTCCTGAGTGAGATCGCCTATCCTGGTCCTAAGGAAGGCACCAAAATCTTTTAATTGAGTACCTTTATCCCTCTGCAATGACGTTAAGTACCGACGAGTCTCCTCTTTAGTAATTTTCGCCTTAAATCGGTCCTTGATGACCTGCACAAATTGTGGCCACGTCACCAAATGCCTGAATTCCTCAGACTTCCTCAGGGGCCCGTCGCGACCCACACATGCCCCAGTGGCCAGATTAATTTTAGTTTCATCATCAGGAGCCGCGGCTAACACAGAATCCATCTCCCACAACCAATTTTCCACACAACGGTTGCGTTCCACTTTATTCGATGGGAGTTCAGCACAATTTAACCTTGGCAAGGACAACTTCGGGAGTGACGCCACAAGTCCCGGTCTATAGGATGGGTACTGGGAGTGTAAGGGGGTGCCTGACCAGGGGGGGAAGGAACTATGAGGGGTTGGGAGTGGGGTGAGGAGGGATTCCCCAGTGACCAAGGGGCTACCCCGGGTGAGTAACTATTTGAGGTAATACTCTGATAAGGCGGTTGTTGACCTTGTTGTTGATTGTGTGAGGGTTGTGAACCGTTCTGTCCTTGTAGTAACTGTAGCAGCATCTGTAGTACCTGTGGTTGTTGTTGTGCAACCTGTTGTACTTGTTGTTGTGCTACCTGATGTACCTGATGTTGTGGTGCAAACTGTTGTGCCTGTTGTTGTGCTACCTGATGTACCTGTTGTTGTTGTGCAACCTGTTGTACTTGTTGTTGTGCTACCTGATGTACCTGTTGTTGTGGTGCAAACTGTTGTGCCTGTTGTTGTGCTACCTGATGTACCTGTTGTTGTTGTGCAACCTGTTGTACTTGTTGTTGTGCTACCTGATGTACCTGTTGTTGTTGTGCCTGTTGTTGTTGTGCAACCTGTTGTGCCTGTTGTTGTTGTGCAACCTGTTGTGCCTGTTGTTGTTGTGCAACCTGTTGTGCCTGTTGTTGTTGTGCAACCTGTTGTGCCTGTTGTTGTTGTGCAACCTGTTGTGCCTGTTGTTGTTGTGCTACCTGATGTGCCTGTTGTTGTTGTGCAACCTGTTGTACCTGTTGTTGTTGTGCAACCTGTTGTACCTGTTGTTGTTGTGCAACCTGATGTGCCTGTTGTTGTTGTGCAACCTGTTGTACCTGTTGTTGTTGTGCAACCTGTTGTGCCTGTTGTTGTTGTGTAACCTGTTGTGCCTGTTGTTGTTGTGCAACCTGTTGTGCCTGTTGTTGTTGTGCAACCTGTTGTGCCTGTTGTTGTTGTGTAACCTGTTGTGCCTGTTGTTGTTGTGCAACCTGTTGTACTTGTTGTTGTGCTACCTGATGTACCTGTTGTTGTTGTGCCTGTTGTTGTTGTGCCTGTTGTTGTGCCTGTTGTTGTTGTGCAACCTGTTGTGCCTGTTGTTGTTGTGCAACCTGTTGTGCCTGTTGTTGTTGTGTAACCTGTTGTGCCTGTTGTTGTTGTGCAACCTGTTGTACCTGTTGTTGTTGTGCAACCTGTTGTACTTGTTGTTGTGCTACCTGATGTACCTGTTGTTGTTGTGCAACCTGTTGTACCTGTTGTTGTTGTGCAACCTGTTGTACCTGTTGTTGTTGTGCAACCTGTTGTGCCTGTTGTTGTTGTGCAACCTGTTGTACCTGTTGTTGTTGTGCAACCTGTTGTGCCTGTTGTTGTTGTGCAACCTGTTGTACTTGTTGTTGTGCTACCTGATGTACCTGTTGTTGTTGTACCTGTTGTTGTTGTGCAACCTGCTGTGCCTGTTGTTGTTGTGCAACCTGTTGTACTTGTTGTTGTGCTACCTGATGTACCTGTTGTTGTTGTACCTGTTGTTGTTGTGCAACCTGTTGTGCCTGTTGTTGTTGTGCAACCTGTTGTGCCTGTTGTTGTTGTGTAACCTGTTGTACCTGGTGTTGTTGAGCAACCTGTTGTACCTGGTGTTGTTGTGCAATCTGTTGTACCTGGTGTTGTTGTGCAACCTGTTGTACCTGTTGTTGTGCAACCTGGTGTTGTTGAGCAACCTGTTGTACCTGATGTTGCTGTGATCCGTTTTGCCCCTGCAGTAACTGTAGTAGCATCTGTATGGCTTGTTGTTGTGCGTCGGGTTGTACCTGTTGTAATTGTTGAGGTTGTGGGGGTGGTGTGTGTACGTTCATAAGCCTAGGGAGCGTCAGGCCTTGAGAACCCACAATGGCATCATCCCCGGGAACTCCTTGTTCAACTGGGGTGGATGTTCTAATAGTGGGGGTCCCAACCCCATCACTTCCTATCGCCTCACCAATCATCGTGATGTCCGCGGAACCAGAGCCCCCCAATGAAATCCTGCTTTCGTCCAGGGCTGCCGCCCCTTGGGCACCTGGATCCGTTACTTCCCCCGTGGGGTTCGCTTGGCCACCAGTGGGGTCCGCTTGGGGTCCCTCCTCAAGAGCTAACGTCTGTACTGCCCCCACCAGGTGAGGGTCTGTCGATGGTGCTCCCCCGGTAGCCTCGTCGTCTACAATACCTTTACTCCTGAGCTTCATGTACTTATCACACGACATATTCTCGCTAAGCCTCGCAACCTAACCCTACCTGGGGAAAACAGGCAAAGTTCTGAACCCGCCAAGCGATTGCGGTGAAATTTTAACACAACCCCGATCTCAACAACTAATCACTCGCTCAATAATCTCTAACCTTTTATGTTAAACCTCTTGAACATCTAGACCGGAACTACTCTTCATTCACGTCGGTCACCGCGTTCCACAGCCCCAGTGAAAACCATAAATTACCGAAGCTTGTTGACAGACGATGACAGCTGTCGGCGTCAGAGTCTCGCTGACTACGCTACACCAATGAATGAATTCTTTAGTCCTATTATCCTCTTCTCTCAGTCGTCAAATTTATATGCGGACAGATGGAATTACGCAACCAGCATCGACTACTTATCATCACTTGTGAAACAAAACACTGTATACGATGTTGAATAAACTATATATGCGCACTTATAAACCACACAAAAAGGTTACGTTAATTATTAAATGATCGGACTACTAGAATAAACTTGAAAAACTGTAATTAATTTCCAGCATATTTATTAGACACTCGAAGTGGACTGGTAACGCAAATATAAAAAGAATTACAGTACGACTTTCTTGTCTGTAAATGCAAATCCAATATAAATCTTAGAAAATTGATAATTACCGAATTCTTGAACCAGATATACTGAATTTATACAATTAATATATACGTGAAAGGAATTACACTGAATTCACTGTAAATAATTTAGTTTCCACTCTGTTTTTATTTATCGAAAATAATCAGTCTAGTTTACCAGCGCACAATAAATACAACACTTTACGTTAACTGAATTTCCTAAATTTTTCTTGAAAATCTTAGGCGCACTAGGAATGAACGACGGTAACGTTAATCTAACACTGGCGCGATATTTATATCTTCAACAATTATTTTTAATTCTGTAACGCCCGACACTAACAACGGCGCTCGGACCTAATTATAAGTATTATTAGTTACCAAATTAATGTTAAATTAATTATTTACGTTACTGTATGAACTTGATGTTTACATAGCATACACTTGTTCACCGCCGGTCGCGTTGTAGAATACTGAGAAATATACACTGATATCTGCGACGCTCACGGCTACAGACAAAGTCGCGTTGAACCTTAAGTAAAAATTAGTAATTAATTTCCCAAAATTATAATTTAAATACTGGCGCGTAGTTGACTTGTGACTTTAACGGAATATAACACTCGCTAACCACTTGGACACGTTGGTAAGTATACAAAAATATAAAATGCGCTCACTGTCACGAAGGCGAATCCTCAGAAAGTAGTCTCCGCACTAATTCTTAATTAACCAAGTATTTCTTTTCTCAAAATTATAAATTAAATACCGAAGTGTAGTTCGCTTATCACTTGAACTGAATATATTACTCGCGAGACACTTAGACACTTGGTTGAGCGCAAACAATTATTGAGCGCTGTCACACTGGGCGCTGAGTAAAACCGCTAGAAAATTCAGAGTCCCAACGCTAATTCGCTTAAATGACCAAAATTCGACTTTTGATCTCTCAAAGTTCTAACTCGGATCACTTTAATCGCACACTTGAATTAACACTGACGACCCGATGATCGTATGGCCAAGCACAAAACTAGAATTTATTCCGAAATTGTGATTTTCCAAGCGACTTTGAAAAATGTCATCACAAAAATTTTCAACGATTTCACTGATTTCAATTCTTTCACAGACTTCACTTTATGCACCGCACTTCACTTGAAAACAGTAAACCACTCACCTTTTAGTAATTCCCTCAAAGAACTAATACTGCACAATACGAAAACAAAAATTCCAGACTTAAACATGTAAAACAAATACTTAGAAAAATACTACCACTTATATATGAGAATTACGTAAACAAGGGGAACACTTAACTAACGAAGGGATACTTAACCTGAAAGGGAACTTAATATACAGGGAACTTAATTTAGTACTTAAGGAAATCTCGATTTAACCTATAACCGTTCCGTCCCGGCCCGCCCTGTCGCTTCCCCAAGCCTAGGTAACCACATCCACCTAGATGCCGACAGTACCCAATAATCCTGTCCTTCGCGGTCAACGGTTGGACTAGATAGCGGAACAACCGACGGATCTAACTGTCCGACACCAACGTTATTCCGTTGCTAGAGAATCTACTAGGCCATCCCTCAGTGAACTCTTGGAACCTTCATGGCTGTACCGTAAAAATCTAGCGATTGAGTCGCCTAACACGCCCTCGGGGATAATAATTAGCGTCCTAATACTTCCCCGCCCCGACAATTCGACACCTAGAATTGTTGCTGCGAAAACCACCACGCAGCACCCTAGCCCGTAGTTGCAGAGGGTCGAGAAAAATAATACCCTTTCCAACTACCCAAGGGCGGCCTCCACACTTAACTGCCTGCTAGCGCATACACTTAAGTGACTGTAATTAAACTTACCAGCCCCTCACGACCCTAGAATCGCCTACTCTATGCGAATCGCACCACATAGGATTACCGTCGACTCTATCTCATGGGCCCCGGCTGCACTCTCACCACACCGCATAACCGAACGGACAGGCGCGTGAGGCTTCAATAATCGTCAAGAAATTATTGAAACACCGCTGCTACCATTGTAATGAACGCTTATTCTGTCGTAATAACCGCGGCCTCTATTGTAATAACCCAATGTTCCCCAGTATTAATCCTGTTATCTTGTGATCTCTCATAATCGTACTATACGCTCTCTGTTGTAATTCTCTGTCTCTTCACTCAATACCCCAGCCTAACACTGTTACAGTCCAGCATGACCCCTCACTGGACTGCCACGTATATAAGAGGAATATTAAATGAGGAAGATACACCAAGGATAAGGGTTATTAATTTATTACTAATTATAAAATAAAAACCATTAAAGCACTGCTACCACCTTCCCGACCAACCATACCTGAATGTGTCTTATCACCGATCCCCCAGGAAGGCTAGGAATCAGTAACCATGGGACTCCGGGTAATATGAATTTCAGTAATAAATTTTCGAAAATTAGTTTGTGTAATTTACGTTACTAACTTAAATCCAAGAGCAACTTTAGTATCGATTAATTGTAGGAGAACCTGGGGGGGCTTCCAATACAACACCTAAAAATGACAGAGTAGCAAAATATATCAAGGGGGAGTTAAGTGAATACCACTGGACAAGCTATACAATTTATTTTATGAAACATGTAAATTAAGACAATTTGAAACACATAACCTATTCTATTTCCCTAGAGGCACAATGGATATTTATTGAGGACACGAAACTCAAGTGCTACTATACCTTAAATACCCGCACTACGGCCACGATGTTGATGGCTGCCCTCAGCCCCGAGGATACAGGCTTGCGGCCCTGTTCCTAATACACTCCCAAGACACACTGATGAAATTTAGTTTTTCCAACTTATTGCTGGGAAGGATTACTCCTCCCACCATCTAATACAGCCCCAGGCTCCACCCATTATTTTGGCAATGGCCAACCATTTAACACGTAGGCCTGAGGTCTGGCACTCTAGGGCCAATAAGGACTTGGCCCTTATCTCAGGCCAATCACCTTCACTGATCTGCCGTGGAAAGCTACATGAATTCCTGAAGATTGAGTCAGCTCTCCCCAGCTAAGAGAAGGGGGACAAGGCGCCTCTATGGAGCCCCAGGCACCTGCGAGCAATGTTTACAAAACTGATAAATAATGTTCAAGCCTGTCTCCTCTAAGATAGCGAGTAGGGACATTTGACTCTGCCTCGTATGGGGAAGAGGCCGGTGCTGAGAGAGAAAGAGAGGGAATGAGAGGGGGAAGTTGAGTGGGAGAAGCCAAGGTGTCCAAGACCACCCTACTCTCAGGTCAACCTCTTGACCCTGACAAATGGGCGACAGGGGGGGGGTGAAGAGGAGGAGACGAATGACGGCCAAGGGGAGGGGAGAAGGAAGGAGGGGAGAGGGAGAAGTAAAGGAGGGGAGAAGGAGAGGGAAAAGAGGGGAGAAGGGAGAACCAATGAGCTGAGCCCCAGATCATTACAACAGCACCATAAATAACACCCACAGCACCACAACTATCACCCACAGCACCACAACTATCACCCACAGCACCATAAATAACACCCACAGCACCATAAATAACACCCACAGCACCACAACTATCACCCACAGCACCACAACTATCACCCACAGCACCACAACTATCACCCACAGCACCTCAACTAACACCCACAGCACCATAAATAACGCCCACAGCACCACAACTATCACCCACAGCACCACAACTAACACCCACAGCACCACAACTAACACCCACAGCACCACAACTAACACCTACAGCCTCACAACTAACACCCACAGCACCACAACTATCACCCACAGCACCACAACTAACACCCACAGCACCACAACTAACACCCACAGCACCACAACTAAGAGAGCCGGCAAGACAGGAACCATGGGGGAGCAGGCTGACGAAGGGAACCACTTCTCAGTATTCTGGTCCAGCGGTTGTCACTCACAGTAAGGAACTTTTCCCGCTGGTACATGTGCTCGGAGCGGTGTTCCGAGACTTTCTTCATTCCTCGAGTAAACTCCTGAAGCATGTGTCAGTTGCTGTGTGTCGTGTCCAGGGTGGAGGAGGAGGGGTGTTGGACGGGTCCTGGGGAGGTAGTTTGTGAGTGTGTAATTACCTAAGTGTACCTACCTAAATTACCTCTCACAGGATGAGAGCTACGCTCGTGGTGTCCCGTCTTTCCAACACTCTTTGTCATATAACACTTTGAAACTACTGACGGTCTTGGCCTCCACCACCTTCTCACCTAACTTGTTTTAACCGTCTACCACTCTGTTTGCGAAAGTGAATTTTCTTATATTTCTTCGGCTTCTGTGTTTAGCTAGTTTAAATCTATGACCTCTTGTTCTTGAAGTTCCGGGTTTCAGGAAATCTTCCCTATCGGTTTTATCAATTCCTGTTACTATTTTGTAAATAGTGATCATATCACATATTTTTCTTTTGTCTTCTAGTTATGGCATATTTAATGCCTCTAACCTCTCCTCATAGCTCTTGCCCTTCAGTTCTGGGAGCCACTTAGTAGCATGTCTTTGTACCTTTTCCAGTTTGTTGATGTGCTTCTTAAGATATTGGCACCACACAACCGCTGCATATTCTAGCTTTGGCCTAACAAAAGTCGTGAACAATTTCTTTAGTATATCGCCATCCATGTATTTAAAAGCAATTTTGAAAGTAGAAAACGTGGCATAGGCTCCTCGCACAACGTTCTTTATGTGGTCTTCAGGTGATAGTTTTCTATCTAGAACCCCCCTTAGATCTCTTTCTTTATCAGAATTCCTTAAAGATTTCTCACATAATATATAGAATGCGTGGGGTCTATGTTTTCCTATTCCACATTCCATAACATGGAATTTATTAACATTAAATTCCATTTGCCAAGTGGTGCTCCATATACTTATTTAGTCCAGGTCATCTTGAAGGGCATGACAATCATCTAAGTTTCTTATCCTTCCTATTATCTTAGCAACATCAGCAAACATGTTCATATAATTCTGTATACCAACTGGTAGATCATTTATGTAGACAATAAACATCACTGGTGCAAGAACTGAACCCTGTGGTACCCCACTTGTGACATTTCTCCAGTCCGATACATTGCCTCTGATTACTGCCCTCATTTTTCCATCAGTCAGGAATTTTTTCATCCATGTTAGAAGCTTACCTGTCACCCCTCCAATATTTTCCATTTTCCAGAACAACCTCTTATGTGGAACTCTGTCGAAAGCCTTTTTTTTAGGTCCAGATAGATGCAGTCAACCCAACCATCTCTTTCCTGTAAAATCTCTGTGGCTCGATCATAGAAACTGAGTAAATTCGATACACAGGATCTTCCAGATCGAAAACCATACTGTCTGTCTGATATTATATCATTTCTCTCCAGGTGTTCTACCCATTTAGTTTTGATTAGTTTTTCCAATACTTTCACAATTACACAAGTCAATGATACAGGTCTATAATTGAGGGGGGTCTTCCCTGCTGCCACTTTTATAGATTGGAACTATGTTAGCCTGTATCCACACGCCTGCTACAACTCCTGTACACAGGGATGCCTGAAAGATCAGGTGAAGTGGAATGCTGAGCTCAAGTTCACATTCTCTCAGAACCCATGGTGAAACTCCATCTGAGCCAACTGCTTTATTTTTACTTAGCTCCTTTAGCATATTTTCCACTTCATCTCTAGACACCTCTATACACTCTATGTTGTTCTGTGGAATTCTTATTGTGTCTGGTTCTCTGAAGATCTCATTTTGTACAAACACACTTTGGAACTTTTCATTTAATGATTTACACATTTCCTTTTCATTTTCCGTGTATCTGTCCCCCATTTTTAACCTCTGAATATTACCCTTTACCTGCAGCTTACTTTTAATGAATTTATAGAAAAGGCCTGGATCTGATTTACATTTGTCTGCTATACCGTTCTCAAATTTCCTCTCTGCCTCTCTCCTTACTGACGTGTAGTTGCATGCATCTTGCATCTTTGTATCGCTGGTATGTTTGTGGGTTTGGCCTCTTTCTATAATGATTCCATGCTTTGTCTTTTGATCTCTGGCCCTCTCGCAATTTCTGTTGAACCAATCCTGTTTCCCCAGGTCTGCATGTCTGTTTTGGTATGAATGTTTGTGTGCCTTCATCATATATTGTGGAAAATTTTGCATACATCTCATTTACTTCCTTGCCTAGCAACAAGGCTGTCCAATTATACCCAAGAATTTTTTTTTAAGCTCTCTATAGCGTCCTCTCTTGAAATCAAGTTTAACAACTGTTTCACTGTCCCCATTCTCTACTAGATTATATCGCATAGCGTTTTTAATGTCCCAGAGGACGTGATCATTCTTTCCCATGGGAGGAAGGTACTGGATGTCAAATACCTCCTCTTCTTTCCTGCTGAATACTAGATCCAGTCTTGACGGAACATCCCCTTCCCTCATTCTTGTGGCCTGCTTGACGTATTCATACATGAATGTCTCCAGAATGAGGCTTACAAATCTGCCTGTCCAAATGTCCTGTTCTTGCCTCGTAAGCTTCACAGTCGCCTTAAAGTTAAAGTCCCCCAGTACCAACAATCGGGATTTATCTTTGTCAGCTCTTACCATAATCTCTCTCATGACCATTATGAGACCCTCTCGTTTGTCATCCAGTTCTTCCTTTGTCTATGTGTTGCTTGCTGCTGGGCTGTAGGCATTTAAAATTATCAGCTTATCATCTTGATTACAGAGCTGCAATGCCATTATGTCAATATCTCGAGGGTTTTCAAACATTAATTCTCTTACCTTCAGGTGTTCTTTCACCAGCACAGCCACTCCTCCCCGCTTCTTAGTTTTCCTGTCACATCTCCAAACTGAGTAACCCCTTGGGAACACGACCTCATTTAAAATATTTTCTTCAAGTTTAGTCTCTGTTAATGCGACAATATCTGGGACTTTGAGCTGAATTATATCCTTCAACTCCAATATTTTCGTTCTCACTCCATCTATATTGGTATATACTATTTTCAGGAATATGTTCCCCTTCCCTTTGTTCTTTACACCCCCTTCCTTTAATGATTTTGTTGTTTTGTCTTTATGTACCATTTCACAAGCTTTCCAGTCCCTGACACTTTGTAGAAAAAAGAATTCCTCTCTTCTTCATTTCTATCCCCATTTAGACGTTTCGCTTCAGTGAGGTTCATTTTCAGATTTTCTCTGTCCTCTATTGAGAGGTCTTGTCTTATTGACCAAAGTTTGCCATCCTCATCACATTGCAGTTTTCTGGTATTCCGAAGCACTTGTGTCATATATTTCACTCCATTAAAAGTCACCATTAAGGGGCGGTTCTTGTCTTTCTCATATTTTCCTATCCTCCTAAAAATCACTAACATGCTCCTTTAAATTTAGGCCTTCTCCTATTCCTACTATTTTTTCTATGATTTTAATCTCGTCTGCTGCTCGGTCCACCCTAGATGGAATTTCCTTCTCTACATCATCCAAAAACTATTATGGACTTACTTCTATCTACAGTGTTTTGTACCAATTTACTGTTATCTGTTCTTTCCTAATTGCTTGCCTAATATCCACTTCTTGTTTGTCATTTCTGGTTTTGACTTCCAAACACACTTCCTTGATTGTCTTTTTATCTTTTACAACTTGGGCATATGTCTCTTTTATTTCTTCTTTATACTTTTCTAGTTCTTTATTAACCTCCTCAATTTGAGTTGTCAGTGAAGCTTCCAGTTGGAGATCCTTGCCTAACTCTGTGTTAGCCCTCAGGCTTCCCTTGGAGTTGTTCACCATATGAGTCTATTTTCTTGTTTATTACTTCAAAGTCCACCATACTTCACTTTCCACACCTCATTTTCTTTCACTAATTCTTTGATTTGCTCCTCTTGATTTGTTACCATGTCTGTTAATGCAGTAATAGTCGTGTGTGTGTACTCACCTAGTTGTACTCACCTAGTTGTGCTTGCGGTGGTTGAGCTCTGGCTCTTTGGTCCTGCCTCTGAACCGTCAATCAACAGGTGTTTAAATTCCTGAGCCTATTGGGCTCTATCATATCTACACTTGAAACTGTGTATGGAGTAAGCCTCCAGCACATCACTTCCCAATGCATTCCATTTGTCAACCACTCTGACACTAAAAAAGTTCTTTCTAATATCTCTGTGGCTCATTTGGGCACTCAGTTTCCACCTGTGTCCCCTAGTGCGTGTGCCCCTTGTGTTAAATAGCCTGTCTTTATCAACCCTGTCAATCTGTACACCAGTTGATTGACGGTTGACAGGTAGGACCAAAGAGCCAAAGCTCAACCCCCACAAGTACAAATAGGTGAGTTCACCCGCACACACAGCCGTTTTTTTTATTATTATTATTTTTTACCACAAACGTGGCCACACATTTACGATGCTAACTAGCATATATACACAGCCGAATTGACAGCGTTCTAAAGTCGTAGTCATAAGTGCCCGGGTTAGATTCCCAGTCGAAGCATAAAACATATGGGCAGTTTGTTTCAACTGAAGAAAGTTTACCTGGCAGTAAATAGGTAGCTTGGAATCAGACAGCTGCTTCGGGCTGCATACGGAGATGTGTTCATCTAGTTGTGTTTGCGGGGGTTGAGCTTTGCTCTTTCGGCCCGCCTCTCAACTGTCAATCAACTGTTTACTAACTACTTTTTTTTTTCTCACACCACACCACACACACACACACCTCAGGAAGCAGCCCGTGACAGCTGACTAACTCCCAGGTACCTATTTACTGCTAGGTAACAGGGGCATTCAGGGTGAAAGAAACATTGCCCATTTGTTTCTGCCTCGTGCGGGAATCGAACCCGCGCCACAGAATTACGAGTCCTGCGCGCTCCTATGAGGCGAGATGTGTGCGCTCATGTGTGTGTTTACTCACCTATTTGTGCCTGCAGGATCGCGCTCAAGCACTTTGACCCAGCTTTTCTTGCCGTTGGTTGACATGAAGTGACTCCTGACCTAATTCCTTATCACACCTGCTTTTAAAGTTATAAATGGAGTTAGCCTCTATAATCTGCTCCTTTAGGTCATTCCATTTCCTCACTACTCTCACGCAAAAGGAAAACTTTCTAACATCCCTATGACACATCAAGTTTCTCAAGTTTCCATCCGTGCCCATTTGTTCTATTGTTATTCATTGTAAAAAAATTATTCTCTTTCCACCTTGTCACAATCCCTCTAAGTATTCTATACGTCTGAATCATGTGCCCCCTCTCTCCCTCCTCCTTTCGAACGTCGCCAGGGTTAGCTCCTTCAGTTTGTGTTCGTCCCTCATCATCGCAGCTCTGGGACGAGTCTCTGCAAACTTCTGCACCTGTCCCAGCTTCCTTATGTGTTTATTAGATGGGGCCTCCGTGATGGAACCACGATGTGTATGTGTGTGTGTGTGTGTGTGTGTGTGTGTGTGTGTGTGTGTGTGTGTGTGTGTGTGTGTGTGTGTGTGTGTGTGTGTGTGTGTACTAACCTAGTATGTGTCTTGCAGGATCGAGCATTGACTCTTGGATCCCGCCTTCCGAGCATCGGTTGTTTACAGCAATAACTCCTGTCCCATTTCCCTATCATACCTGGTTTTAAAATTGTGAATTGTATTTGCTTCCACAACCTGTTCCTGAAGTGCATTCCATTTTCCCACTACTCTCACGCTAAAAGAAAACTTCTTAACATCTCTGTGACTGTGTGTGTGTGTGTGTGTGTGTGTGTGTGTGTGTGTGTGTGTGTGTGTGTGTGTGTGTGTGTGTGTGTGTGTGTGTGTGTGTGAGAAATATGCAGTAGAAATGAAAGAATAAAAATTATGTCGGGAGACAGTACCTTAGACAAGCAACAGTTAGAAAGGCGGCGTTCAAAAGGTAACAGCTGTTGCAGCTAGGAACGAATAGTAAATGCATATAATAAATAATAAATACACACAATTCATACACACACATTCACACACACCAATACACCTATTCTCTCTCTCTCTCTCTCTCTCTCTCTCTCTCTCTCTCTCTCTCTCTCTCTCTCTCTCTCTCTCTCTCTCTCTCTCTCTCTCTCTCTCTCTCTCTCCCTCTCTCTCTCTCTCTCTCTCTCTTAGCGTGCAGGCCAGCAGTGTTGACTAATTCTCTTACCGGCTGTGAAGAGGTCCCGAGGACCTGCATATTCCTGTGTCCACACGTCCTCATCTCCCAGCATCCCAGTCCTCATCTCCCGGCATCCAAGTCCTCATCTCCCAGCATCCCAGTCCTCATCTCCCAGCATCCCAGTCCTCATCTCCCAGCATCCCAGTCCTCATTTATCGGCATCCCAGTCCTCATCTCCCAGCATCCCAGTCCTCATCTCCCAGCATCCCAGTCCTCATCTGCCGGCATCCCAGTCCTCATCTCCCAGCATCCCAGTCCTCATCTGCCGGCATCCCAGTCTTTATCTCCCAGCATCCCAGTCCTCATCTCCCAGCATCCCAGTCCTCATCTGCCGGCATCCAAGTCCTCATCTCCCAGCATCCCAGTCCTCATCTCCCAGCATCCCAGTCCTCATCTCCCAGCATCCCAGTCCTCATCTACCGGCATCCCAGTCCTCATCTCCCAGCATCCCAGTCCTCATCTCCCAGCATCCCAGTCCTCATCTCCCAGCATCCCAGTCCTCATCTACCGGCATCCCAGTCCTCATCTCCCAGCATCCCAGTCCTCATCTACCAGCATCCAAGTCCTCATCTCCCAGCATCCCAGTCCTCATCTGCCGGCATCCCAGTCCTCATCTCCCAGCATCCCAGTCCTCATCTCCCAGCATCCCAGTCCTCATCTGCCGGCATCCAAGTCCTCATCTCCCAGCATCCCAGTCCTCATCTCCCGGTATCCAAGTCCTCATCTCCCAGCATCCCAGTCCTCATCTCCCAACATCCCAGTCCTCATCTCCCGGCATCCAAGTCCTCATCTCCCAGCATCCCAGTCCTTATCTCCCAACATCCCAGTCCTCATCTCCCGGCATCCCAGTCCTCATCTCCCAGCATCCTCATACCTTTCATCTCCAGCATCCTCCTTTACTTCAGGTGTATCACTCATCTCTCTTCCTCATTCTCACTCTCTCATCCCTAATCTCACCCTCTCATTCGTCCAAATGATTCCCCTGGCACCCCCCCCCCTCACACTTAATGTTATTGGCACGCCGCCAACCATGCTGTTGGCACCCTCATAACCCCCCTATTAGTGGCACTCTGCGTCTGTTGCTGCCACGTTTTCTTCCCAACTGTTCGCCGTTTTTCGCCTCTTGCTGTTGCCACTTATCGCTTTCTGTTGCTTATATACAGGCCACTGTAGCCAATAGCAGCATGTTACTAGTGACCAAACACTAACCACTAAACTACTAGCCTCCAACACTAACCACTAAACTACTAGCCTCCAACACTAACCACTAAACTACTAGCTACCAACACTAACCACTAAACAACTAGCTTCCAACACTAACCACTAAACTACTAGCCTCCAACACTAACCACTAAACTACTAGCCTCCAACACTAACCATTAAACTACTAGCCTCCAACACTAACCACTAAACTACTAGCCTCCAACACTAACCATTAAACTACTAGCCTCCAACACTAACCACTAAACTACTAGCCTCCAACACTAACCACTAAACTACTTGCCTCCAACACTAACCACTAAACTACTAGCCACCAACACTAACCATTAAACTACTAGCCTCCAACACTAACCATTAAACTACTAGCCTCCAACACTAACCATTAAACTACTAGCCTCCAACACTAACCACTAAACTACTAGCCTCCAACACTAACCACTAAACTACTTGCCTCCAACACTAACCACTAAACTACTAGCCTCCAACACTAACCATTAAACTACTAGCCTTCAACACTAACCATTAAACTACTAGCCTTCAACACTAACCACTAAACTACTAGCCTTCAACACTAACCACTAAACTACTTGCCTCCAACACTAACCACTAAACTACTAGCCTCCAACACTAACTATTAAACTACTAGCCTCCAACACTAACCATT
Source organism: Procambarus clarkii (assembly GCF_040958095.1). Taxonomy (NCBI): domain Eukaryota; kingdom Metazoa; phylum Arthropoda; class Malacostraca; order Decapoda; family Cambaridae; genus Procambarus; species Procambarus clarkii. The sequence goes on from NC_091153.1 coordinate 22,661,423, forward strand.
AAACTACTAGCTTCCAACACTAACCACTAAACTACTAGCCTCCAACACTAACCACTAAACTACTAGCCTCCAACACTAACCACTAATCTACTAGCTTCCAACACTAACCACTAAACTACTAGCCATCAACAATAACCACTAAACTACTAGCCTCCAACACTAACCATTAAACTACTAGCCTCCAACACTAACCATTAAACAACTAGCCACCAATACTTACCACTAAACTACTAGCTTCCAACACTAACCATTAAACTACAAGCCTCCAACACTAACCATTAAACTACTAGCCTCCAACACTAACCACTAATCTACTAGCTTCCAACACTAACCACTAAACTACTAGCCACCAACACTTACCACTAAACTACTAGCTTCCAACACTAACCATTAAACTACTAGCCACCAACACTTACCATTAAACTACTAGCCTCCAACACTAACCACTAAACTACTAGCTCCCAACACTTACCACTAAACTACTAGCTTCCAACACTAACCACTAAACTACTAGCCTCCAACACTTACCACTAAACTACTAGCCTCCAACACTAACCACTAAACTACTAGCCACCAACACTTACCACTAAACTACTAGCCTCCAACACTTACCACTAAACTACTAGCTTCCAACACTAACCACTAAACTACTAGCCACCAACACTTACCACTAAACTACTAGCTTCCAACACTAACCACTAAACTACTAGCCACCAACACTTACCACTAAACTACTAGGCACAATAGCTTCTGTCCGTTTACGAGAGAGCAACAATCAGTGAGTTCCAGTTTCCAGTATTGGGTCCTCATGTATGCCTGCACCAACGCAGTGAGGTGTGTGTAGGTGAGAGAGAGAGAGAGAGAGAGTGAGAGAGAGAGGGAGAGAGAGAGAGAGAGAGAGAGAGAGAGAGAGAGAGAGAGAGAGAGAGAGAGAGAGAGAGAGAGAGAGAGAGAGAGAGAGAGAGAGAGAGAGAGAGAGAGAGAGAGAGAGAGAGAGAGAGAGAGAGAGAGAGAGAGAGAGAGAGAGAGAGAGAGAGAGAGAGAGAGAGAGAGAGAGAGAGAGAGAGAGAGAGAGAGAGAGAGAGAGAGAGAGAGAGAGAGAGAGAGAGAGAGAGAGAGAGAGAGAGAGAGAGGGAGAGAGAGAGAGAGAGGAGAGAGAGAGAGAGAGAGAGAGAGAGAGAGAGAGAGAGAGAGAGAGAGAGAGAGAGAGAGAGAGAGAGAGAGAGAGAGAGAGAGAGAGAGAGAGAGAGAGAGAGAGAGAGAGAGAGAGAGAGAGAGAGAGAGAGAGAGAGAGAAAACGAGTCAAAGAGACACAAACAGACTGACGGAATAAAAGAAAGAACATTAAGAAAATTAAAAGTAACAAGAAAGGAACAAAGATATGATTAGGTTTAAACCATAAACGTATATAGCAGCACAAAGAACCACGGAGACGAGCAAAATAAAAGCAAATAGAGAAAGGATAGTAATAAAATAAAACATTACAGGAGATCCAAAAGAAAATATATTACGAAAGAGAATACAGAAATACTAATAAGACGATGGAAATCCCAATGAATTAAATGTAGCGAAGATGAATGATGGGGAGTATGTGGCCTTCAGTATGTGGTGCTTGTGTGTGTGGCCTCCAGTATGTGGTGCGTGTGTGCTGCCGCCAGTATGTGGTGCTTGTGTGTGGCCTCCAGTATGTGGTGCGTGTGTGCTGCCGCCAGTATGTGGTGCTTGTGTGTGGCCTCCAGTATGTGGTGCGTGTGTGTGGCCTCCAGTATGTGGTGCTTGTGTGTGACCTCCAGTATGTGGTGCGTGTGTGTGGCCTCCAGTATGTGGTGCTTGTGTGTGGCCTCCAGTATGTGGTGCTTGTGTGTGGCCTCCAGTATGTGGTGCTTGTGTGTGGCCTCCAGTATATGGTGCGTGTGTGCTGCCGCCAGTATGTGGTGCTTGTGGGTGACCTCCAGTATGTGGTGCGTGTGTGCTGCCGCCAGTATGTGGTGCTTGTGTGTGGCCTCCAGTATATGGTGCTTGTGTGTGTGGCTTCCAGTATGTGGGGCTTGTGTGTGTGGCCTCCAGTATGTGGTGCTTGTGTGTGTGGCCTCCAGTATGTGGTGCTTGTGTGTGGCCTCCAGTATGTGGGGCTTGTGTGTGGCTTCCAGTATGTGGTGCTTGTGTGTGGCCTCCAGTATGTGGTGTTTGTGTGTGGCCTCCAGTATGTGGTGCTTGTGTGTGGCCTCTAGTATGTGGTGATTGTGTGTGGCCTCCAGTATGTGGTGCTTGTGTTGCCTCCAGTATTTGGTGCTTGTGTTTAGCCTCCAGTATATGGTGCTTGTGTGTGGCCTCCAGTATGTGGGGCTTGTCTGTGGCCTCCAGTATGTGCGGCCTGTGTGTGGCCTCCAGTATGTGGTGCTTGTGTGTGGCCTCCAGTATGTGGTATTTGTGTGTGGCCTCCAGTATGTGGTGCTTGTGTGTGACCTCCAGTATGTGGTGCTTGTGTGTGTTTCCTCCAGTATGTGGTGCTTGTGTGTGTGGCTTCCAGTATGTGGGGCTTGTGTGTGTGGCTTCCAGTATGTGGGGCTTGTGTGTGTGGCCTCCAGTGTGTGGTGCTTGTGTGTGTGGCCTCCAGTATGTGGGGCTTGTGTGTGTGGCCTCCAGTATGTGATGCTTGTGTGTGTTTCCTCCAGTATGTGGTGCTTGTGTGTGTGACCTCCAGTATATGGTGCTTGTGTGTGGCCTCCAGTATGTGGTGCTTGTGTGTTTCCTCCAGTATGTGGTGCTTGTGTGTGTGGCCTCCAGTATATGGTGCTTGTGTGTGGCCTCCAGTATGTGGTGCTTGTGTGTGGCCTCCAGTATGTGGGGCTTGTGTGTGGCCTCCAGTATGTGGTGCTTGTGTGTGGCCTCCAGTATGTGGTGCTTGTGTGTTTGCCCTCCAGTATGTGGTGCTTGTGTGTGGCCACCAGTATGTGGTGCTTGTGTGTTTGCCCTCCAGTATGTGGTGCTTGTGTATGGCCTCCAGTATATGGTGCTTGTGTGTGGCCTCCAGTATGTGGTGCTTGTGTGTGGCCTCCAGTATGTGGTGCTTGTGTGTGTTGCCTCCAGTATGTGGTGCTTGTGTGTGGCCTCCAGTATGTGGTGCTTGTGTGTGGCCTCCAGTATGTGGTGCTAGTGTGTGTGTGGCCTCCAGTATGTGGTGCTTGTGTGTTTCCTCCAGTATGTGGTGCTTGTGTGTGTGGCCTCCAGTATATGGTGCTTGTGTGTGGCCTCCAGTATGTGGTGCTTGTGTGTGGCCTCCAGTATGTGGGGCTTGTGTGTGGCCTCCAGTGTGTGGTGCTTGTGTGTGGCCTCCAGTATGTGGGGCTTGTGTGTGGCCTCTAGTATGTGGTGCTTGTGTGTTTCCTCCAGTATGTGGTGCTTGTGTGTGTGGCCTCCAGTATATGGTGCTTGTGTGTGGCCTCCAGTATGTGGTGCATGTGTGTCGCCTCCAGTATGTGGTGCTTGTGTGTGGCCTTCAGTATGTGGTGCTTGTGTGTTTGTCCTCCAGTATGTGGTGCTTGTGTGTGTGGCCTCCAGTATGTGGTGCTTGTGTGTGGCTTCCAGTATGTGGTGATTGTGTGTGTGTGGCCTCCAGTATGTGGTGCTTGTGTGTGTGGCCTCCAGTATGTGGTGCTTATGTGTGGCCTCCAGTATGTGGGACTTGTGTGTGTGGCCTCCAGTATGTGGTGCTTGTGTGTGGCCTCCAGTATGTGGTGCTTGTGTGTGACCTCCAGTATGTGCGGCTTGTGTGTGTGGCCTCCAGTATGTGGTGCTTGTGTGTGGCCTCCAGTATGTGGTGCTTGTGTGTGACCTCCAGTATGTGGTGCGTGTGTGTGGCCTCCAGTATGTGGTGCTTGTGTGTGGCCTCCAGTATGTGGTGCTTGTGTGTGGCCTCCAGTATGTGGTGCTTGTGTGTGGCCTCCAGTATGTGGTGCGTGTGTGCTGCCGCCAGTATGTGGTGCTTGTGGGTGACCTCCAGTATGTGGTGCGTGTGTGCTGCCGCCAGTATGTGGTGCTTGTGTGTGGCCTCCAGTATATGGTGCTTGTGTGTGTGGCTTCCAGTATGTGGGGCTTGTGTGTGTAGCCTCCAGTATGTGGTGCTTGTGTGTGTGGCCTCCAGTATGTGGTGCTTGTGTGTGGCCTCCAGTATGTGGGGTTTGTGTGTGGCTTCCAGTATGTGGTGCTTGTGTGTGGCCTCCAGTATGTGGTGTTTGTGTGTGGCCTCCAGTATGTGGTGCTTGTGTGTGGCCTCTAGTATGTGGTGATTGTGTGTGGCCTCCAGTATGTGGTGCTTGTGTTGCCTCCAGTATTTGGTGCTTGTGTTTGGCCTCCAGTATGTGGTGCTTGTGTGTGGCCTCCAGTATGTGGGGCTTGTGTGTGGCCTCCAGTATGTGCGGCCTGTGTGTGGCCTCCAGTATGTGGTGCTTGTGTGTGGCCTCCAGTATGTGGTATTTGTGTGTGGCCTCCAGTATGTGGTGCTTGTGTGTGACCTCCAGTATGTGGTGCTTGTGTGTGTTTCCTCCAGTATGTGGTGCTTGTGTGTGTGGCTTCCAGTATGTGGGGCTTGTGTGTGTGGCCTCCAGTGTGTAGTGCTTGTGTGTGTGGCCTCCAGTATGTGGGGCTTGTGTGTGTGGCCTCCAGTATGTGGTGCTTGTGTGTGACCTCCAGTATGTGGGGTTTGTGTGTGTGGCCTCCAGTATGTGGTGCTTGTGTGTGGCCTCCAGTATGTGGTGCTTGTGTGTGACCTCCAGTATGTGGTGCTTGTGTGTGTTTCCTCCAGTATGTGGTGCTTGTGTGTGTGGCCTCCAGTATATGGTGCTTGTGTGTGGCCTCCAGTATGTGGTGCTTGTGTGTTTCCTCCAGTATGTGGTGCTTGTGTGTGTGGCCTCCAGTATATGGTGCTTGTGTGTGGCCTCCAGTATGTGGTGCTTGTGTGTGGCCTCCAGTATATGGGGCTTGTGTGTGGCCTCCAGTATGTGGTGCTTGTGTGTGGCCTCCAGTATGTGGTGCTTGTGTGTTTGCCCTCCAGTATGTGGTGATTGTGTGTGGCCACCAGTATGTGGTGCTTGTGTGTTTGCCCTCATGTATGTGGTGCTTGTGTATGGCCTCCAGTATATGGTGCTTGTGTGTGGCCTCCAGTATGTGGTGCTTGTGTGTGGCCTCCAGTATGTGGTGCTTGTGTGTGTTGCCTCCAGTATGTGGTGCTTGTGTGTGGCCTCCAGTATGTGGTGCTTGTGTGTGGCCTCCAGTATGTGGTGCTTGTGTGTGTGTGGCCTCCAGTATGTGGTGCTTGTGTGTTTCCTCCAGTATGTGGTGCTTGTGTGTGTGGCCTCCAGTATATGGTGCTTGTGTGTGGCCTCCAGTATGTGGTGCTTGTGTGTGGCCTCCAGTATGTGGGGCTTGTGTGTGGCCTCCAGTGTGTGGTGCTTGTGTGTGGCCTCCAGTATGTGGGGCTTGTGTGTGGCCTCTAGTATGTGGTGCTTGTGTGTTTCCTCCAGTATGTGGTGCTTTTGTGTGTGCCCTCCAGTATATGGTGCTTGTGTGTAGCCTCCAGTATGTGGTGCTTGTGTGTCGCCTCCAGTATGTGGTGCTTGTGTGTGGCCTTCAGTATGTGGTGGTTGTGTGTTTGTCCTCCAGTATGTGGTGCTTGTGTGTGTGGCCTCCAGTATGTGGTGCTTGTGTGTGGCTTCCAGTATGTGGTGATTGTGTGTGTGTGGCCTCCAGTATGTGGTGCTTGTGTGTGTGGCCTCCAGTATGTGGTGCTTGTGTGTGGCCTCCAGTATGTGGGGCTTGTGTGTGTGGCCTCCAGTATGTGGTGCTTGTGGGTGGCCTCCAGTATGTGGTGCTTGTGTGTGGCCTCCAGTATGTGGTGCTTGTGGGTGGCCTCCAGTATGTGGTGCCTGTGTGTGGCCTCCAGTATGAGGTGCTTGTGTGTTTCCTCCAGTATGTGGTGCTTGTGTGTGTGGCCTCCAGTATATGGTGCTTGTGTGTGGCCTCCAGTATGTGGTGCTTGTGTGTGGCCTCCAGTATGTGGGGCTTGTGTGTGGCCTCCAGTATGTGGTGCTTGTGTGTGGCCTCCAGTATGTGGTGCTTGTGTGTTTGCCCTCCAGTATGTGGTGCTTGTGTGTGGCCTCCAGTATGTGGTGTTTGTGTGTCGCCTCCAGTATGTGGTGCTTGTGTGTGGCCTCCAGTATGTGGTGCTTGTGTGTTTGCCCTCCAGTATGTGGTGCTTGTGTGTCGCCTCCAGTATGTGGTGCTTGTGTGTGTGGCCTCCATTATGTGGGGCTTGTGTGTGGCCTCCAGTATGTGGTGCTTGTGTGTGGCCTCCAGTATGTGGTGCTTGTGTGTGTGTGGCCTCCAGTATGTGGTGCTTGTGTGTGTGGCCTCTAGTATTTGGTGCTTGTGTGTGTGGCCTCCAGTATGTGGTGCTTGTGTGTGTGGCCTCCAGTATGTGGTGCTTGTGTGTGGCCTCCAGTATGTGGTGCTTGTGTGTGTGTGGCCTCCAGTATGTGGTGCTTGTGTGTGTGGCCTCCAGTATTTGGTGCTTGTGTGTGTGGCCTCCAGTATGTGGTGCTTGTGTGTGTGGCCTCCAGTATGTGGTGCTTGTGTGTGGCCTCCAGTATGTGGGGCTTGTGTGTGTGGCCTCCAGTATGTGGTGCTTGTGGGTGGCCTCCAGTATGTGGTGCTTGTGTGTGGCCTCCAGTATGTGGTGCTTGTGGGTGGCCTCCAGTATGTGGTGCCTGTGTGTGGCCTCCAGTATGAGGTGCTTGTGTGTTTCCTCCAGTATGTGGTGCTTGTGTGTGTGGCCTCCAGTATATGGTGCTTGTGTGTGGCCTCCAGTATGTGGTGCTTGTGTGTCGCCTCCAGTATGTGGTGCTTGTGTGTGGCCTTCAGTATGTGGTGCTTGTGTGTTTGTCCTCCAGTATGTGGTGCTTGTGTGTGTGGCCTCCAGTATGTGGTGCTTGTGTGTGGCCTCCAGTATGTGGGGCTTGTGTGTGTGGCCTCCAGTATGTGGTGCTTGTGTGTGGCCTCCAGTATGTGGTGCTTGTGTGTGTGGCCTCCAGTATGTGGTGCTTGTGTGTGGCCTTCAGTATGTGGTGGTTGTGTGTTTGTCCTCCAGTATGTGGTGCTTGTGTGTGTGGCCTCCAGTATGTGGTGCTTGTGTGTGGCTTCCAGTATGTGGTGATTGTGTGTGTGTGGCCTCCAGTATGTGGTGCTTGTGTGTGTGGCCTCCAGTATGTGGTGCTTGTGTGTGGCCTCCAGTAGTGGTGCTTGTGTGTGGCCTCCAGTATGTGGTGCTTGTGTGTCGCCTCCAGTATGTGGTGCTTGTGTGTGGCCTCCAATAGGTGGTGCTTGTGTGTGTGGCCTCTAGTATGTGGTGCTTGTGGGTGGCCTCCAGTATGTGGTGCTTGTGTGTGGCCTCCAGTATGTGGTGCTTGTGGGTGGCCTCCAGTATGTGGTGCCTGTGTGTGGCCTCCAGTATGTGGTGCTTGTGTGTTTCCTCCAGTATGTGGTGCTTGTGTGTGTGGCCTCCAGTATATGGTGCTTGTTTGTGGCCCCCAGTATGTGGTGCTTGTGTGTGGCCTCCAGTATGTGGTGCTTGTGTGTGTGTGGCCTCCAGTATGTGGTGCTTGTGTGTGTGGCCTCTAGTATGTGGTGCTTGTGGGTGGCCTCCAGTATGTGGGGCTTGTGTGTGGCCTCCAGTATGTGGTGCTCGTGGGTGGCCTCCAGTATGTGGTGCCTGTGTGTGGCCTCCAGTATGTGGTGCTTGTGTGTGACCTCCAGTATGTGGTGCTTGTGTGTGTGTGGCCTCCAGTATGTGGAGCTTGTGTGTGTGGCCTCCAGTATTTGGTGCTTGTGTGTGTGGCCTCCAGTATGTGGTGCTTGTGTGTGTGGCCTCCTGTATGTGGTCCTTGTGTGTGGCCTCCAGTATGTGGTGCTTGTGTGTGACCTCCAGTATGTGGTGCTTGTGTGTGTGTGGCCTCCAGTATGTGGTGCTTGTGTGTGTGGCCTCCAGTATTCCGTGCTTGTGTGTGTGGCCTCCAGTATGTGGTGCTTGTGTGTGTGGCCTCCAGTATGTGGTGCTTGTGTGTGTGTCCTCCAGTATGTAGTGCTTGTGTGTGTGGCCTCCAGTATGTGGGGCTTGTGTGTGGCCTCCAGTATGTGGTGCTTGTGTGGGGCCTCCAGTATGTGGTGCTTGTGTGTGGCCTCCAGTATGTGGTGTTTGTGTGTGGCCTCCAGTATGTGGTGCTTGTGTGTGGCCTCTAGTATGTGGTGATTGTGTGTGGCCTCCAGTATGTGGTGCTTGTGTGTGTTTCCTCCAGTATGTGGTGCTTGTGTGTGTGGCCTCCAGTATATGGTGCTTGTGTGTGTGACCTCCAGTATGTGGGGCTTGTGTGTGTGGCTTCCAGTATGTGGTGCTTGTGTGTGTGTGGCCTCCAGTATGTGGGGCGTGTGTGTGTGGCCTCCAGTATGTGGTGCTTGTGTGTGACCTCCAGTATGTGGGGCTTGTGTGTGTGGCCTCCAGTATGTGGTGCTTGTGTGTGTCTCCAGTATGTGGTGCTTGTGTGTGACCTCCAGTATGTGGTGCTTGTGTGTGTTTCCTGCAGTATGTGGGGCTTGTGTGTGTGGCCTCCAGTATATGGTGCTTGTGTGTGGCCTCCAGTATGTGGTGCTTGTGTGTTTCGTCCAGTATGTGGTGCTTGTGTGTGTGGCCTCCAGTATATGGTGCTTGTGTGTGGCCTCCAGTATGTGGTGCTTGTGTGTGGCCTCCAGTATGTGGGGCTTGTGTGTGTGGCCTCCAGTATGTGGTGCTTGTGTGTGTCTCCAGTATGTGGTGCTTGTGTGTGACCTCCAGTATGTGGTGCTTGTGTGTGTTTCCTGCAGTATGTGGTGCTTGTGTGTGTGGCCTCCAGTATATGGTGCTTGTGTGTGGCCTCCAGTATGTGGTGCTTGTGTGTTTCCTCCAGTATGTGGTGCTTGTGTGTGTGGCTTCCAGTATGTGGTGCTTGTGTGTGTGTGGCCTCCAGTATGTGGGGCGTGTGTGTGTGGCCTCCAGTATGTGGTGCTTGTGTGTGACCTCCAGTATGTGGGGCTTGTGTGTGTGGCCTCCAGTATGTGGTGCTTGTGTGTGTCTCCAGTATGTGGTGCTTGTGTGTGACCTCCAGTATGTGGTGCTTGTGTGTGTTTCCTGCAGTATGTGGGGCTTGTGTGTGTGGCCTCCAGTATATGGTGCTTGTGTGTGGCCTCCAGTATGTGGTGCTTGTGTGTTTCGTCCAGTATGTGGTGCTTGTGTGTGTGGCCTCCAGTATATGGTGCTTGTGTGTGGCCTCCAGTATGTGGTGCTTGTGTGTGGCCTCCAGTATGTGGGGCTTGTGTGTGTGGCCTCCAGTATGTGGTGCTTGTGTGTGTCTCCAGTATGTGGTGCTTGTGTGTGACCTCCAGTATGTGGTGCTTGTGTGTGTTTCCTGCAGTATGTGGTGCTTGTGTGTGTGGCCTCCAGTATATGGTGCTTGTGTGTGGCCTCCAGTATGTGGTGCTTGTGTGTTTCCTCCAGTATGTGGTGCTTGTGTGTGTGGCCTCCAGTATATGGTGCTTGTGTGTGGCCTCCAGTATGTGGTGCTTGTGTGTGGCCTCCAGTATGTGGGGCTTGTGTGTGGCCTCCAGTATGTGGGGCTTGTGTGTGGCCTCCAGTATGTGGTGCTTATGTGTGGCCTCCAGTATGTGGTGCTTGTGTGTTTGCCCTCCAGTATGTGGTGCTTGTGTGTGGCCTCTAGTATGTGGTGCTAGTGTGTCGCCTCCAGTATGTGGTGCTTGTGTGTGGCCTCCAGTATGTGGTGCTTGTGTGTTTGCCCTCCAGTATGTGGTGCTTTTGTGTCGCCTCCAGTATGTGGTGCTTGTGTGTGGCCTCCAGTATGTGGTGCTTGTGTGTGTGGCCTCTAGTATGTGGTGCTTGTGGGTGGCCTCCAGTATGTGGTGCTTGTGTGTGGCCTCCAGTTTGTGGTGCTTGTGGGTGGCCTCCAGTATGTGGTGCCTGTGTGTGGCCTCCAGTATGTAGTGCTTGTGTGTGTGGCCTCCAGTATTTGGTGCTTGTGTGTGTGGCCTCCAGTATGTGGTGCTTGTGTGTGTGGCCTCCAGTATGTGGTGCTTGTGTGTGGCCTCCAGTATGTGGTGCTTGTGTGTGGCCTCCAGTATGTGGTGCTTGTGTGTGACCTCCAGTATGTGGTGCTTGTGTGTGTGTGGCCTCCAGTATGTGGTGCTTGTGTGTGTGGCCTCCAGTATTCGGTGCTTGTGTGTGTGGCCTCCAGTATGTGGTGCTTGTGTGTGTGGCCTCCAGTATGTGGTGCTTGTGTGTTGCCTCCAGTTTGTGGTGCTTGTGTGTGGCCTCCAGTATGTGGGGCTTGTGTGTGGCCTCCAGTATGTGGTGCTTGTGTGTGGCCTCCAGTATGTGGTGCTTGTGTGTGGCCTCCAGTATGTGGGGCTTGTGTGTGGCCTCCAGTATGTGGGGCTTGTGTGTGGCCTCCAGTATGTGGTGCTTATGTGTGGCCTCCAGTATGTGGTGCTTGTGTGTTTGCCCTCCAGTATGTGGTGCTTGTGTGTGGCCTCTAGTATGTGGTGCTAGTGTGTCGCCTCCAGTATGTGGTGCTTGTGTGTGGCCTCCAGTATGTGGTGCTTGTGTGTTTGCCCTCCAGTATGTGGTGCTTTTGTGTCGCCTCCAGTATGTGGTGCTTGTGTGTGGCCTCCAGTATGTGGTGCTTGTGTGTGTGGCCTCTAGTATGTGGTGCTTGTGGGTGGCCTCCAGTATGTGGTGCTTGTGGGTGGCCTCAAGTATGTGGTGCCTGTGTGTGGCCTCCAGTATGTAGTGCTTGTGTGTGTGGCCTCCAGTATTTGGTGCTTGTGTGTGTGGCCTCCAGTATGTGGTGCTTGTGTGTGTGGCCTCCAGTATGTGGTGCTTGTGTGTGGCCTCCAGTATGTGGTGCTTGTGTGTGGCCTCCAGTATGTGGTGCTTGTGTGTGACCTCCAGTATGTGGTGCTTGTGTGTGTGTGGCCTCCAGTATGTGGTGCTTGTGTGTGTGGCCTCCAGTATTCGGTGCTTGTGTGTGTGGCCTCCAGTATGTGGTGCTTGTGTGTGTGGCCTCCAGTATGTGGTGCTTGTGTGTGTGGCCTCCAGTATGTAGTGCTTGTGTGTTTGGCCTCCAGTATGTGGTGCGTGTGTGGTGCCTCCAGTATGTTGTGCTTGTGTGTGTGGCCTCCAGTACGTGGGTCTTGTGTGTGGCCTCCAGTATGTGGTGTTTGTGTGTGGCCTCCAGTATGTGGTGCTTCTGTGTGGCCTCCAGTATGTGGGGCTTGTGTGTGGCCTCCAGTATGTGGTGCTTGTGTGTGGCCTCCAGTATGTAGGGCTTGTGTGTGGCCTCCAGTGTGTGGGGCTTGTGTGTGGCCTCCAGTATGTGGTGCTTGTGTGTGGCGTCCAGTATGTGGTGCTTGTGTGTGGCCTCCAGTATGTGGGGCTTGTGTGTGGCCTCCAGTATGTGGTGCTTGTGTGTGGCCTCCAGTATGTGGTGTTTGTGTGTGGCCTCCAGTATGTGGTGCTTGTGTGTGGCCTCTAGTATGTGGTGATTGTGTGTGGCCTCCAGTATGTGGTGCTTGTGTTGCCTCCAGTATTTGGTGCTTGTGTTTGGCCTCCAGTATGTGGTGCTTGTGTGTGGCCTCCAGTATGTGGGGCTTGTGTGTGGCCTCCAGTATGTGCGGCCTGTGTGTGGCCTCCAGTATGTGGTGCTTGTGTGTTGCCTCCAGTATGTGGTATTTGTGTGTGGCCTCCAGTATGTGGTGCTTGTGTGTGACCTCCAGTATGTGGTGCTTGTGTGTGTTTCCTCCAGTATGTGGTGCTTGTGTGTGTGGCCTCCAGTATATGGTGCTTGTGTGTGTGGCCTCCAGTATGTGAGGCTTGTGTGTGTGGCCTCCAGTATGTGAGGCTTGTGTGTGTGGCTTCCAGTATGTGGTGCTTGTGTGTGTGGCCTCCAGTATGTGGGGCTTGTGTGTGTGGCCTCCTGTATGTGGTGCTTGTGTGTGACCTCCAGTATGTTGGGCTTGTGTGTGTGGCCTCCAGTATGTGGTGCTTGTGTGTGGCCTCCAGTATGTGGTGCTTGTGTGTGACCTCCAGTATGTGGTGCTTGTGTGTGTTTCCTCCAGTATGTGGTGCTTGTGTGTGTGGCCTCCAGTATATGGTGCTTGTGTGTGGCCTCCAGTATGTGGTGCTTGTGTGTTTCCTCCAGTATGTGGTGCTTGTGTGTGTGGCCTCCAGTATGTGGTGCTTGTGTGTGGCCTCCAGTATGTGGGGCTTGTGTGTGGCCTCCAGTATGTGGTGCTTGTGTGTGGCCTCCAGTATGTGGTGCTTGTGTGTTTGCCCTCCAGTATGTGGTGCTTGTGTGTGGCCTCTAGTATGTGGTGCTTCTGTGTCGCCTCCAGTATGTGGTGCTTGTGTGTGGCCTCCAGTATGTGGTGCTTGTGTGTTTGCCCTCCAGTATGTGGTGCTTTTGTGTCGCCTCCAGTATGTGGTGCTTGTGTGTGGCCTCCAGTATGTGGTGCTTGTGTGTGTGGCCTCTAGTATGTGGTGCTTGTGGGTGGCCTTCAGTATGTGGTGCTTGTGTGTGGCCTCCAGTATGTGGTGCTTGTGGGTGGCCTCCAGTATGTGGTGCCTGTGTGTGGCCTCCAGTATGTGGTGCTTGTGTGTGCCCTCCAGTATGTGGTGCTTGTGTGTGTGGCCTCTAGTATGTGGTGCTTGTGTGTGGCCTGCAGTATGTGGTGCTTGTGTGTGGCCTCCAGTATGTGGTGCTTGTGTGTGTGGCCTCTAGTATGTGGTGCTTGTGTGTGGCCTGCAGTATGTGGTGCTTGTGTGTGGCCTCCAGTATGTGGTGCTTGTGTGTGGCCTCCAGTATGTGGTGCTTGTGTGTGTGGCCTCCAGTATGTGGTGCTTGTGTGTGGCCTCCAGTATGTGGGGCTTGTATGTGGCCTCCAGTATGTGGTGCTTGTGTGTGGCCTCCAGTATGTGGTGCTTGTGTGTTTCCTCCAGTGTGTGGTGCTTGTGTGTGTGGCCTCCAGTATGTGGTGCTTGTGTGTGGCCTCCAGTATGTGGTGCTTGTGTGTTGCCTCCAGTATGTGGTGCTTGTGTGTGGCCTCCAGTATATGGTGCTTGTGTGTGGCCTCCAGTATGTGGTGCTTGTGTGTGGCCTCCAGTATGTGGTGCTTGTGTGTGGCCTCCAGTATGTGGGGCTTGTGTGTGGCCTCCAGTATGCGGTGCTTGTGTGTTTCCTCCAGTATGTGGTGCTTGTGTGTGTGGCCTCCAGTATGTGGTGCTTGTGTGTGGCCTCCAGTATGTGGTGCTTGTGTGTGGCCTCCAGTATGTGGTGCTTGTGTGTGGCCTCCAGTATGTGGTGCTTGTGTGTGGCCTCCAGTATGTGGGGATTGTGTGTGGCCTCCAGTATGTGGTGCTTGTGTGTGGCCTCCAGTATGTGGTGCTTGTGTGTTTGCCCTCCAGTATGTGGTGCTTGTGTGTGGCCTCCAGTATGTGGTGCTTGTGTGTGTGGCCTCTAGTATGTGGTGCTTGTGGGTGGCCTCCAGTATGTGGTGCTTGTGTGTGTGGCCTCTAGTATGTGGTGCTTGTGGGTGGCCTCCAGTATGTGGGGCTTGTGTGTGGCCTCCAGTATGTGGTGCTTGTGGGTGGCTTCCAGTATGTGGTACCTGTGTGTGGCCTCCAGTATGTGGTGCTTGTGTGTGACCTCCAGTATGTGGTGCTTGTGTGTGTGCGGCCTCCAGTATGTAGTGCTTGTGTGTGTGGCCTCCAGTATTTGATGCTTGTGTGTGTGGCCTCCAGTATGTGGTGCTTGTGTGTGTGGCCTCCAGTATGTGGTGCTTGTGTGTGGCCTCCCGTATGTGGTGCTTGTGTGTGGCCTCCAGTATGTGGTGCTTGTGTGTGACCTCCAGTATGTGGTGCTTGTGTGTGTGTGGCCTCCAGTATATGGTGCTTGTGTGTGTGGCCTCCAGTATTTGGTGCTTGTGTGTGTGGCCTCCAGTATGTGGTGCTTGTGTGTGTGGCCTCCAGTATGTGGTGCTTGTGTGTGTGGCCTCCAGTATGTGGTGCTTGTGTGTGTGGCCTCCAGTATGTAGTGCTAGTGTGTGTGGCCTCCAGTATGTGGTGCTTGTGTGTGTGGCCTCCAGTATGTGGTGCTTGTGTGTGTGGCCTCCAGTATTTGGTGCTTGTGTGTGTGGCCTCCAGTATGTGGTGCTTGTGTGTGTGGCCTCCAGTATGTGGTGCTTGTGTGTGTGGCCTCCAGTATGTAGTGCTAGTGTGTGTGGCCTCCAGTATGTGGTGCGTGTGTGTTGCCTCCAGTATGTTGTGCTTGTGTGTGTGGCCTCCAGTATGTGGGGCTTGTGAATGGCCTCCAGTATGTGGTGCTTGTATGTGGCCTCCAGTATGTAGTGAGGAAAGTGGGAAGAGGATGAGAGAGAGAGAGAGAGAGAGAAGGGAGCGGGAAATTAGAAGAGAGGAGACCTGGTTGCAGCCGGGTACTTCTCCCCCCCCCCTCCTCCGTCCCTTCCTATCCTAATCCAGCAATAAACAAAAGATTAACAATGCCAGTAAACACCAACGTCCAGGCGTATGTCAAGATGATACACAAAACTCTACAGTACTCAACCCAAGTGCTGTTGGAGCCAGACACATGGTCATGTTACACATCTACCACAGAATATATATGATGACCTACACAGTTTGCCTCAAGAGCTAGCTGCTGTGATACTATGACACTCCCCATCTCTGGAAGGGTCGTCATGCAGAGCCATGTGATCACTAGCCTAAATGGGTATAAACTCTGGATGAATTACCAGGATATCTTCGATAACTTCGCTTCACTCTCTCAGAAAAATCTCGAGAACGCATGCACGCATGGACCCATGTCAACCTTGTGTCAAAGACCTGGGGCCAGATTCACGAAGCGGTTACTCAAGTACTTACGAACGTGAACATCTTTTCTCAGTCTTTGGTGGCTTTGTTTACAATTATTAGTCGGTTAATGAGCTCCGAAGCACCAGGAGGCTGTTTATAACAATAACAACAGTTGATTGGGAAGTTTTTATGCTTGTAAACAGTTTAATAATTGTAAACAAAGCCGCCAAAGACAGAGAAAAGATGTACACGTTCGTAAGTACTTGCGTAACAGCTTTCTGAATCTGGCCCCTGCTCATGATCGCGCGTCTTATCGACACAAGTTACGCTTTACCTATTTAGCTACAGCTATGTGGGTCTTAAGAGGTTCTTGGCCTTCGTGTTCTTGACCTTCTTGGTCCTCATATCTCTTGAGCGACGCTCCTACGCCCATCAGGATATCCAGTCCAAGAACACTTGCAACCTTTATTCTGCAACTGACATACGTGAAATCGATATCTGAGACTCAATTTCCAGTAACAGCAGACAGTGAAAAATACATCAACTGCTTCCTTATGGCACACCTTCTTAATGACGTTAAAAGCAAGAGAAATGAAGCATTTCACACTGATAATCCCCGGGGTTTGTTGTGGTGATGGGCTCAAGGCCTATCAACTGCACTAGGGTTATTAAGACCTCCGCAACTGCTTACTGACCCATCCAGCAAGTATCATTAATTTCGTCATTTATTATATACGTTAATCCTGCTCTTTGTCTTTATTTCTCCAGACTCTCATGTCCAGTCCCGGTCCTGGCCCTATGAGTTGGTGCTACACCAGGTGCTCAGTGTCCTCACAGCACAAGCCTCTCCGCTCGTTATTCCCAGGAAAGTCGACGGAAAACCAAACTCTTTAATCCCTCTAGACACATACAGCTTCAGAGTCGCTTGTGGCGTGGCTCACCACAGCTTCAGAGTCGCTTGTGGCGTCGCTCACCACAGCTTCAGAGTCGCTTGTGGCGTTGCTCACCACAGCTTCAGAGTCGCTTGTGGCGTCGCTCACCACAGCTTCAGAGTCGCTTGTGGCGTCGCTCACCACAGCTTCAGAGTCGCTTGTGGCGTCGCTCACCACAGCTTCACAGTCACTTGTGGCGTCGCTCACCACAGCTTCACAGTCACTTGTGGCGTCGCTCACCACAGCTTCAGAGTCGCTTGTGGCGTCGCTCACCACAGCTTCAGAGTCGCTTGTGGCGTCGCTCACCACAGCTTCAGAGTCGCTTGTGGCGTCGCTCACCACAGCTTCAGAGTCGCTTGTGGCGTCGCTCACCACAGCTTCAGAGTCGCTTGTGGCGTCGCTCACCACAGCTTCACAGTCACTTGTGGCGTCGCTCACCACAGCTTCAGAGTCGCTTGTGGCGTCGCTCACCACAGCTTCAGAGTCGCTTGTGGCGTCGCTCACCACAGCTTCAGAGTCGCTTGTGGCGTCGCTCACCACAGCTTCAGAGTCGCTTGTGGCGTCGCTCACCACAGCTTCAGAGTCGCTTGTGGCGTCGCTCACCACAGCTTCAGAGTCGCTTGTGGCGTCGCTCACCACAGCTTCAGAGTCGCTTGTGGCGTCGCTCACCACAGCTTCAGAGTCGCTTGTGGCGTCGCTCACCACAGCTTCACAGTCACTTGTGGCGTCGCTCACCACAGCTTCACAGTTGCTTGAGGCGTCGCTCACCACAGCTTCAGAGTCGCTTGTGGCGTCGCTCACCACAGCTTCAGAGTCGCTTGTGGCGTCGCTCACCACAGCTTCAGAGTCGCTTGTGGCGTCGCTCACCACAGCTTCAGAGTCGCTTGTGGCGTCGCTCACCACAGCTTCAGAGTCGCTTGTGGCGTCGCTCACCACAGCTTCAGAGTCGCTTGAGGCGTCGCTCACCACAGCTTCAGAGTCGCTTGTGGCGTCGCTCACCACAGCTTCAGAGTCGCTTGTGGCGTCGCTCACCACAGCTTCAGAGTCGCTTGAGGCGTCGCTCACCACAGCTTCACAGTTGCTTGTGGCGTCGCTCACCACAGCTTCACAGTGGCTTGAGGCGTCGCTCACCACAGCTTCACAGTTGCTTGAGGCGTCGCTCACCACAGCTTCACAGTCGCTTGAGGCGTCGCTCACCACAGTTTCAGTGTTGCTTGTGGCGTGGCTCACCACAGCTTCACAGTCGCTTGTGGCGTGGCTCACCACAGCTTCAGAGTCGCTTGAGGCGTCGCTCACCACAGCTTCAGAGTCGTTTGTAGCGTGGCTCACCACAGCTTCACAGTGGCTTGTGGCGTCGCTCACCACAGCTTCACAGTTGCTTGAGGCGTCGCTCACCACAGCTTCACAGTCGCTTGAGGCGTCGCTCACCACAGCTTCAGTGTTGCTTGTGGCGTGGCTCACCACAGCTTCACAGTCGCTTGTGGCGTGGCTCACCACAGCTTCAGAGTCGCTTGAGGCGTCGCTCACCACAGCTTCAGAGTCGCTTGAGGCGTCGCTCACCACAGCTTCAGTGTTGCTTGTGGCGTGGCTCACCACAGCTTCACAGTTGCTTGTGGCGTCGCTCACCACAGCTTCACAGTTGCTTGTGGCGTGGCTCACCACAGCTTCAGTGTTGCTTGTGGCGTGGCTCACCACAGCTTCACAGTTGCTTGTGGCGTGGCTCACCACAGCTTCAGGTTGTAGCGCGGGCGTCTGGCGAGTAAGAAAGACAACGCCTCCCGGGTCCTCTCTTCTGTGGCTCGAGGAGATGAACTTCTAATTATTCATTATAACTCTCCATTTGTAACAAAATCCGTTTAATGAGAGACCCCGAGTAAAAGAAAACGGGGGAGTGGAGAAGAAAATATCACTGAAGAGTTGAATAAGGAGTATATAAGTGTATTCATGCATGTGCGTATTCATTCACAAATTAAATGACAGAATAAAATAACTAAATTTGTTTAGGATTGTTTCCCCTACGTTGCTGCCCATCTGTTGATAAGGAGGATGAGTGCTAGCTCTTGGTCATCGCCTTGTAAACAATGGCGTCGCCTGTCGAATGACTCCAGACCCTAATAACTATATTTAGATCACCCCAACCCGTTCTCGCACTTGCTTATAGTCAATATCTTGCTTATAAATAAGTGCATATGTGACATACTATTTTATTGTGAATATTTGAGTTTACCTTGAAAAGCTGAATAGAAAACCACAACCTAACCTAACCTTCTTATTATGTTAAGATATTACAATTAGTACTGAACCTATTCCTATATTGATATTACAGTTTTAATAATAATAAAAAAAAACTAAAATATTTAAATACATTGTAAAGTAACTCAGGATATTGTAAAATTTGGTATAAAATCTCTATTGTTTAATAAAACTGAGAGGAAAAGTTAGTGCCTTGAAAAAAATGGATTGGAATATGTCATATATATACTTATTTATAAGTGAAATAGTGACTAGCAAGCAATAAGTCATATATGGGCTGTCTTGTGCGAGAGCAGGTTGATCACCCCACACACCTGCCCTCCCCCCTCCCCACACACACACACGTGCCTGTGATGGTGTATGGGTGTGGACCTCCGTCAGGTGGGGGCAGCTGGCAACTGTGTGGGGGTCGGGTGGTGGTGGTGGTGGACCGTCCCGGGCGCGGCTCAGTCACGCGGCCGCCACGGTCCCGTCAACACCTCGCTAGGCGACGCTCGCCAACCGGTCCATTCGCGCTCCTTGTGTATACCGTCTTGGTGGTACACTCTTACAGTGCATACAAGTAAATGCCCACTTTCTGTTTCATTCACATGTTATTGCCGACGTGTTGTTTAACAGACTCTTCGCTCTCGTGTTACTGCTCGAGATATTACTCTTAAAACGTTATTAGTATTTTTTATCGTTTTTTTCTTTAGTTCTCCATTTGATCTCTGGTTAAAGTGAGGCGTTGGTCTTTTACAAATGAAAATTAAACATAAATAATGAACGCAACTGTGATTAAGAAACACATGCAAGCATAAACATCAACCAGTCCTCATGCAATGTGCAACATCTCTATTTCCACCCAAGGGGTTACTTGTGCACGAATCCTTATACAATGCACAAGTCAGCAATGGGAATTGTACGTATTTCTTGACAGAACACTTCCGCAGGAAGTGGGACATCAATAGGTTCAGGGTTTGGTTGACTCTTGCACCTATTTTATGGCTAACCTTTCATGCATGCCGATGTCTTATGTTTTTTTCTTTAAGGAAGAAAATTAATCAAAAATTGCCATTCAGAGTACATTTAACATTCTTAATGATCCTAACGCGTTTCGTTAAAGAACTCCTTAGCATCCTCGGAGGCGAAATCTATTACTCCTCCTCAAATGTGTAAAATTGACTTTAAAGCTAATTTGTCAACATTATTCTTAAATAAGAATGAACATAAGATATATAAAATATTCGTGCAAGAATCCCTGCTGTGACCCTTGCAGTGATATATATATATTGTATAGCCCCAGCTTTATTAATATTTATTTATTAATAACTATTATCGATAATGTTTGTTCATTGATTCATTGTGCAATGACAGATACACTTGGTTCAAAGCTTATGATATATATTTTGTATTATGTTCAATGAAAAGTAACTCAGCAATATTCACCTAACCTGAGTCACCCGATTATTCATTCATACTGCCTAATCGAAGTTATTATTTAATACCAGTCGAAATTTTCTTAAATTTCAGTTCAGGTATGGTAATAATATCGTACTGTATTTAAATATATTCTCACGAAGCTTTACCAACTAGGCCAGGGAGAGAGAGAGAGAGAGAGAGAGAGAGAGAGAGAGAGAGAGAGAGAGAGAGAGAGAGAGAGAGAGAGAGAGAGAGAGAGAGAGAGAGAGAGGGAGGGAGGGAGGGAGGGAGGGAGGGAGGGAGGGAGGGAGGGAGGGAGAGAGAGAGAGAGAGAGAGAGAGAGAGAGAGAGAGAGAGAGAGAGAGAGAGAGAGAGAGAGAGAGAGAGAGAGAGAGAGAGAGAGAGAGAGAGAGAGAGAGAGAGAGTATTCCAATAATACTTAAGACATGAATTACTGACTCAATTATGTTAGATTACGTTAAGTTAGGTTTGATAAAATTTCTATGTTAGTTTTAACTCTAAAAATGTCAAATTATATATAATGTAATGGAAAACTTAATCACCCTATACAAATTTTTGTAAGTATATAATTTAAGAAAAATTCGGGTTGTTAGTCAACTTTGCCTATTAGGTACATTATATATATGCATATACACATTAATCAATCTTCACTGATAAAAATACATACCTGATCGGCTCTAGATGAGGATTATTTTGTCATTAGAAATAAGTCAAGCGGGATTTTGATAAAAGGTGTGTTCCTGGTGCGGTGTGTTTGTAGCGAGGGAGGTGTAAGCTGAGGGCATTCAGTGATCAAGCAACGAGTCTAATGCCCTTGTTACAGTACGTTTTCCTGCTTACACACAGCCCTACTGCTGCTTCTGCTGCTGCTTTAGTTGGCTCCTGTTTCTACTGGAGTTGGGTCTTGCTTCTGCATCAGTAGTTGCACTCTGCTGCTTGAGTGTGGTCTTGCTGTTGCACCAGTTGGTCACATCTTTTGATTCTGCTTCAATTGAGCCTCCCTGTTGCTGTTGCTGCTTGCTGGTCTTCCTGCTGCACCTGCTTGAGCTGCTCTTGTTTATGTCTGATCGTGCTGTTATCAGTAGGGGCTTGCAGAATCAACCTCCAGTTACTGCCAGTAATGATCCAGCTTGTGCTGGAGTCTCGTGTGTACTTCACAAGTCCTGTAATGAGTCTATCATATCACAAAATTGTTTACTGCTTCCTGAAAACTCCTATTACGTTTGTTGACCAGACCACACACACTAGTAAGTGAAGGGACGACGACGTTTCATGGAATGGTCCAGGACGGTCCAACGAGAATGGTCCAGGACGGACCGAAACGTTGTCGTCCCTTCACTTTCTAGTGTGTGGTCTGGTCAACATACTTCAGCCACGTTATTGTGACTCGTCGCCTCTTATTACGTTTCTCTTCCTCAAGTGGAATTACAGAAGAGCACAGACAGCAGACCTAATGTTCCGTAACCATCCTCTCTGCTTTATAGAGATTTTCTTTAATAAATGATGACGGTCTTTGCTGCCTATGGACTGGAAGTGGGTTTCCTGTCTATTGGCTAAAAGTGGGTTTCCTGTCTACTGATTGGAAGTGGGCTAGCTGCTGATTGGAAGTGGACTTCCTGTCTACTGACTGGAAGTGGACTTCCTGTCTACTGACTGAAAGAGGGCTACCTGCTGATTGGAAGTAGACTTCCTGTCTACTGATTGGAAGTGGACTTCCTGTATACTGATTGGAAGTGGACTTCCTGTATACTGATTGGAAGTGGACTTCCTGTCTACTGATTGGAAGTGGACTTCCTGTCTATTGATTAGACGTGGGCATCCTGTCTATTGACTGAAAGTCAGCTTCCTGCTCATTTTTACAGGAAGTGGCTCCTGTTTATTTTTGTCAGGAAGTGAACTTTTTGTCTATTTTGACATGAAGTAAGCATCCTGTCCATTTTCACTGGAATTAGGCTACCTGTTCATTTTCACCGGAATTAGGCTACCTGTTCATTTTCACTGGAATTAGGCTTCCTGTCTATTTTGACTAAAATTCGATTTCCTGTCCATTATGAAAAGAAGTGGGTTTCGGTCTATTTTGACTAGAAGTGGGTTTTCTGTCTATTTTGACTAGGAAGTGGGTTTACTGCTTATTATGACTAGAAGTGGGTTTTCTGTCTATTTTGACTAGAAGTGGTTTTCTGTCTATTTTGACTAGAAGTGGGTTTTCTGTCTATTTTGACTAGAAGTGGGTTTTCTGTCTATTATGACTAGAAGTGGGTTTACTGTCTATTATGACTAGAAGTGGGTTTACTGTCTATTATGACTAGAAGTGGGTTTACTGCCTATTATGACTAGAAGTGGGTTTCCTGTCTATTATGACTAGAAGTGGGTTTACTGTCTATTATGACTAGAAGTGGGTTTACTGCCTATTATGACTAGAAGTGGGTTTCCTGTCTATTATGACTAGAAGTGGGTTTACTGTCTATTATGACAAGAAGTGGGTTTCCTGTCTATTTTAGACACATACAGATCCCATACTGTGACACCCTTCCCCCCCCCCCCCCACACACACTGTGATACCATGGCTACAAAATCTTCTTTCACTGTCAAAGATCATTTTTTTGTTATTATAATTTCATTCATTGTTATTATTTCTTTCAATGTCATAACATTAATTTTTTTAATTTCATTCATAGTTATAATTTATTTTTTTGTCTTAACTTTTTTATTGTTATACATTTTGTCATAGCTATTACTTCTTTCATTGTTATAAACTCTTTCATGGATAAAACTTCTTTCGTGGATCTAACTTCTTTCATGGATAAAACTTCTTTCATGGTTATAACTATTTTAGTCTCCTACCTTTTAATAACTTTATTCACTGTTGCGCCACTGCTTTCGCGATTATTTACCCATCATGTTTTCATTCACCTTCCTTTCAATATCATTCATATTTCTTTCATTGATAAACAGCGTTCTTTCACTGTTAATCAATCATTCATTTACTTCAATAAGATCGTGATATAGTCCTACACACACATTTGAGTCATACACCTACCTTTCAAAATCTTAGACACTGCTTTCATTGCTATACTCCTTGCTTTCATTGTTATACACTGTGCTTTCACTGTATTTTTCATTCACGTATACCATTCTTTTTATTTTGGAAGCATCCTTTACTTTTTGATACTTCTTTCATGTATATATGCCTTTCATATTGATAGATACATTTCAAGGTTCTATCACCATGAAGAAATAAAAATATATGAAAATCTCTGAGAGATTGTGAGGAGAATGATTGTGGCCCCCCTCTCTCTCCCCACCTATCATACAATCTACGATTCCCCCATTATATATATATATATATATATATATATATATATATATATATATATATATATATATATATATATATATATATATATATATATATATTAGTATATTTTTATAGCAGTCTTTCCTGTAGACATATATTATTATATATGACCGAAAAAGTAAGATTAATAATTGTAACACGAATTTTCTCAATCTTTCGTACATTTCTTTTCACTGTTGGAGGTAATTCAAAAATCAATTCTCCAAAATTCATTTTTATTTCTAGTCTGACGCGACACTTGAGCGCGTTTCGTAAAACTTATTACATTTTCAAAGACTTTACACATACACAACTGAATAGAACTTACACAACTGAAGAAATACACAACTGAATAGAACTGAATAGAAC
>NC_091153.1:22689700-22697200 GCF_040958095.1 Procambarus clarkii
CCTACCGCGGGAACCGAGACCCTGGATATTATCGTTCAAAAATAATGCTGATCGCTTACTATATCAAAACCATAACAAATGCCACAGTGAAGAATATGTTTCACGTCGATAGACAGAGGAATTCTATCGTCTTAGCAAACGCTTTACGATTCATAGACCACTGAAATTTTACAGTTAAATAAGAAACAAAAGTTATTAAAAATTCCATTGCTTCTATAGTAGGACAAAAAATATAGAAAATATAATGAATTTGTTTAAATTCATCCTATTTGCCATTCAAATCATAAATAACATTACTTTACTAGCCAAGTTACTAGACAGTGAGTACAAATTTGCTTAAATTTCTTACAAATTACAAACTGGACGTGCGTATTGCAACCAAGACCAACATACCTGAAGCCTGGGACATAATATCCAAAAATATTACAACAAAAGTTAAACATTAAATACATAAATGTAAAATAAAGCTATATAACTATCAACCAATCACCTTGATTTTAGTAGTAAACAATTACCTATCACCTGGAAAAAATTATTTGAGATCACAGAGTATAACACAGATTATCTATAAAGAAGAAAGCTTCCCATCGTCGTTACCACAGAAATAGCTCGTCTTCAACGAATCTAGAGTATACTGCACAATATACAGTAATATACTCTCTCTCTCTCTCTCTCTCTCTCTCTCTCTCTCTCTCTCTCTCTCTCTCTCTCTCTCTCTAATAATTCTAACACGAATCTTCTCTATATTTCATATGTTTTTCTTCACTGTCAGTGGTAATAAAAATAACAGTTCTCCGAAATCCATTTTTTTATTGTCTGACGCCTGAACGCGTTTCGTAATTCGTATTGCATTTTCAAAGACTTAATATACACACAAATTCTTCGTACTTATACTCTGTTGGATGAGGTGATATGGTACAAAAGTTTTGGGTGAAGAATTTGTGTGTAAATTAACAGTTAATTGGGAAGTTTCCATGCTTGTAAAATGTTTAATTAATGTAAGTAAAGCCGTCAAAGATTGAGGAAAGATGTACACGTTCGTAAGAACTTGCGTAACTCTTTCGTGAAATCGGGTCCAGGCACCGGGTCCAGGCTTGTAAGCGTTATCAAAGAGGCTGTTTTGGCTCGATATGGCAATTAAATATCAGCTTTTCCTCGTTTGATATAATCGCCAATTGCTGGCACTCGTGCCAACCAGAGATGTGATAAATCAATGGGTTTGTGTTAAATTTTGTGGGAATCCGATCTGTTATATTCATGTTATTGGGTAACGAGGGAACTGCCACGGACGGCTGAGAAGGCGGATGGTGCCACTGACCAACGCGAATCCAATCAGGAACGAATTGACGCATTGGCGGATAAAGGCACGGACGGATGGAGGCACTGACGGATGGAGACACGGACGAACACCCTATATCCCCCAAGGGAAGGGGATAAATAAATCAATTAATGGTTATCCCTGTTGCATTGTAACATAAGGAAGCCATTAAGGTTAATGTTTAGCGAGAGAGAGAGAGAGAGAGAGAGAGAGAGAGAGAGAGAGAGAGAGAGAGAGAGAGAGAGAGAGAGAGAGAGAGAGAGAGAGAGAGAGAGAGAGAGAGAGAGAGAGAGAGAGAGAGAGAGAGAATTCAAGCTCATCACGTTAAAGGAAAGAACAAACAGGAATTATATGATAACATCTCATATGATTCAGAGAGAGTGACAGCAGACAAAGAGTGGATGTTCTGAATGAGAAACGATGTGGCCGGCTCGAGAAATACCTATACACGTGTTAAACATAATACCTTATAGACCCTGAACATGTCTCCTCTCAATATCCTTATCAGCATTGATCCTGTAACTATCGTTAACCTGCTGCAACTCTGATCATTCACCGGATTTTTAAATGTAAATTTTACCAGGAATTGGCGACAAGCGAGCCGTCAAACTGATGCACAGTGTGTGTGTGCTTTTGACTTTGATGAATAGTTTTTTGGTCTATTTTATCCCTGTAGTCAATTTTAAAGCTTAAATTGCCAGAAGTGTTACTTTACGGTGAGAGTTCATAGAGGTGATGTGTCGGCGGTGTGGAGTTGGACGTGTCGTGTGATATTCACACTGTTGGCTCCACACTGGGATTTTTGCTTGACAAATGCTGGCAAAACTCCAGTGTATTATATATATAATATTCAATATTATATATATATATATATATATATATATATATATATATATATATATATATATATATGTATATATATATATATATGTATATATGTATATATATATATATATATATATATATATATATATATATATATATATATATATATATATATATATATATATATATATATATATATATATACTGCTCGCCTCACAGCAGTAGCAGCACCACATGCAGGGGATTTCCTGTTAGCAACCCCAATGTCGGCAACTGGCATGCGTCTCACACCACACGCCCTCCGAATTGCTGTGGCCCTCCGCCTTGCTGCCCCAATTCACACCAGATATAGGTGTATTTGCGGCGAGGTGGTGGCTGACAGGTACGGCCACCATGGCCTACTCTGCCAAAGCACAGGGGGATGGCACTCGAGGCACAGTGAAGTTAACGACATCATCAAGAGGAGCCTCACCACAGCTGGATGCCCAGCTGAAAGAGAGCCCCGTTACCTAACGCCCCGTAACTCTGATGCTCTTATTGGTCGCCCGGATGGTATCACAGTGAACCCCTGGAAGAATGGCAAGCAGTTGGTATGGGACTACACGTACGCATCAACCCTGGCTAACACCTACATTAACCTCAGTGTTGCACAACTAAGGTGGCGCTGCCACCCAGGGAAGCAGCCAAATCCCGTAAGTATAGAGGGACCCAAGAGCTGCAAGCTTTCTTTTCCAGCGCCTCAGTGTGGCGATACAGAGGGGAAATGCGCACTGCATCCAGGGTTCCTGCCCGCCATCTGAGGAGCTGGAGGAACTCGACAACCTATGATAACCATCTTTGTAACCCATATGTAACTCCTTTTTTGTAACAAAGTTCAAATAAAGTAAATATATATGTGTACATACAAAAGAATGGGGTGGTAGGAGAAGATAATATTAGTGTTCAGTGAGAAACCACAAGGTCTCCTCTGAATACTTTTTATTTTCTTCTCCGAGGCTATGGGTCCCCACAATGGCACCAGAGGTGGTACCTTTATTCAATATATATATATATATATATATATATATATATATATATATATATATATATATATATATATATATATATATATATGCGAACAAGCCTGAATGGTCCCCAGGACTATATGCGACTGAAAACTCACACCCCAGAAGTGACTCGAACCCATACTCCCAGGAGCAACGCAACTGGTAACTACAGGGCGCCTTAATCTGCTTGACCATCACGGCCGGACAAAAGGAAGTGGTAGCCGAAGCTATTTGAACCACTTCCCCGCCGGCAACTCGGATGGTAATCTTGATGGTCAAGCGGATTAAGGCGCCCTATATATATATATATATATATATATATATATATATATATATATATATATATATATATATATATATATATATATATATATATATATATATATATATATATATATATATATATGGGAACAGGTGGGGTTCTCTCTCTCTCTCTCTCTCTCTCTCTCTCTCTCTCTCTCTCTCTCTCTCTCTCTCTCTCTCTCTCTCTCTCACTCTCTCTCTCTCTCTCTCTCTCTCTCTCTCTCTCTCTCTCTCTCTCTCTCTCTCTCTCTCTCTCTCTCTCAGAAATACTATGGATGGTCGTCCACGCCGTCTTGTATATAATAATAAGCAATAAGGACACCCAAGTCGAACAGTTTGTGTTACAGTGTCTGCCTCGCTCCTCGTGATGTGAACGACGTTGTCTGACATTTATGAGATTACATAACTTAGCTTTGCCTTACTTCAACACCACCGACGACACTGAATTACCTGAATTACAGTCATTTGCTGCGAAACTGTTTTGTACTTAATTAGTAGTTTGATAGTAAGTGATCTTGAGGAGAGTGTGTGTGTGTCATGAGTGTCAGGGGGTCATAATTGGGTAGTTAGGGTTGGATTAGTAGTTAGTGCTTCGTGTGGGTACCACAACACCCGTTATCAACCCTTGTTTCTCTTGCCTTTTAACTTTCTTCACTCCTGTCCTTCGTTTCTTAATTCTTCTCTTCGATTTCTTATCAGTCTCTTGTTACTCATCTTGTTCAGCCACTAGGACTGGTCGGTACATTCCAGCCTCGCTTCTTCCAGGTCAGCGTTCAATCTCTGATGGTCCAGTTGAATGATCAGAGTTGCAGCAGGTTAACGATCGTTACTAGAAATACAAGCAAACAACAATGCTGATAAGGATGTACAGAGGAGACATGTTCAGGGTCTATAAGTTATTATGTCTAACACATATAATATATACATAATTGTCGAGCCGGTCAAACCTTTTCTCATTCAGAACATCGACTCTTTGTCTGCTATGTAACTCTTCCTCATTCTAATGAGTTGTTATCATATAATTCCTGTTTCTTCTTTCCTTAGGTTGAGCTGCCTCAATCTCTCTAGAAAAAGATTATCGTCACAATATATATATATATATATATATATATATATATATATATATATATATATATATATATATATATATATATATATATATATATATATATAATGTCGTACGTAACAGTTACGTAGTAGTCCCCACTTCGCCAAATATTCAAGGCTGAACTTGCTTAACAGGCAGAGTGATTTTAATTATTAAAAAAAAAAAGAATATTTCCAAATTGCATTGCAATTTTTGGTCTGGAATTTATTATTTTGATCACATCATTATTTTCTCCTAAATAAAAAGGACTCATGATTTAATACTTCATAACAGCCCCAATAAACAATACAACCCTCTCCAAAATGCATTCGTGGTCTACAAATTTTCTTGCCCCTAAAAAATGGAGGCCACCTTCCACCTACTTATATTGGAGGCCACCTTCCACCTACTTATATTGGAGGCCACCTTCCACCTACTTATATTGGAGGCCACCTTCCACTTACTTATATTGGAGGCTACCTCCCACCTACTTATATTGGAAGCCACCTTCCACTTACTTATATTGGAGGCCACCTTCCACCTACTTATATTGGAGGCCACTTTCCACCTACTTATATTGGAGGCCACCTTCCACTTACTTATATTGGAGGCCACCTCCCACCTACTTATATTGGAGGCCACCTTCCACTTACTTATATTGGAGGCCACCTTCCACCTACTTATATTGGAGGCCACTTTCCACCTACTTATATTGGAGGCCACCTTCCACTTACTTATATTGGAGGCCACCTCCCACCTACTTATATTGGAGGCTACCTTCCACTTACTTATATTGGAGGCCACCTTCCACCTACTTGTATTGGAGGCCACCTTCCACCTACTTATATTGGAGGCCACCTTCCACCTACTTATATTGGAGGCCACCTTCCACCTACTTATATTATACTACGTATACCACCACAAAGTTTTCGACAAGACTGACCAGCCCTCTACAAGCTACAAGCAGAGTCTACATAACACAACACTCACTAAAGGAACATACAAGTCGATAATACGAAAAAAAGATTGGAACCCACCTCTGACCAAAGTAGAATGCAATATTCTGGACACTATGCTCAAAAGATAAAAAAAAAAGACGCACTCTAAATATATATAACACTCAGCTCCTGATCTCACCAAACATCACCACATAACACCATATCTACCCATCATCAGTACATACCCATATCATCACCACATAACACCATATCTACCCATCATCACCACATACCCATATCATCACCACATAACACCATATCTACCCATCATCACCACATACCCATATCATCACCACATAACACCATATCTACCCATCATCACCACATACCCATATCATCACCACATAACAACATATCTACCCATATCATCACCACATAACACCATATCTACCCATCATCACCATATACCCATATCATAACCACATAACATATCTACCCAATCACCAAAGGGACCCAATTTTCGCGCAATGCCTTACCTAATGTTTGATTAGCCATTTTTTCTTTATTCTTACAGTACTTCATTATTCCTTACCGATATATATGATTGCTTTATATTAAATAAAACAATCTTTATTACTATAATGCTTCGACCCTTCACCTCACACCTTCACCCTTTCCACCTTTTGTATTTAACCTAAAATTGCACTTTTTGTATTCATTGTTTTTCTGAAGATGTTCCTGACTGGAATTGAGAGGCGGAATTAACGTTGTTGAAAATATATCCTTCAATAATTACTAAGAGTTTCTTTATAAGGAATTTGGTATCATGATTGTTTCTTTCTTGTCTTTAATCATCGTTCACGCGTTGATATTTTTGTTACGTATTTGAATTCTATACATTCAAACGTGACATATATGTACAAAATTAAGGATAATTCTAAAATTTATTTTCTTGATACAGTAGTTATTAATACTGGAGTTCAATTTGTTACGTCACTTTACCGTAAACCCACATTTACAAAACTGGGTTTGCATTATCTTAGTTTTCGTCCAAAACTATACAAACTAAATATAATTAAAACTTCAATAAAGAGAGCTTTCAATCTCTGTTCAGATTATGAATTACTTGATACTGAAGTTCAGTTTCTGCAAGAATTTCGAGTGCGTTTGTTATAAAGATATTTTATAGATTTCCTGGGGAGATTCTTAACTACCAATTTAAACCTACTATCGAGGTAACTACAGTTCCTAGAGGTATAGTGTATCTAAATATGGAAACTTTGTATGCTGAAAGTTATTCCTTAAGGAAAGAACATCGGCATATTCTTAGTCACATCCACAAATTAGTTTTCAGTTCGTGTTTACTAACAATAACACCATTATAATCTATTTAAAACGTGGAGATGCACTAGCCCAAATTATCTATATATTTCTTACGTCCTTCTTTCCTCTTGAAAGAAGTTGAAAAATTAACTCTCCAAATTTCATGTTTCGATTTTAATGGGTCTGATATACTCACCTAGTTGTGCTTACGAGAGTTGAACTCTATCTTTTTGGTCCCGCCTCTCAACTGTTACTGAGTGACACTTGAGGATGTGGTCCCGGAGGTTACACCTTAGCCTCTTCGGAGGCAAAGTGAAGACAGACTGCCTGGGATAGCGATGTGTATTCCCTATTCTGTTGCAAAGTTTGGGTAATGATCTCTGTATTCTAATGGGTTGGCTACGGGATTTGGTATAAACTGTTACTATTCACTTGGTCCTGTAGTTAACAGGACGTGCCTATATATAAACTATCAGTAACAATTTGAGTGATTTATATGAAATGCTACACTATGTCTAATCTCTTATTGTGGATGTATATGTCCATTATCCTGGTGTTGCTGCTTAAGATATTTCTAATGACGGTTGTCCTACGTGAATAATTAAAGGGATATTTAATTGTGAGCTTTTCCCCAGTGATCTTAATATAGAGGCAAGACGA